>NC_135311.1:123463005-123791894 GCF_048772815.1 Callospermophilus lateralis | reverse complement strand
CTTTAGGGATACTTTTCTCTTTCCCAGAAATGAGAGGACCAATTCAGAATAGCAGAGAAACCCTAAAGATTCTGGTGAGCTAGCTCAGGTTCCTTTCTTTTCCCCATCAGAGCTGTTGGTAGTGTATAAGGTAGCATGAACATCATTCTTCCAATGTCAAGAGATCTCCTGAAGACACAACCTGTTGACTTTCTGAATATTCCAGCTGGTGAAATACATGAGCTTTACTGTTTTGCTGGTCTTCCAATGACCTGTCATTATTAGCTGCGGTAGCCATTGCTCTGTGTGAGTTCCCTGACTCCCTGGTCTAGGTGATTTTAACTGGGGTGAGACATCAGCAAGCCCCTGATACGTGCATAAGCAGCTGCAATGAATCTACTCAGGTTGATTTGACAGGCGCCATCTATCTTTCTATTCATTCATTAAATAAACATTTATGAATATCACTTATGTGCCAGGCTTTGTGCTAGGCACCAGAAGTGCAGAGATGAAGACAGTGCCTACATTCAAGGAGGTGAATGTATGAGTTACTTGATGAGTTACTTCTCCAAACCTCTGGAGTTGCGGACAATCTTCCAATATATTTGGTTTCTTTTGTAATCCTATGTATCTTATTTTATGCATTGAAAAACATTATTCTGAGAATTGGTCCATAGATTTCAGGATTGTGCCAAAGAAACAAAAAGGTGAGAAGCTACCTCCAATGAGATACTGAAACATGGAGGTGAGTGCAGCTACAGGGTCGTTAGCCTGGAGATAAGAAAGCAAAGGGTCAAGCTCCTAACTCAGGGCGGGGTTCATAAAAGAGAAATAATCTTTAATCTCTTGCTGCTTCTGCCTGCAGAGGCAGGCAGAGTCAGTGGATGGGCAATCTCCTGAGAGTGCCTCACTGGAGAAAAATGAGTGTACCTGGGCTTCTCCAGGTTTCCATCAAATGAAACCAGGGCTGAATCTGGTGTAGGACTGGAATCTAGCTGGTAAAGGGGAAATGCTTCAGACCCTGCCATGTGGTTTCTCCAAAGGCCTGAGTGAACTGTACGACTGTCTTGTCTTGGCCATGTCCCTGTTTGGTCCGTGCCTTATTCCCATATCCTTCTTAATTTCCATATCTAACCTGCCCCCCAAAGTAGTGATTCTGAAGTAAAAATGGACCATAGACATGAATATTGAAGATTCAAAGTCACTTCAGAGTGCATTTTTTACACACCTATGTTCACATTAGGAAAGGAGGGTCAGTGTAAATTCAGCTGTGTTAGAAATTAACATTTAAGGTGGCTTTGATACTCTTTAATGGTGGCCATTTGCCCTGTGTCAAAAGGCAGTAGAGGTGAGTATATGGTGGTGAGTACAGAGTTATAACCATAGCAAGATTAAAGCATGAAATATGGAATTACTAGTTGACTGAGTTATAACTGACCCAGGTTTTAAAACTCTCAAGAGTTAGAAAGGAAAAAAAAGGTTGAATCCTGAAAATAGACATAAGGTTATGATTCACCTTGGACAATACTACTGAGGAAATAGTTCTCTCAATCAAAAAAGGGACACCAGCCTAGCTCCTGCATTTCAGACAACTTTCCTAATACAACTGATCACTTCCCTGGAGGTAGGACAGATCCCTTTCACTTACGATGATCCCTCCCTGGAATTTTTTTTTTTTTTTTTTTTTTTTTTTTTTTTTTTTTTGGTAGTGCTGGGAATTAAACCCAAGGATTTGCACAGGCTAACCAAGTGCTCCAACATTGAGCTGCATCCCCAGTCTCTCCCTGGGAAATTATTGGGTAGTCTATAATGTACTTTCATAAGATCCATTGTTGTCAGGGACCTCAAGGAATTGGTTCTGCCAGATTTAGACTCTGTCCCTTGAATTTCTGTTTTAGTACCATTTGAGTTCTTTCCAGGTTTCCTTCCCAAGACTGGAACACCTTTGCCCTTAGTTATGCAATTTGACTTACTCTATTTTTAATCCCCTCTGTATACACTCCTTCATCCTTGTCTTTTTCTGCTTCATTAATTCTGCCTGTCTGCCAGATCAGTGCAGTAACTTTCAACTCTTTTTTTTCCCCAATACTGGAGTTAAACCAGGATGCTTTACCATTGAGCTACATTCTCAGCCATTCTTATTTTTGATAGGCTCTAAGTTGCTTGAACTTGCAATCCTCCTGCCTCAGCCTCCTGAGTGTTGCTTAGATTACAGGTGTGCACCAATTTACCCTGCGATTTCCAACTTTTTTCTGGAGGGTTTCAGGAGTAGGGATTGAATTCAGGGGCATTCTATCACTGAGCCAAATTACTGGTCTTTTTTTTTTATTATTATAATTTTGAGACAGGGTTTCATTAAGTTGCTGAAGCTACCCTCCAACTTGTGATCCTCCTGCATCATGCTTCCTAGGCAGTAAGACTACAGACCTCTATCACCTTGCCTAGGTAGTACCTGAAGTTTGTATTATGTCTTCTGAGCCTTTCAACATAACAGAACCCACACCCTGCATTCTGCATTGTGAAATTGCTTTGGGCTTTCCTCATGTTATCTCTGGTTTCCAATTCTGTACCACTACTGGTAGTCATGTCTTGGAATATGGTATATATGGATCTATCTTTGTAGTTTGAGAACATGAATAAATAGTGGGTTTGGATTACAATAGAGTAAATGTGGGACTGGGCATGTTGGCACATGTCTGTAATCCCAGCCACTCCAGAGGATGAGGCAAGAGGATTGCAAGTTCAAGGGCAGCCTGAGCAATTTAGTGAGACTCTGTCTCAAAAAGGGCTGGAGATGTAGCTCAGTGGTAAAGTGCCCCTGGCTTAAATCCTCAGTACCTCAAAAAAAAAAAAAAAAAAAAAAAAAAAGTATGGTGGGTGAGGATATAGCCCTGTGATAGAGATGTTTGCCTAGTATATGGTAAGCCCTAGGTTCCATCCCCAGCACCACAGGAAAAAAGAAAGAAGAAAAAATGTGAGGCTTGGTGAGGACTCACAAACACAGGTTCCCCGTGGGGTTCTCTAGAAAGGTTTACTTGCATTTCAAAATGTAGATATATTTATTTGCTTTTTTTTTCTCTCTCTCTCTCTCTAACTTGTTTTCTCTAACAAAGTCTATAAACTGTAGAGCAAACCGGAGACTCACAGCAATGTTTCAGCCTGCAAATTTATTTCAATTCACATTTCTGTTTTATTGAATTTGCATATGGGAAATCATAGATGTATAACTTGATAAATTTGACAAGCTGAACACACCCATGAAACCAGCATGCAGATCGAGGAAAGCAAACATTACCAACACCTCACCCTGCAAGGGTAACTACTCTCCAGTTCTCTAACACAGTTTATTTTTGCTTCTTTTTGAACTTTTTTGTGAGTGGATTTTTCACTCAACATTGTGTTTATGCCACTCATCCATAATATTATATGAAGTTGTTAGTTTTTTCTCATTGCTCTATAAAAACTAGCTAGGTTGGAACTGAAGCATTTGACCAATAATGAGCACTTGGGTAACTTCCACCTTGGAATGATTATAAATCATTCCTCTGTGAACTTTTTTTTTTTCCCCCCTCAGTGCTGGGAATGGAGCCCAGGCCTTATGTATGCTGGGAAAATGTTCTGTCACTGACTATATCCCCGGCCCCAACCGTTTTATACATGCCTTTTGAGAAATATAAATATGCAGTCAGTCATGGAGGCATATACTATAATCCCAGCAACTCAGCAGGCTTGTTGCCAAAAGCACAGTCTTTGTCTGGATGTCAATCCAATAATCAGGAAACTGTTTTGAGAAAAAGGAAAAAGAAGGTTTATTGCTTTGCTAGCAAAGGAGAAATGCAGGGGATTCCTGTCCCAAAGGCTGTATGATTCTGCCCATCAGCAGGAACAGGGGGCTTTTATAGAGGTGATTCAAAGAAAATGAGATTAGAGAGGAGAGATCAGGAAGAAGTTTAGGCAAAAGAAAATCAGAGAGGAGAAGACTTAGGGAAAAAAGATTGAGAAAAAGAACAAAGCCACAGGGATATAGTCAAAGCATCAAGAGAACCCCTGTTACAGGCTGAGGCAGGAGAATTGCAAGTTCAAGGCCATCCTGGGCAATTTAGGGAGAGTGTATCTTAATGAAAATAAAAAGGGTTGGAGATATAGCTCAGTGGTGGCAGAACATCCCTGGGTTCAAATCCCTAGTACATCAGGTACATATATATATATATATATATATATATATATATATATATATATATATATATATATATGTCGAGTTTCAAACATTAGGATGTTCATATGAAAAAAGGTCAAGATACAGTTTTTCTTTTAAAATATTTTGTAGTCATTAATGGGCCTTTATTTTACTTATTTATATGCGGTGCTGAGAATAGAACCCAGTGCCTTACACATGCTAGGTGCTCTAACATTGAGCCACAACCCCAGCCCCAAGATACAGTTTTTATTAAACCAAAACAAACCCAACAACATCAGTAGTTTTCTTATAAAAGTTGGTTCACATTTCCTTATAATAACTCTTGACTGGAACTGAGGCATATCTTCAGTATGGCTTCTTCATCAACCCCACAAACTCCCTATGACAATCCCAGATTGACTGACTGACTTAAGTAGTTGTGTTTGTTGTTGTCTTTTTTTTTTTTTTTTTTTGGTACCAGAGATTTAAATCCCTTGGGTGGGCTTAACCACTGAGCAACATCCCCAGCCCCTTTTGTGTTTTTTAGTTTTGAGACAGCCTCACCACTAAGATGCTGAGGCCAGCTCTGAATTTACAAGCCTCCTGCCTCAGCCTCCCAAGGTGCTGGCTGCTTAGGATATCCTTCCCCCAGATAACTACAAAACTTATTTCCTCACTTCCTTCTAGCCTCTGTTCACATGCCACCTTATCAGGGAGGACTTTCCTAACTACACACCCTATAAAAAAATGGCAATTTCCTCCTGTGCTATGCTTCCTATATTCTTCTACTCTCCTTTCTTTTTCTTTGTTTTACTTATCTGACACATTTATTTTCTCCCCTCTAGAATAGAAGCTCCTTGAGCAAGAAACTTTCTTGTCTAAATATGTAGTTTCCACAACTGGAACAGTGCCAGACATGTAGTGGAAGTCTGGTAAATATTTGATGCATGAATAATTATATTAAGGGCTAGAGAAGGGTTTCAGTGATAGAGTGCTTACCTGGGATACATGAGCCCCTGGGTTCTGATCCCCAGCACTGCAAAAAGTAAACAAATAATAATAATTATAGACAGTATTCATTGAAGGTGACTATGTACCATGAATTGTTCTAAGCACTTTACACATGCTTTTTCTTAGTGAGCTTTTTCTCTGCTGTGACCAAAAGATCTGATAAGAACAATGTAGAGAAGGAAAAGTTTATTTGGGGCTCATAGTTTCAGAGGTCCCAACTCCATTGTCAACTCCCTTGCCCTGGGCCTGAGGCGAGGCAGAACATCATGGTGGAAAGCAGCTCAGAACATGTCAATCAGGAAGCAGAGAGAGAGCTCTCGCTTACCAGGGACAAAATATAAATCCTAAAGGCATGTCCTTCCTGCCTACAGTCACCATCAGTTAATTAATTCAAGTGGATTAATACATTGATTAGGTTAAGGCTCTCAAAACCCAATCATTTCACCTCTAAACTTTTTTTTTGCATTGCCTCACACATGAGCTCTTGGGAGACACCTCATATTTAAACTGTAACACCTTTCTTTCTTTCTTTTTTTTTTTTTTTTTTTTTTTTGTGCTGTGCCACGGTTGGAACTCAGAATTTCACACATGCTAGCCAAGTGTTCTGCCACTGGTCTATTCTCCCAGGCCCAACGTGTTTGTTGTTGTTTTAAAAAAATTTTTTATCTCAACATATGTTTGATCCTCACAGCTATCCTATGTGATAGATGGTATTATTGACTCCATTTTACAATGAAGAAACTAACATATTCATTCTGAACAGTAGATGCTTTGTTTTCACTTTTTGATGGTACAGAAGATGGAACCCAGAGCCTCCTCACATATGCCAATCTACACCTCAAGCTCCATGTAGCTCAGTGGTATAGTGCTTGTGGGTTCAATCCCTAGTACCACACACATAGAACAGAGCATCTTCTTTTTGCTTGGAGGAAGAAATGGGCTTCGTCCATCATGATATTGAAGGACCGGTAGCAGATGGGTAGGAAAGATGACAAGATCACTCCAGGCAGAAAGAACAGCATATGGTATAAAGAGGCTTGGGGGTGCCTGGGGATATATCTTAATGGTAGAGCCCTGCCTATCATACATGGGACCCTGGGTTCCATCTCTAGCACCAAAATGGGTAAGACAATGCATAAATAAATAAAAGAACTGCATGTACAAACTCATAGGCTCTAGAAAAAAATGCATATTTGGCAACAAGTTCAGTGGGACATAGAATGGGGGAGATGTGGCAGTTGAACTTGAGAAATATACAAGGGTGGCTTGGTTTGTACATGGTGTGGAGTACAGAGAACCAACAGAAATTCTTATTTTTTTAAATTTATATATATTTTTGGTACTAATATTGAACCCAGTGTTGCTGAAGGCTTGGTCCTTATCCCTGATGCCAATCCAATAACAAGGACACAGTTTTGGGAAAAAGGAAAAGGAAGGTTTATTGCTTTGCTAGCAAAGGAGGTACACAAGGGATTCCTGTCCCAAAGGCTGTGATTCCGCTCCTCAGCAGGAACAGGGGGATTTTACAGAGGTGATTCAGAGAAAATGAGATTGGGGAGAGATCAGGAAGGAGAAGATCAAGGAGGAGAAGTTTAGGGAAAAGAATATGAGAGAAGATCAAGGAGGAGATCAGGAAGGAGAAGGCTAGAGAAAAGAAAATTGGGGAAAAAGAAAAAAAAACCATGTAAGTTGCATAGTCACAAGGGATATAATCGAAGCATCAAGTGAAACCCTGTTACACCAAGGGTGCTTAACCTCTGGGGTACACCCCAGCCCTTTTTATTTTTTATTTTGAGACAGGGTCTTGCTAAATTGTTTAGGACCTCGATAAATTGCTGAGGCTGGCTTTGAACATGTGATCCTCCTGCCTCAGCCTCCAGAGTTGCTGGGGCTCAGTGTTTCCATAGCAATGTTTGCAGTATGCTTAGTGTTTGCACACTGATTCAATCCCTAGAACCAAGGGGGGTAAAAGATATGGAATGCTTCATCCACCCAGTGGCAGAGCCAAAACTAGAAAATAAACCAATTCCCAGTACAGTATTATATTTTCCTAGCCATAACATGATATCATACATCCCATACTTCCCTTCCTTCTTCCTAATCATTAAATGTATCAGTCTTGTGTATTCTCTTTCTACAGGAGCCTCCTAATCATTAAATGTATCAGTCTTGTGTATTCTCTTTCTACAGGAGCCTGTTAAAGCCAATGTGGTAAACTAATTCAGGTTTAGAGATTGCCCTTTCCCCAAGGATATTTGCATTTTAACTGGGGACTACTGGAGAAAAGGCAATCCCTAAGGAACTAATCAAAATTTCTTGTATCATGAAGAAGTTATTGGAAGTAAGGAGTTTTTACTTCTCTCTCTTAATGAGATCATAGGAAAAATATGAACAGTTGCCTTTTAAAAAAATTATCTTTGCAACAAACCTGTTAGGTAGGTATTATTAACTTTTTTTTTTTTTTTAATTGTGAGAGTCTGAGAAGGGTTTAGTAATTTTCCTAATGTTGAACATCTGGTGGGGAAGCCAGTGTTTAGACTCTTCCTATGTAGTATATGACTCCCAGTCTAATCCTCTTTTTACAACCCCATGCTGCTTCCAAGGGTAAGTGTAGGCAACAGCTTACACAGTTCATATATAAATCTGGGCCATGGGGTTAACTGGCTGATTATCTTTAATAAAAAGTCTTAGTAGGTTCATTTTATTCCCTTGGTGGGATCTAACCTTGGAGACTTGACATTTTACCATCTCCACTAAAAGTCTTCCTCCTTTAGTGCTTGACCTCATCATTCCAACCATAAGTGTGATTATGGGAAGGAAAATGCATTGAGCACTTTGAGCAAAATAATAATGTAAAATCCAAGATGCCATTTATTTTATTCTTAGTCCACCAGTCTTCCGTATTGAGCGAGAGGATTATGTTAGGTTGACAACTAATAGTGCATTACTTATATGTTTACTACTATTTGCAGTAACAAAAGCAGGTATTGATTGAGTCTTCCTAGTATCAACTATCCCTGCATGAGGTGGGGTTTCCCCTGACTAAAAATGCTTCTGCCGATTCTTCTTCGATTCTTCGAATTTCCTCTGGATTCTGGGTCCTGAATACACGATTTCTTTATCAAATGCACTGTCTATTAAATAGTTTTGTAACCTTGGGCAGATTAATCTGTTTTCCCAGTTGTAAAATGGAGAGACTGATAGCTATTTTGTTGTTGAAAGGCTTTGATGTGTTTCTGAGAGCCTTTACTGACAAAGTGTGGTCCATAGCAGGGTTCCCATGGTGTTAATTTTCTTCCTGCCCCAGGTCAAAGGCGTTCTTTGCTTTGAAGGGCGGGGGGCGGGAGAGGTGTGCACCCGGGAGCTCCAGCCCTTCAATAAATTTTCTTGGGCTTGAAGTGTTGAAGCTGGCCTGGAACTTGGGACCCTCCTGCCTTAGCCAATTGAGTTGCTGGGATTCACAGGCGGTGCCCCACCCTACCCGGGGGATGTTTTTTTTTTTTTTTTTTTTGAACTCAGGGGTGTTTAACCACTGAGCCACATCCCCAGCCCTTTTAAATATTTCATTTAGAGACAAGGTCTTTCCGAGTTGCTTAGGGCCTCGCTAAATTGCTGAGGTTGGCTTTGAACTCGCGATCCTCCTGCCTCCACCTCCTGAGCCGCTGAGTCCATTGGGATTACAGGTGTACACCACCTGGCCTGGCTTTGAGTTCCTTCTCAAGGTCCATGGATTTATAGGTTCTCTGGACTTATTCGAAGTACTTATAAAATGTGATGTGTGAGGTGTATTTTTTTCCTGGAAATAAATTTAACAGATTTTGGGGTCAGCGATTTCTCTGAAAAGGGAATCCCCTAATGCCAAGGTGTGACTACTCTTATTTTGTTGGGGGGGTGAGGGAGCAGGGTTTTTTTTTGTGTGTGTGTGGGGGGAGGGGGGCTGTATCGCTCTCTTGGGTACTTTTTTTTGCAGTCTAACAGGGGATGACATATTCCTGAGAGAGATGGGTGCTTGATGCCCCTCCAAGCCAGGTTCCATTAATTTTCCCTGGGCGGCGGCGGTGGGGGGGCGCATTCAGTGAGGAGGGCTCTCAGGTTCCCTCCAAAATGGGGGTGGGGTTTCATTTGTAGTTGGGAAGCGGATTTATTTAAGGTCTCGAGGGCTTCAACTGCCGCTCTTTTATTGAGAAACCGGCCATTGTGAGTTTCCTCAAGCTAAAGATCCTCTCTTCAGGTGTTAGTCAAAACCTCGTGGCGCTACCCGGATTGCCCGCATCCTCCTAGGCCCAGTCCCGAGGTGGTGGGGGTGGGGAGGCCGCTTCCGCTCCTCCAGTCCACCAGAGGGCGCTGCGGCCCAGCCTCTTCCTTCCCGGGGTGCTTCGCGCCGGGCCCTTCCGCGTGGGTGAGTGAATGTGAGAGTCAGCGCTCGCGCCGCCCGCCTCCGCCGCTCGGCGCCCTTATTCCGGCTGTGAGGGGCGGGCGCGCGCGTAAAAGCATAGAGACGGGCGTTGAGTTTTCGGGCTAGAGCGTCGCCGAGTCGGAGCCGGAGCCCGAGCCGCGCGCTGTGTCTCCGCTGCGTCCGCCGAGGCTCCCGAGTGTCAGGGACAAAAGCCGCCGCTGCGCCGCCTGCTCCCGCCGCCGGGGCTCATCCGCCGTCGCTGCCGCCCTGAGGAGAGTCCGCTGCCGTCGCCACCCGTGAGGATCCGAGAGCCATGTCGGCCAGCAGCCTCTTGGAGCAGGTACAGGCCCAGCCCGCATGCCTCGGCCATTGTGTGAGGCGAGACGGAGCCCGACTAGGCCCGGGCCCGCCGCCCCCGGTCTGGCCCAGCCGCGCCGGCGCTTCTCGCGGACTGGGTTTCGGGCCTCTCGGGCCGGCCGCGCCCAGCGTCTCGCGCCTGGCCCGCTCTTCCCGCTTCTCCCCGGGCCTCGGAACCCACCGGCCGCGCCGCGCTCCCTCCCCTCAGCGGGCCTGGTTTTCCTTCCTCGTTTCCTTCCCCTTCCTTGAAGCCCTGGCTCCCTCGCGTCGCAGCTGGCGCGTCCCCCGCTTTTTCTCCCGCGGCCGCGCCGGCCTAGCGCTTTTCCCCGCCTCCCGCTTTCAGCCTCCCCCTCACCACCATTCCTGACGCCTCCCCTCAGGCCTGCTTCTTTATTCCCTTCTCGGGCCCTGCTTTCATTTGTCTTTCCCTTTCCGTTTTTTTTTCCCGGACAACTTGCTGCTCCGCGACGTCCCCTTCGTCCGCAGAGACCCAAAGGTCAAGGAAACAAAGGTAAGCCCCGCTCCGCCGGTGGCCCCGGGCTGGGAGGGGGACGCCGCGGTGGGGGCGGGGTCTCGGGACAGCGCCCCGGGGAGGGGACCTCTCGGAAGCCGCTTAGTTCACAGGTGCCTCCCGCTTAAGTGTTTTGACCCTTTCCGAGGGTTCTTGCAGCTGGCGAACAGCTTTTTCGCTAACAAGGAGTAATTCATTCAGGGTGGGGGTGGATTTGGTTTTGAAATGCCCCAGGTCCTTAGTTTCCTGTAGGTCTTAGAAGGCCTTTGTTTTTCATCCTCGTGGATCACTTTCTGGAAGTAACTCACACGTGATGGGGGAGGGGAAGCGGGAAGGAATTGTAATCTAGAAGAGCCAATAAAATGACCTTTTTTTAGATCAACTTGTGCTGGGTGGAGGGAGGCGTTTTCACTCAGGAATCTTGCCTCTGCCCTCTCATCTTTATCCTTTTGAAGTTCAAACTTATTTGCTGTCTGAACTAGTTATGTTTTTCTCTGGCTAGGATATATTTGACTGACTTGGGAGAGAGATTGTAGAATTGCTACACTTGTTAATTTGCAGTTTTTTCTTTTAGTACAAAATGGATCTGTACATCAAAAGGATGGATTAAATGATGATGATTTTGAACCTTACTTGAGTCCCCAGGCAAGGCCCGTGAGTAATTGACCATTTACATATTTGATCAAAGGGTGTAGCATAATGTTGGTCTTTCTCTGTCCTGTCAATCATTTTGAGGGGAGAGTCACTTTCTTAATACTTATTAGTGTTATAAAACAGTTGTTACAAATGTTATAGTCTGTAAGTTTCCTAGCTCTGTATTGTCAGCAAACAATATACTGAGACTGTAGTATTTTGGTAACATTTTACTGTATACTAACTGCAATACCTGTTAGAGTAATTGGTCTTCCAGTGCAAAGCATGAGACTACTTGTCAGTGGTAAATTTTCTGGAAAAATTCCAGAAAACTGTTTTAGGAAAATTGGGTTAATAATGATGTTAGAATTTTTTTTTTTTTTTTTTTTTTGGTACTAGTAATTGAACCCAGGGGCCCTTTCCTAGTGAGGTACATTCTCTGGACTTTTTATTTTGAGACAGGGTCTCACCAAGTTTCTGAGGCTGGCCTTGAACTTGGATACCTACTGCCTCTACCCATGGGAATAATTCTAACAAAATCACCTCAACTTCATTTAGAGCTGACTGCTTTCTTTCTCTGTAGTTCTAGTTAGTGGGCTCTTAGTTTATCAGAACTATTTTGGATTTTAATACTTATTTTTTGGGGGTGGGCATGTGGTACTGAAGAACTCAGGGCCTTGCATATGCTCATCGAGTGCTCTACCACTGAGCTGCATTTGCAGATACTTGGTATTTTGAGATATACTTAACATCTACAGAGACGGACTTTGTGTACTTTCATTTCTCACTGAAGGGAGCTATAGGATTTATGAAATAAAGTGCTGCTTAGCATAAACTAAAGTCAGACAGAATGATTGAGTGAAGAGCTAGCCCAGTTGTAGAGGGCTTGTGCAAGAGTTGTGCCTGGGGATGGGGCTGTAGCTCAGTGGCAGAGCACTTGTTTAGCATGTGTGAGGCTCAAGTTCGATCCTTAACACCACATAATAAACAAGTAAAATAAAGGCATGCTGTCCATCTACAACTACGAAAAAAAATAAAAAATAGTTATGCCTGTATTATCCTCTGTACCACCACAACCCCCATTCCCCAAAAATGATTCAAGTTTTTGCAGTGTAAAGCCTTATAATGCGAAGATTAGTTGCATGTCTATTCACATACTGTTAATATGACCTGTGCATGTAGAAACTTGTTTGATTCAATAGTTCTTTTGTATTACTATTTCAGGTCCCAGAGGGACTCAGAAAATTTTAGCTAATATAACTTCAGATTAATAGATCAAAAGGAGGAAAGTCAAGATCTCTTCTAAGATTGTAAAAGATCAAGAAGTTCATGGAACATTTGTATAAATTCTGAACATATGCTGTATGAAATACAGTTGGTAGTGTTCAATAATTTGACATGTTAGTGCGGAGCCATATTTGGACCTGATACTTACATACATAAAGCTTTTAGATTTCCTCTAAGATGTTTTGCATTGGAAGTATAGAAGTCACCTAAGTAGGGCTAGGAATCTGGTTCAGTGGCTGGCATGCATGAGACCTTGGGTTTGATCCCTAGTGTTGCAACAAAATAAAACCACCTGAGTGATTGGAAACAATTTCAGAAAAGGCATCCAGTTAATCAGGAAAAATAGGGAAGGAAGTAGAGGAATGAACTACTAATAGATTCTTGATATTGACGTAGTTTATTTATATAATCATTATAACAGGGAGAGTGGGAACATTTAGAAACATAATTTGAGGTAATTCTTGTAAAACATTGCATAATTCAGATTTTTTGAGCTCAGGGGCACATAGGAACCTGCCAATTCAGGTGTAGGCATTCAGCTATAGTTTGGCATAATCTATGATGTTAAGTGCATTTAAGTTTTCTTTAAGTCAAAGCTTAAATGCCCATTTTTTAAAAAACGGGGGAGAAATAGAAACGTTGAATGAGTAGATGAAGAAAGATTTTTTTTTTTTGTAGTTTATCAAGAGTAATTTTGTGTACTTCTTTTGGCATAGGGCTGAAACCCGTGACTGAAATCCAGGGCTTCACACATGTTAATTCATTTACAACTTTATTTATTTTTTATGTCCTGCCCCTTTTATTTTTTATTTTGAGACAGTCTTGCTAAATTGCCTAGTTGAGCCTTGAACTTGAAATTCTCTTGCCTCAGCCTCCTGAGTCCTGAGTTTCTTTACGTAATGGATTTGGGTCTGTGTTAAAATTTTAACACTGTCTTGGAGAATTTTTAAATTTGAGAGGAAATGTGTGGAAAGTTTTAACTTTGTCTTTAATGACAAATTAATTGGCCAAGGAAAATGCAGCCATTTTATCATATCCCATTAGTTGAATTTTTTAAAAAAAACATTAGTTATACATGGACACAGTATCTTTATTTTGTTTATGTATTTAAATATTTATTTTTTAGTTTAAGGCGGACACAATATTTTTATATGGTGCTGAGAATCGAACCCAGGGTCTCACACATGCTAGGCGAATGGCTATTACTTGAGCTACATCCCCAGCCCCTATTTTGTTTATTTTTACGTGGTGCTGAGGATCAAACCCAGTGTCTCATATGTGCGATGCAAGTGCTCTGCCACTGAGCCACAAGCCTAGCCCTGAAAATTTTTAATATTGAAGAGATGTGTTTTTTATGGCTAAAGAGTATTATTGACCTTGGTAATACAAGCTTAGGTAGATACGTTTATCTTAGACTCTTATTTAAGATTCAGTTGACTAGTTAATGAATCCTTAAATTATCAGAACTATTGGAGTTAGGTGATTTTTATCTATGTCAAGGTATACATACTTCTGGCTTTTCACTTAAGGGGTGTCCTGTAATTAAGATTTATTTAAAAATTCTGTTAGGCACAAACTAAAGATCTAGTGATTGATGTTTTTGTAATAAAATTTATATCCTAATATGAAGATTAATTGTACATGAATTCATATTTTGACTACTTATTTTTTTTTAAAGGAGTGTGGATGTATGTTGTCTTTAATTATACTTTTCCTATTTCTAATAGAAAATTGTGCATCTCAAGTTACAGATCTTTGATTTTATAGGTGAAATAAAAGTTTTCTCATTTTAAGTCCTTTGGAAGCCACTGAACATTTTCTTTCCAGGTTATAATTATAGTGGCATTTTTTGACATTCCTAGATGGTTTTCCAAGAGGATAGCACAAAATTTTATGACTGATGCTTGTGTTAGATCTTAAAATTCCCAGTACCCCCGCCCCCCCATGGACCTATTAATCTGGTTTTGGTAGGAAATATAAATACTCCTGCTCTTCCAAAAGTTCTACTCCTTAAATCCAAAGATAATTATTATTTTTTAGTTGTCTTGTTAATGCATTATAGTTCTACGTAATACAGGAGTTTGTTTTGACATAATCATATATGCATGGAATATAATTTGTTTTATTTTACTCCTCAGTGGTTCCTCTCCTCCCTCCCTCTTAGTTTTTTTTGTCTTTCTGAATTGATAATTGATTTTAATAAAAGTCTCAGTCCAACACTTAACATAGAGCAAGACATACTTTTGATGAAATGGGTGTTTTTTTCCTGAATGTATTAAAGTTAAGGTTCATATTTATTCTACATATCAGCTTAATTATAATGCTTAAACATTTCACTTAATGTACCAAAATTCCTTAGAATACAAGGACACCAGTGAGTTTACAGAAAGAGATTATTGAATGTGCTGTTCTCCTGTTTTTTATGGTAGATTTGGCTGAAATGCTTGATTGATGGGGGAGAAAATGTCCTGTTATTTTTTTGATTGATTTGCCTCTTTCTTTCTTTCACAGAATAATGCATATACTGCTATGTCAGACTCCTACTTACCCAGTTACTACAGCCCCTCCATTGGCTTCTCCTATTCTTTGGGTGAAGCTGCTTGGTCTACGGGGGGTGACACAGCCATGCCCTATCTAACTTCTTATGGACAGCTGAGCAACGGAGAGCCCCACTTCCTACCAGATGCAATGTTTGGGCAGCCAGGAGCCCTAGGTAGCACTCCATTTCTTGGTCAGCATGGTTTTAATTTTTTTCCTAGTGGGATCGACTTCTCAGCATGGGGAAATAACAGTTCTCAGGGACAGTCTACTCAGAGCTCTGGATATAGTAGCAATTATGCTTATGCACCTAGCTCCTTAGGTGGAGCCATGATTGATGGACAGTCAGCTTTTGCCAATGAGACCCTCAATAAGGCTCCTGGCATGAATACTATAGACCAAGGGATGGCAGCTCTGAAGCTGGGTAGCACAGAAGTTGCAAGCAGTGTTCCAAAAGTTGTAGGTTCTGCTGTTGGTAGTGGGTCAATTACTAGTAACATCGTGGCTTCCAATAGTTTGCCTCCGGCTACCATTGCTCCTCCAAAACCAGCATCTTGGGCTGATATTGCTAGCAAGCCTGCAAAACAACAACCCAAGCTGAAGACCAAGAATGGTATTGCAGGGTCAAGTCTTCCACCACCCCCAATAAAGCATAACATGGATATTGGAACTTGGGATAACAAGGGTCCTGTGGCAAAAGCCCCCTCACAGGCTTTGGTTCAGAATATAGGTCAGCCAACCCAGGGGTCTCCCCAGCCTGTAGGTCAGCAGGCTAACAATAGCCCACCAGTGGCTCAGGCATCAGTAGGGCAACAGACACAGCCATTGCCTCCACCTCCACCACAGCCTGCCCAAATCTCAGTCCAGCAACAGGCAGCTCAGCCAACCCGCTGGGTAGCACCTCGGAACCGTGGCACAGGGTTTGGTCATAATGGGGTGGATGGTAATGGAGTAGGACAGTCTCAGACTGGCTCTGGATCTACTCCTTCCGAACCTCACCCAGTGTTGGAGAAGCTGCGATCCATTAATAATTATAACCCCAAGGATTTTGACTGGAATCTGAAACATGGCCGGGTTTTCATCATTAAAAGCTACTCTGAGGACGATATCCACCGTTCCATTAAGTATAATATCTGGTGCAGCACAGAGCATGGTAACAAGAGACTGGATGCTGCTTATCGTTCCATGAACGGGAAAGGCCCCGTTTACTTACTTTTCAGTGTCAACGGCAGTGGACACTTCTGTGGCGTTGCAGAAATGAAATCTGCTGTGGACTACAACACATGTGCAGGCGTGTGGTCCCAGGACAAATGGAAGGGTCGTTTTGATGTCAGATGGATTTTTGTGAAGGACGTTCCCAATAGTCAACTGCGACACATTCGTCTAGAGAACAACGAGAATAAACCAGTGACCAACTCTAGAGACACTCAGGAAGTGCCTCTGGAAAAGGCAAAGCAGGTGTTGAAAATCATAGCCAGCTACAAGCACACCACTTCCATTTTCGATGACTTCTCACACTATGAGAAACGCCAAGAGGAAGAAGAAAGTGTTAAAAAGGTAACCAGCTTACCATTCTTAAGATTTTTAAGGAAGGAGGAGGGACTAGAGAGAACAGGAGAGGTATTATAGTGAATGCTAATAAAAGCTCTGTACATAACATCACTTAACAGTTGAAGGCTTTATGGAAGTATAATTGGTCTTAATATTTGAATCCTGGTATAAAGGAAGATGAGAACATTCATGGGAGACAAATACGGACTTAAACTGCCAAGAAATTGTACTTGTTTGATGCAGAAAGGTGAAATGCAAAGGGAATAGTTGAAGTGATAGAATGATGGAAATTCAAGTAGAAAGACATTAAGGTTGTAATATGGGAGAGAAAAATATGGAAGTTCTCCATTGGAATTAATTTTTGGCTTGGTGGGGTTTTGTGGTTATTTTTAAGAATTGGTGTGTTACCAACCCCTGAAATCATCTGGCTTTCCTGTGACAGTTGGCAGTGTTTTTCAGAACTTTCTTGTTCTGTTCTTTGTGATCTTCAGTGTAATCTCTGCTCTCCAGAGTGCTGGGGATCAAACCCAGGGCTTCGTGTGCTAGGCAAGTACTCACCACTGAGCCACATCTGCAGCCATAGAAATTACTTTTTGTTATATAAAACTTGGTAAATAGATATTCAGAAAAATCTCATCTCCTGTTTCTGACATTTTTTTTGTATCCCAAGAATCAATTTTTACTGATTCCTCTGTAATGTGGGAATCTTGGGCAGAATAGAGAATGACTCCAAACTGAAGTGTTTATTTGAGAGAGTTGGTAATGCTTGTTTTATGGGTATTACTGAGTACATGTAAACTTTTGGGACCGTGATTAAACAAAAAAAATACTGGTTGGGCAGATTGGATATTATCTAGTACTTGGCCTTTTTGCATGGGGAGGAGGTGGTAATCAGGGATTGAACCCAGGGGCACTTAACCACTGAGCCATATCCCCAGCCATTTCTCATTTATTTTTGAGACAGTATCTCACTAAATTGCTGAGGCTGTCCTTGAATTTGTGATCCTCCTGCCTTAGACTCACTAGTCCCTAGGATTACAGTTGTGAGCCACCATGACCGACATAGATTACTCTTTTTTTTTTTAAATATTTATTTTTTAGTTGTAGTTGGAAACAATATTTTATTAATTTATTTTTATGTGGTGCCGAGGATCGAACCCAGGGCCTTGCACATGCTAGGCTCAGTGCTTTACCACTGAGCCACAATCCTAGCCCCCACATATATACTCTTAAATGGAAGAAAATAGATGAAAAGATAATGGACAAAAGAGAACATTTTTCTTCGAGAGTCCAGGGTTGGTTAACTTTAGATATTAAAAAAAAATTTACTAAGCTCATGTAGAAGTATTTTCCTTAAATTTGTATGAATTCATACGGATCTTGTATAAGGTATAGGATCTGAGGCCTCATGCCTCAAGATTATTAATAATTCCTTTGAGCAATGGATGAAGGGCTCTTTGGTAGATATTATTTGGAGGAGCATAATTTTCAACTAAAGTAAGGATAGTTGCCATCTCTCTAGTATAAACAGATGAATAAGAAATGGAGGGCTGGGGATGTGGCTCAAGCGGTAGCGCGCTCGCCTGGCATGCGTGCAGCCCGGGATCGATCCTCAGCACCACATACAAACAAAAATGTTGTGTCCGCTGATAACTAAAAAATAAATATTAAAAAAAAAAAAAAGAAAGAAATGGAGATAAACTTGTCATGACACTAAAAGCATTGGTAATGGAGTGCCAGGTTATTGAAAAGTTGATAGCAAAAACATTGTCTGATAGTCCTTTGAAGTCCTCTCTTACCCCAAAGTGGTTTTTTATTTTGAGACAGGGTCTCACTAAGTATTAAAAAGTATCTGTTGAGTTGTGGAGGCTGCCCTTGAACTTGGAGATTCTGCTTTAGCCTCCTGAATTGCTGGGATTATAGGTGTGCACCACTGTGCCTGGCTCTTACCCCAAAGTTTTAATAATTTAGAAGTTAATGTAAGGTGGGAATCATGAACTGAAATTGAATTCCATGCGAGTATGGGTTTGTTAGGATAAATCTGCTATGTTTAACTATAAAGCTCATAAAAAATATAATCTTGTAGAAAATGATAGTTTACTGATTCTGAAGGATTTTAAAGATATCTTCTCAGGCTCCTGTTTCTACAGGATAAGAAGATAGAAGGTCATGATTTTCATAGGTATCATGTAGTGGCATAGCAGATTATTATGAACATCTATGAGAGCCTTTTAGATGCTTGGTTTAACCACTTGAAAATTATACCATTTCAGGGGCTGGGGATGTGGCTCAGTGGTAGAGTGCACACCTAGTATGCATGAGGCACTGGGTTTGATCCTCAGCACCACATTAAAAAAAATAAAGAGATTGTATCCACTTAAAAAAATTAAATTAAAAAAAAGAAAAGAAAATTATACCATTTCATATTAGGAATCTTTACTTCTTGTTGGCAGAGTTCTGTCTTGCTTTTTTTTTTTCTTCTTCTTTGGATTAAACCCAACCCAGGGGTGCTTTACCTCACTGAGTTACATTCCTAGCTCTCTTTATTTTCTATTTTGAGACAGGGTCTCCCTTCAGTTAGCTGGCCTCAAACTTACTCCTGCCTCAGCCTCCCAAGTTGCTGGATGCAGGAGTGTGCCACTGTGCTTGGTTTGTCCTACCTCTTAAATTAAAAGCAGGAAGGCAAAGAGGAAAGTGTTATTTGTTTTTAAAGGAATGCATAGTATAGATGTTAAAGGTAAGTTCTGTGTGTTATGACCCAAAGGGGAAACCTGGGGTTCAAAATGAAGTTTGGGGGGGCACCAAAAACAAACTTGGGTACTGTTAATTAATGTTGACTCTTATTTAAAAATTTTGCAGCACTAGGAATTGGATTTAGGGACCACAAGTACTCTACCACTGAACTGGAACCCCAATCCATAATTTTTTTTTTTTTTTTTACTTTGTGGTACTAGAGATTGAACTTGGGGGGGGGGACCCCACACTGAGATGCATCCCCAGCCCTTTTTATTTTGAAATGGTTCAGCTAAGTTGCCCAGGCTGGCCTCAAACTTGCAGTTGCCTCAGCTTTCTGAGTAGCTGGACCTTGCTACTTAGCTGATATATATATTTTTTTAATATCATTTTACTTTATTTAACTGTCATTTTCAGAGCTGCAAACAAAGTTGGAACCTGATTCAATAAACGGTGTCATATTTAAAAGGGCCTTTCAGGTTTTTCTTCTGAAGCTATAACTTTTTATAGGATTCTATCATGGTATTTAGGCATTTCAGTTCTGTTTTCAACTTGAAATTACATTATTTCCAGTTTCTTGGTGTAAAACATCAACTATATGTCAGGTCTACTTAGTTGATATAAGGATGTGTTTGGATTAAATTCTCTATAGAGTGATTGAGTGAATGATAATTGAACTTTGTAAAAAGGCATGGGGCCAACCAAGTTCAGTGTTACATGCCTGTGTTCCCATCTGTTTGGGAGGCTGAAGCAGGAGGATCCTAAGTTCAAAGCCAGCCTGGGCAACTTGGTGAGAGACCCTGACTCAAAAAATAAGTGCTGGGAATGAAGCTCAGTAGTAGAGTACCCCTGGATCCAATCTTCATTTACCCCCCCTCCCCCCAAAAAAGTGTAGACATATGTTAGAATTGACCAGCTTTTTTATGTTTTCCTGCAAGAGTTGTAATAATAAAAGTTTAAGGTCTTTATTAAAAGATAACTAATTCTTAGACCTGGGGATGTAGTTCAGGGGTAGTGTTTGCCTTAGCATGTGCCCTGCCTGGGTTCAAGGGGGAAAAAAGAACTTTTGGGGTGTGTGTGGGGTGTTTTTTTTTTTTATGGGTCTGTTATTAATAGTTCTTCAAAAACATTTAATAAAGATTGTTGATCAGTGAATATCTCAATTGCTCTTGGGCTGGTAAATAAACCACCAAACAAAAAATTAAATTTTTCATACTCATGTCAGATTATATTTTAGTTTACTTTCTATAAGAAGAGCTGCTGAGGTTTCAGGAAGGTGCTTATGATTACTTCTAAGCCCAGTTACCATTTCATTCTGTATTGCCTTACTTCTCTTACTGGTTACTAGTATCCTTAGCATTCTTACGTAACTGTTCTTAGATTCTTTAATTAGGCTTCTAAGAACAAATTTCATAAGAATGGAACTTAGCTTAATGAGGCATTAAACTCATAGATAGGGTGTTTATATGTACATCTTTGTATTACAAGTGTGCAAAAAAGGTATTCATGACAAATAGGAACAGTAGCTCAACCATAAGTAGTGAAGAAATTAAACTTGATCCTGATGATGATGTCATAGTTGTCTAAAATTCTGTGATTGAGTTGCTTAGGCTGGACTAATTCTATGATTGGACTGGTGTTTTGCCAAAACAAACTGAAGCAGTCAGAACCACAGCCATTTTAATCTATTATTACTGACTTATTTTGTCATATAATCTAATTCAGTGGTATAGAGGCTTCAAGTATTGGATCTGTCTGGCTTGATATTTCCAGTGAATTTCAGTGATATTTTTGATATTTATTTGGTATTGTATACTACAGAAACTGTTTTGTAACCTGCTTTCTGTATTTTTAAAGAACATTTTCCTAATTTTTTTTCTTACACGTTATTGATGGACCTTTGTTCTCTTATTTATATGCTGTGCTGAGAATAAACCCAGTGCCTCATACTTAAGCAACGCTAGCCTCTCTTAATTGTTAAATATGATTTTGTGACATCACTTTTGATGACCTCATAGTGTCCTGTCAGAGATTTGCTATAATTTACCGGTCCCTATAGTTGAATGCCAGTAATTCATATTTTGTAATTTTTATAACTTTTTTTTGGTACGAGGGGTTGAACCTTGGTGCACTTAACCCCGTAGCCGCATCACCAGCTCTTTTTTTGTTTTGATATGTGGTCTCACTAAGTTGTTCAGAGCCTTGCTAAATTGCTGAGGCTGGCTTTCAACTCCTGATCCTCCTGTCTCAACTTCCCGAGTTGCAGGTATACACTGTGCAGGGCTTTTCTTTATAACCTTTTCCAGATAAAATAATACAGTGAGTATCTTTCGGTGTTAATATTAATTTTTTTTTTAGGCTAGGTCCAAGAGTGTATGCTTTTTGGAGGTCTTGGCTGTCATATATTGGTATATGGGTCTTTTTGTTCTTACCAAATTTTTTGTTGTTGTTGAGAAATTGGTGGGAAGCTATTATCCAGAAGACAATAGTAAGAATGTTTTGCGTGTCATCCAGTGATTTGGGAGACTGAAAGAGGAGGATTGCAATTCGGAGACCAGTCAGCAATTTAGCAAACCTCTAAGTTAAGACCCTGTCTTAAAATAAAAAGGGTTGGTTATGTCACTCAGTGATTAAGCACCCCTGGCTTAAA
Source organism: Callospermophilus lateralis (assembly GCF_048772815.1). Lineage (NCBI taxonomy): Eukaryota > Metazoa > Chordata > Mammalia > Rodentia > Sciuridae > Callospermophilus > Callospermophilus lateralis. The sequence goes on along the minus strand of NC_135311.1, from coordinate 123,770,071 downwards.
TCCCTGTACAAAAACCTTCTCTTTTGACTATTCTTTTTTTCTTTTTCTTTTTTTGGTACTGGAGATTGAACCCAGAGGTGCTTAACTACTGAGCCACATCCCTGGACCTTTTTAAAAAATATTTTATTAGAGACAGGGTCTCATTAAGTTGCTGAGGCTGGCTTTGAACTTGCAATCCTCCTGCCTTAGTCTCCCAAGCCACTGGGATTATAGGTGTGGGCCACCACACCCTGCTCTTTTGACTAACTTTGGGATAGTCTGCCAGCAAGAGAAACTTATTCTGTCATTAGTGATGGCTTTTTAGAAACATCAGAAGTTGATTTATGTTTTGTATTTCTAGCCCTCTACAGGTTAAGAATAAGGGAAGTACTCTAGTAGAGGGAGGTAGTAGGGACTACTTCTGTTAAAGCCTCCTAATATAACGTTAGACTTAGGTATATAAGTAAGTTATTTTCTGAATGACTGAAAAAGTAATTTGGTTATGACAGCAACAGCTTGAAGTTTATAGTATTTAAAATGTCATGTTTTATTAAGTGGAAATGGAAGAATTTCCTTAAGACCTAGAATTATTCCTATTTTCAAGACCTAAAAATGGTGATTTGGGAGTGATTTCAAATATATTTAATTCTTAAACAGTCTAATAAAATGCAAGATGGAGCTATTTAACTTTTCTTTGAACATCTTTGCTGGGACCTAGACACTGCAGAGAAATGAAGAATGTATTGTCAGGGAACCTTATGTTATTAGTGGTGGATATTAGTACAAAATATAGTTTTTTTTTTTTTTAAGATTTTACCTGAAGTGCCAGTATGGAAGCTTGAAGGAGGTTGGTTGCCTAACCCAGAATGGGGTATAGGTAAATTAGTCATAGAACAATCTTAGAAGTGGCCTCAGAATGTGTCAACTATTGATAGCTACAGGTGTTTTGTAAAGAGTGAATATGGGTGCAGAACAACCCAAATCTGTAACAGTGTATAGATGATACTTGGAACAGAAAATAGTTTATAGTTTAAGAACAAGTTTAATTGTGGCATTGTGGAATGAGTATACCAAAGGAAAGTTTGGAGGTCAGATTAGGAAACAAAGATGGTAAATGAAATAATCATGCAGCTGGTTTGATACAGAAATCTGTCGATAGGTACAAAGTTGGTTTTTAAAAAACCATGGGGCTGGGCTGGGGATGTGGCTCAAGCGGTAGCGTGCTCACCTGGCATGTGTGCGGCCCGGGTTCGATCCTCAGCACCATATACAAAACAAAGATGTTGTGTCCGCCGATAACAAAAAAAAAATAAATATTAAAATTCTCTCTCTTTCTCCTCTCTCTCTCACTCTCTCTTTAAAAAAAAAAAAAAAACAACCATGGGGCTGGGGTTGTGGCTCAGCAGTAGAGCGCTCACCTAGCACGTGTGGGGCGCTGGGTTCGATCCTCAGCACCACATAAAAATAAAATAAAGATATTGGGTCCAACTACCAACTAAAACAATATTTTTTAAAAAAATTAACGAAAAAAACTAGAGGGTGAAAGAACAGGAGTAAAGTATAATTTGAGTTAGGATGGAGGAATTTCTAGATGTAACCTTTACAGGAAGGCAAGGAAAGCTTGTAGAAGTAGAGGTGAATCAACATGAATATATAAATATATAATAATAACTTCAGTGAATACGCAGCACACTTCTTTACCACATTGTTTTATAAATGTCTGTTTTTCATAATAATATGTCTTATGAAGGGCAGGGTTTTTGGTTAAAAAAGATAGGATGGGAATAGGATAGATATTTGTTTTTGCAATATTGGGGATTGAACCCAGGGCCCCCTGCATACTAGGCATGTACTCTTACTGCTGAGCTACACCCTAGCACTGGAGACTGACTGAGCTCAAACTCCTAAGGTATGTGGGTCACCACACCATACTCTTTAAATTTTTCTAATAAGCAAGTCTTTAGTGCAATTTAGATGACCATTTTTTCATTAATAATTGTATAGTGAACGCCTTAAAAAATTACCCACATGCCAAATATGTAGTTGAATTCACTGGGCATCAACTGATCTTTTCTTTCATCATGTTCTGCTGGGGATTGAACCCTGGGTCCTCACACATGGTAGGCAAGCACTCTAACTTTGAACTAAACCCTCAGGCCCTTATTTCATTACTATATTTAATATACCTACTTAAGTCAGAAATTATAGAAAGAGGAACCAATAACTTTTTTGCGGGGGTTGTGGTGGTGGTGGTGTGGATACTTGACTACTGAGCCATATCCCCAGCCCTATTTTGTATTTTATTTAGAGACAGGTTTCACTGAGTTGCTTAGCGCCTCACTTTTGATAAGACTGACTTTGAAAGCGATAGTCTGGCCTCAGCCTCCCAGCCACTGGGATTACAGGCATGTGCCATTGCACCCAGTGGAAATGATAACTTCTTAAAAGACCTGTTAAGCTTGGTGTGGTGGCGCATGCCTGTAATCCCAGAGGCCTCGAAATCTGAGGCAGGAAGATAACAAGTTTGAAGCCACCCTCAGCAATTTAGCAAGGTCCTTAGAGATTCAGACATTGTCTCAAAAAGGCCTGGGGATAGTGGGGTGCTGTTGGCGCATAACTGTAATCCCAGTGGCTCAGGAAGCTGTGACAGGAGGATTGCAAGTTCAAAGCCAGCCTCAGCAATGGTGAGGCAAAAAGCAACTCAGTGAGACTCTCATAAAATATTAAAAGGGGCTGGGGATGTGGCTTAGTGGTTGAGTGCCCCCTGAGTTTAATCTCTGATACCAAAAAAAAGCCTGGGGACAGAGCTCAGTGGTTAAGTGCTCCAGGGTTTTTAGGCTCTGGTATATAAAAAAAATAAGATTAAAAAGACCTTTTTAATACTGTCCTTTCCTCTTCATGAATTTCCTGTCATCTTGAGTCAGCTAAGCCTTGTTCATTCTTGGTTTCTGATCTGGACTGCCTCATGTATGAATCCCCTCTGTAGCATAACTATTGAAACTTTTTTAGTCTCTACTAGAAACTTTTTCTCTGCAAACACTGGGGAATGAACCCAGTGGCATTCTTCCACTAAGCTACAGCCTTAGCCTTTATTTATTTATTGAAACAGGGCCTCACTAAGTGCTTAGGCTGACCTCCAGCTTGCAATCCTCCTGCCTCAGCTTTCCAACTATTCTAGGATTGCAGGTGTGTGCCACCACTCCTAGCCCCCCCCACTCTTATTAATTAATTAATTAATTTATGTGCTTGGGGATTTAACCCAGGAATGCTTTACCACTGAACTACATCCCAGCACTGTTTTAAATTGCCTCTTGAGAACTTGAGTAGGCATCCTGTTCTTTTCATGTGTTTATAGTTTGTTCATTTGGTGTTTTTGTTTTTTGCACTGTTAGGGATCAAACATGAGCATGAGTCCTACCACTGAACCATACCCCAGCTCTGTATTTTTGTTTTTAAATGATATGTAGTAATTATACATACTTATGGGGGCTTCTGTTTTAATTAGAATGGTAAACTGAGTGTTTTTTGTAAAATTCTGAGACTCTCTGTTGCTGTTCTGTAGATAAACTTGTCTCCCTGATAAAAGGGTTGAGGAAATTCTTTGGTTTCCTCATCATCTTTGTTTTTTGATGGATAAAATGGTCTTCTCTGCACCTCTTTAAATAAAGACTACAAGACAATAGATGATGTTGAATTTGAATCTTGTAGAACCATGCCCTTTGTATCCATCTTTCCACAAGTGTTTGTATTAATTGCTAGGATAGAAGAGATAAACAAGGCATCCTCTTTGCCTTAGGAGCAGGCAAATATTAAGACCAATGAAATGGATAAAATATGACATAAGAGCTGTAATAGGAGAATGAACAGATTTTCTTTATGGAGGAGAGTGATAAATTTGGGGGGAAGTTAAGATTTACAGAGGAGGTCATGCAGAATAAGTAGTAATAAGAGTAAAAAACACTCAGGTAGTAGCACAGTGCTGGGCACATTGTGCACACAAAAATTATTTTGGGACTAGGGGTGTAGTTCTGGTAGAGTACATGGCACAAGGCACTTGATTTAATCCCTGCCACTAAGTAAACCAGAACCAGAAATTTAGGGTTTTTTTAATCTAATACTATCATTCTCTGATTTCTGATGAAGGAGAATCAGAAGTTATTTATTTAATATCTCATAGCTAGCTAGACGTAAGTTTTCAGTGATGTTTTAGAATTGGATGGTTGCAAGCTAGCTGTTTAGCTTTCAAGAATCTTAGGAGAGCTGGGGATGTGGCTCAAGTGGTAGCGCGCTCATGCATGCGGCCTGGGTTTGATCCTCAGCACCACATACAAACAAAGATGTTGTGTCTGCCGAAAACTAAAAAAAATAAATATTAAAAAAAATTCTCTCTCTCTCTCTCTCTTTAAAAAAAAAAACAAAAAACTTAGGAGCTGGTTCAAAGTATAGTCATAAGTAAATAAGTTATAATTAAGTACATTGTATTGAAAGGAATTTAAATACATTTCTGTATGTTAAATTACAATATAAGTTTGTAATATTCAGTTTTACAGTTAAATTACATAAAATTAAGTATCATTGCATTAGAAAGGAAAAAATATTCACCAAGGTGGGGGGTGATCCCAGTAAAGGCAGGCTTAGGCAGGAGAAGGGCAAGTTGGAGACCAGTTTGGGTAGCTTTGCAAGACTGTCTCAAATAAAATGAAAAGGACTGGGAATATTGGGATGTAACTCAGTTGTAAAGTGCTTACCTATGAGGCCTTGAGTTCAATCCCCAGTACTGCACGTCCCCTCCACCCCCAAAAAAAGGTGGAGTGCAGGATGGAGAAAATATTAATGCAGATTATTTAAGTCTGTAATTATTACATTTTTTCTGAACAGAAATTTGCTAGGCAAGTGCTTTACTACTGAGCTAGAGTTATATCCATGGTCTTCTTGCTCCCCCTCAATTTTGAGATAGGGTCTTGCTAAATTGCTGAGGCTGGCTTTGAATTTGTGATCTTCCCACCTCAGTCTTCTGGGACTATAGGGGTGTGTGTGCCATGATACCTGAGAAGGCCTGTCTTCTTTAAAAAAAAAAAAAAAAAGTAATGGTCAGGTGTAAGTGTATCTATAATCACAGTGGCTTTGGAGGCTGAGACAGGAGGATTGAGAGTTTAAAGTCAGACACAGCAGCAGATTAGCGAGGCCCTAAGCAAATTAGACCCTGTCTCTAAAGTATTAAAAAAAAAAAAGGGGGGTGGTGGTGGCTGGGGTTGTGGCTCAGTGGTAGAAATCTCGCCTAGCCCATGTAGGTGCTGGGTTTAATCCTCAGCACCACATAATAGTAAATAAAATAAAAAGATATTTTGTCAAACTATAACTAAGAAAAATATATTTTAAAAAAATGGCTGGGGATGTGGCTCTGTGTTTAAGTGTCCCATATTTAATCCCTGGTACTGAAAATATATATATGATAATAGTAATTTGAGGAACTACTCTTATAGCATTTGGGAAATCATTTTCCATTTTAATAGAAGGTACTCATAAGATTGAAATAAGAGCCGAGTGTGGTGGTGCACACGGTGTAATCCCAGCAGCTGGGGAGGCTGAAGCAGGAGGATTGTGAGTTCAAAGCCAGCCTTAGCAAGAGCGAGGTGCTAAGCAACTCAGTGAGACCCTGTCTCTAAATAAAATGCAAAATAGGGCTGGGGATATGTGTAGTTCAGTGGTTCAGTGCTTCTGAGTTCAATCTCTGGTACCAAAAGAAAGGCGGGGGGTGGCTTGGAATGTTGCTCAGTGGTAGAGTACCTCTGGGTTCCATCAGTACCCAAAAAAGAAAAAAAAATAGTCTTATAAATAGCTTATAGATAGTCTTATAAATACTTGTGACATGTTTGGAATGATAAGTTTAATATGATGTAGAATGATAAGTGTTAAAATTTAAAATGGGAGAGGTTGCTTAGGCCCAGTATATGAAAGGTTTGGATTTTTTTCATATGCTTTTGTTTTAATTGGGTTGTAAAGGAGGTAGTTAATTAGGGAGTGACAGTTTGGAAGCTGGGAAGATTGAAATACTTCTTGTACATTGACTTTGGCATCCTGCTAGGCACTTTCATTGTTTTTGTTTAATCCTCCACCCCTTGGAGGCAGTATCACTTACATAAGTAAAGATAAGGAAGTTGAAATTCAAGTTAGCAGCTTGTTGAAACTTACATTAAATACATAAAATGAAGAGAGGTAAATAGGTGGTTCAGAGTAATAAGACACATTAATAATGTTCTGGGAGGAAAAAAGGCAAAAACCTGAAGCAAGATAATGGGAATGAGAAGTTAGATTTGAAGAATGTGATTAGACATATTTCCTGACTAGTTTTTAGTTTTTTTTTTTTTTTTTAAGAGAATATGGGAGAAGCAGCAGTTTAGGGTTAGGATTTGGAAATATTGTGGCACCCCCCGCCCCCCTCCGTAGGGGTTGAACCCAGGGCCTTGCACATGCTAGACAAATGCTTTATTATTGACCTACATTCCAGCTTTGTTTGTTTACTTATTTTTATTACTGGTATCTGGGATTGAACCATTTCATTTTTTATTTTCGGACAGGGTCTTACTAAGTTGCTGAGGCTGGCCTCAAACTTGGGAATTCTTTTCTTAGCTACCTGTTGCTGGGATTATTGGCTGTGCCACCATTCCCAGCCTTTGTATTGGCTTCTTGAAAGAAGTATTGGTTGCCTGTGGGACAGGAACAGTAACAATATATATGTTACTGTATTACAGATGGGGATCTGGAGCTTGGAAGAGAGAGATCTGCTGATGGGAATTTGGGAGTTTTTGGCTGTGTAGGAAAAGGCATAGAACATTTTATTCCATGATGATTCAAGAATATTGATAATGGGGGCTGGGGATGTGGCTCAAGCGGTAGCGCGCTCGCCTGGCATGTGTGCGGCCCGGGTTCAATCCTCAGCACCACATACAAACAAAGATCTTGTGTCTGCCAAAAAACTAAAAAATAAATATTAATAAATAATAATAAATTAATAATGAATATTAAATTCTCTCTCTCTCTAAAAATAAAAAGAAAAAAATTGATAATGAAAATGATGAGTAACAATGCTGAATAGTTCATGTAGAATACTAGCTGGAATACTATGCATTTTATGTAAGTTTTCATCCTTGTGTTCTTGTGAAATAGGTACAACTTTCTCAATTTTATAGATTAACACTAAAGCATGGAAAAGAGTGAATAATTTTTTATAAAGTCGCACAAATTCAGCAAGCAGAGCTGTTAGGACTGGGATGTGGCTCAGTGGTAGAATGCTTGCCTGGCATTTTGGAGGCTCTAGGTTTGAACTTCAGCACTAAAGGAAAAGAAAAAAAAAGAAGAAAGAAAGCAGAGTTGGTGTTTTAAATATATAGAATGGTTCCAGAGTCACCATGAGGCGATAGAGAGAATCCCCAGAAATAAAATTCAAAGGATAGGTTAAAGAGGAAACAAATGAAAGAAATGAGAGGGAGTAGTCTGAACTTAAGAAAGAACATGGAGGTATATATACTCAGCGTATTCAGAAGACTGCACAGAGGTTACAGATGCCAAAGTAAGATTGTTTTGCTGTTAGGGATGTGAAGGTTTGATCTCTACACTTCATTCAGTAGCATTTGTTGTTTGTGTATCCTTCCAACTCTTCCCTATGTGCTGGATCTTTCCACCTATCTGTTTGAAGCTTTAATGAGAGAAGACTACTTTTTGTTTCACTAGTATGGACAATTTGCATAATTTGGTCTATGTAACAGTGTTTCAGGTACAACTGGTATATATTCCTTTGCTTTGTTTTCCAATGCTGGGGATCAAACCCAGGACCTTTAGAATGCTAGGCAAGTGTTCTACCACTGAATTATAAGCTTGAAAAGGCTAAAGATTGATCCAAAAAGAACTGCTATTTTTCTAAACTTAACATTTGTAGGGCAAGCTAATTGGCAATGCAAGAATAATTTAGCCTATACTCAGAATACATTGAACTAAGAACCACTTAGATATGAGACATTCTACTTTTGTCAAAAGTAACTTTATTCCTCTTAGCAGTTTTTGTTTTGCTTTTTTTTTGGTGGGGGGGGTACTGTGTTGTTTTTCTTGTACTGGGTTTTGAACTCACTGAGCTATATATATCCCAGTCCTTTTTAAAATTTTGAGACAGGGTCTCATTAAGTTGCTTGAACTTGAGGTCCTTTTACTTCTGCCTCCCCAATTGAGATTATACCATGCCTGGCCTATTTTCATATCAGTTTTAAAACTTTCTAGTCTTGGATTAGTAATGGATTTCTCCCACCCCAACAGTACTTACAAGGACGAATTTTACATGCACAGCTTGATTCTTGAATCATCTCCTTCATGAAGCATAGTTTAAAAAACACTAGATGACATTAAGTTTGGGGTGGGAGGAATGGTGCCTGGAAGTTGATCTGAGGGGAGTTTGTTTTGATATCAAGTGAGGATTCTGCAAGTTCAGCATCTCTTCAAGGTATGTTGTGATGTTTAGTTGGGGCAAGGCTGTGTTAGGGGTTACTGCTAGAAGAGAAGAAGAGAAAGGCTTCAGCAGTTTGAATAATGCTGTAGTGTAAGGGACAGTGAGATAAATTTACTTTCTTGTAGCTCTTGAAAAATTTCACGTATAGAAGAAAAAGTTCTGTTCCTGAATTAGGGCAAACAAAGGTGATCTCTTTTCTGCTTTTGTAAATTCACTATTGAATTCTGTAAGTTTGTAAATGAGCAAGGAGAAAGGTTGAGTGTGGCACCTCAGATAATCCTTTCTGGCTTTCTCCTTTGAAGTAGGTAGCGGTTTAAATTTGTATACCGCCACCACCTACTGGACACAATTCCAGTGCAAGCAAAACTAGTTCAAATAGCACTCTAATGTTTTTCATTCTTGTTAAATAAATAGTTGCTAGTTGAACTGATTCAAGTAGAGTTAGTTATAGAAGATAGCAAGGAATCATGACATACCAAATGAAACCATGTATATTAAAGTGCTAATTTATAATATGAGACCGAGAGCAGAAGAGAATAGCAAGACCAGTTAGGGCTACAATCATTAGGAATTTTTTATGGAAGACTTAATTGAATTGGGTCTGGAAGAATGGGTGGGGAAAGAGTGGAAAGATGAAGGAAAATACAGGCAGTTGCTCATCTTTCCAACTCATTTGCACTTACACTTACAGGCTTGTTGTATCCAAGGATTCTGCTTCAGTAATTTTAATCAACTCTGAATCAGAGATATATGGGAGCTGGGCCCACCATCACACACCTGCAATTCTGGTTACTTGGAAGGCTGAAGCAGGAGGATTACAAGTTCAAAGCTAGCTTTGGCAACTTAGCAAGACCCTATCTCAAAAAAAAAAAAACAAAAACAAAACCAAAAAAAACACCAAAACAAAACACCCTAGGGATGGAGTTTACCTTTGTTTCAGTCCCTAGTAATGGAGATGATGTGAAGGAAATCTTCTGTACTGAATATGTACTAGATTTTTTTTTTTTTTTTTTTGTCATTTTCTTAAACAATAAGTATTATGGAGGTGGGTTTGGGTAATGGTAGTGCTTGCCTAGCATGTGCCAGGCCTTGTGGTCAGGGGCACCATATGTGAGTTTTTTTATTGTTGGAGGGGATTTAACCCAGAGGTGCTTAACTACTGAGCCACATCCCCAGAACCATTTTATTATTTTTTGGTACCAGGGGTTGAATGTGGGGGCACTCGACCCCCTGAGCCTTATCTCTAGCCCTTTTTATTTTTAACTTGAGACAGGGTCTCCCTAAATTGCTTAGGACTTTATTAAATTGCCAAGACCGGCTTTGAACTAGCCCCATTTTTATTTTTAAATTTGAGATAGGAACTTGCTAATTTGCTAAAGTTTTCCTTGAACTCCTCATGCCTCAGCCTTCCTAGTCGCTGGGATTACTAGGCATGCACCATAATACTTGACCATATGAGAGGTTGTTTACAAATACTGCACCATTTTCTATAAAGGACTTGAGCATCCTTGGATTTTGTTACATGTGGAGAGTTCTGCAACCAATCCTCCATTGATACTGGTGCCAGCTGTATTTAAGATAATTATTGGTGCTTCTTGAAGAGATAGTAGTGGGCCATCTGCAAATGCAGATTTTAGCCCTGTTATTCAGGAAAAATATGCTAATGCAACATTTTGACCCTATGTGAATTTTTTTGGTAAGGTTTGGATAGCACATAGAACTTTTGTTTTGGAGTGCTGGGGATGCCCTATCAATGAGCTACATCCAGAGCCCTTTTAATTCTTAAGTTTGTGACAGGTTTTCACTGTTATTGAGGCAGATCTTCAATAACTTATAATCCTGTCAGCCTCCAGAGTAGCTGAGATTTTGGATATGCACCACTGCACTTGGCCCCTTAGAACTTTTATTATATAAAGATTATATTAATTATAAATTTTATTTGTCATTATAAAATATTGCCAATTATAAAAAGTAAAAAATTAAAAGGCACAACACTTCTGATCAGCCACTCATTGTTTTGGTATTTTTTTAAAATCTCATCTTTACCTAAACAGTTGATTATGATTTAGTCTTTTTAATATATAATACTTTATGTAGTATTTACCCTTATTTAGATATTTGTTGGGTATCAATATAAAGGCCCTTTTCATATATCTTCATTTTCTTGTAATTATCCTGTAAAACAGGTCAAATTATAGTTCAGTAGAATGTTTGCCTGCTCTGGAGTATGTGTTCAATCGCAATATCATCCAAGAAAAGAAAAAAAAATTGTCTAATTAGGAAACTGAGATTAAAAAAAGAATAACTTCCTCATGATTCTTTCCTAGCAAGTAGGATTGAAATTTTTTGCTCCAAAGCTGTTTGCTCTTTTGTCATGCTCCTTTACATTTACCACTTAAAATAGCTAATGGACCCAGGCATGGTGGCCATATTTGCCTGTAATCCCAGCTACTTGGGAGGCTAAAGCTGGAGGATGGCGAGTTTGATGCCAATCTGAGCAATTTAGTGAGACCCTGACTCTAAATAAATAATAAAGGACTGGTGATATAGCCTGGAGGTAGTGTCTCTTGGGTTCAGTCCCTAGTATCTCAAAGGATAGGGTTAAAAAAAGAAAACAAACAAAACAGTGGTTCTTATCTTCTGTACCTGAAGCCAGTCTGATCTTTGTGGTCATATGAGAACATAATTAATTGAAACTTGAACCTTTATTAAAGCACTTTAATCTCCCATCACAAGAATCCAAATGGAGCAAATTGGATCTACTGTTTATAACTTCCATGACCATTTGCAGAAACTTGTAAAGGTTGTGGTTAATTACAGGCGTCAAGAATTCACATGGTCTGGATAATGTACATTGAGAGGCTATAAAATCGAATTGGAAAGTTTATTCAATTTTGTACACAAGCTGCAAGGTTACTTCCCTTTAATGGCATAGCTAGCATTGACGTCCAGACAAGTTCTTGGGTAATTCAAAATGATATATGGCAAAAGTTAGTTAGTTTGGGGTCAGTGGACCTCAGAAAGGGGTGAGGAAGGGAGCAGGATGGACCTGGAGGAGAGCTTTGGAGTACTAATTTCAAAAAATATTAGAGATTTAAGATAACTTTTGAGCTATATGTAAAGTTTGAAAAAAATATATTGGGGCTGGGGATGTGGCTCAAGCGATAGCACCCTTGCCTGGCATGCGTGCGGCCTGGGTTCGATCCTCAGCACCACATGCAAACAAAGATGTTGTGTCTGCCGAAAACTAAAAAATAAATATGAAAAAAATTTTCTCTCAAAAAAAAGATATTGTGTCCACCTAAAACTAAAAAATAAATATTTTTTAAAAAAGAAAAAAATATATTGATACCAGGCTGGGGGTATAACTCACTAGTAGAGCACTTCCCTAGTGTGTCCGAGGTCTTCATTCCATTCCTGACATGGAAAGAAAACAAAACAGGCCTTACATTAAGAGTTAATAAATTACTATTTTACATTTTACCTAGTAAGCATCCTACATATTTCTTATAGGATTAGCAATTATTATTAAAGCTGGTCACCTACAGTCCTTGCTCCTCAGAAGGCTGAGGCAGGAGGATCTTTTTTTTTTTCCCTAAGGTATTGGGGATTGAACTCGTTTGGTTCTCTACCACAGAGCTATATCCTTGACCCTTTTTATTTTTATTTATTTATTTATTTATTTAATTTTCGGCGGACACAACATCTTTGTTTGTATGTGGTGCTGAGGATCGAACCCGGGCCGCACGCATGCCAGGCGAGCGCACTACCGATTGAGCCACATCCCCAGCCCCTTTATTTATTATTTTGAAGCAGTGTCTCACTAAGTTGTTCAGGCTGGTCTAGAACTTTCAGACTTCCTGCCCTAACCTCCTGAGTAGCTGGGATTACAGGTATGTGCTAGAATATTCAGCTAAACATGTTAATTATTTTTAGAGTTGTCAGATGATTTTAAACTAGAAGATTTAACAGTCACTAGCCATTCTGAAATTGCTCAAACTGTTACGTTAACAGCTGATTTTTAAGCTGGGCATGGTGGTGCACACCTGTAATCCCAAGAATTTTGGAGGCTGAGGCAAGAAGAATCTTAAATTTAAGGCAAGCTTCAGCCATTTAGTGAGGCCTAAAGCAAGTTAGCCCCCCTGGGTTCAATTCCCAGTACTTTTAAAAAGAAAAAAGGGTGGGGAAAAGGCTTTTAGCTGGGCCTGGTGGGCCTTGTAATCCCAGTGGTTTGAGAGGCTAAGGCTAGAGGATTGTGAGTTCAAAGCCAGCCTCAGCGCAATCGAGGTACTCAGTGAGACCCTCTCTCTAAGTAAAATCCAACTCAGTGAGACCCTCTCTCTAAGTAAAATACAAAATAGGGCTGGGAATGTGTATGGCTCAGTGGTTGAGTGCCCCTGAGTTCAATCTCCCGTACTTAAAAAAAAAAAAAAAAAGGTCAGGGGGCTTTAAAAAGGTGGTCAATTTTGGAATGTGGGGAGAGGACCCTTTAAGTATATTATGTATGATAGGTCCTTTTAAAAAAAAGATTATAGCCTGGGCATTGTGGTACACATGTAATACCAGTGATTTGGACAATGAAACAGGAGGATTATAAAGTTCGAGGCCAGCCTGGCAATTTAGACATTATCTCCAAAGGGGGAGGGGTACTAGGGATGTATCTCAGTGATTAAGTGCCCTTGGGTTCAATCCTCAGTACCACCCCCTGCCCAAAAAAAAAAATTGTGGAGTGGGTAGGATTGGATTGTTAGGAGGGTTAAATGTAGATGTATTTGCACATAGGTCTTTTTATGAAGGATTTGGGCATACACATGCCCCTCTACATCTTTGTTTGGATTAATCATTTTTTTTTAAAGTTATAGATGGATGCAATATCTTTATTTTGATGTGGTGCTGAGGATCGAACTCAGTGCTTCACATGTGGTAGGCGAGCACTTTACCTCTGAGCCACAGCCCCAACCCACTCATCAGTTTCTTTAATAACTTTTACATGATATTAATAGTGCTACTGGGAATATTAGGACTGGAGAGTGCACAGAGAAAGTATGTGGCAGAGTTCACGATGTTCAGCTGAGAAGTAATTAATGAAATTATTGTGGATGGTGAGATTGAAAAAATTCAGAAGTGGAGTTGAAGTGAAAAACATTTTCATGTATATGTAAAGTATATTCTAATGATTGCTTCATTCTTTGTAAATTTACCTATTAACTACAGAGTATCCTTGGGCTGGGGGTGGGTTGGGGTTTGACATACTATTAAAAACAGTTGTCTAATACAGTCATAGTACAAGTCAAAGTCAGTATTTCCAAACTGTTTTGAGAAATTATTTTGTTGTGAAATTAGTTTCAGTTCAAATGCAGCTCTTAGTGGAGAGCCTAGCAAACAATTTCATTTGGTTTGGAAATAAGTGTTTTCAAATCTTAGTTTTTAGTTATACTAAAACAAAACAAAACAAAATCCTAACTTGTCCTTTATTCTCATTTTAGAAATTACTTGCCAGGTTTATTCAGGTACTGAATATTTTCAGCCTTTATTTCCCTTTCAGTGAAACGTATATTGGATTTGAGCTATGAATGAACAATCTTGGAAAAGAATTAGATGGTAGGGAACATTATTAATTAATGTGTATACATCATCCTGTTGCTTCTGCTTCAGTTTCAAGAACTTAAGTCCAACTGAACGTCTGGTCTGCACCTAGAAAAACTGAGGAGGGGATGAAAGAATAGACCTTGTAACCAAAAAAGTATTTTTAAAAAGGAATAGGGAGCTGGGTGCAGTGACATGTGCTTGTAATCCCAGTGATTTGGAGGCTGAGGCAGGAGGGTTGCAATTTCAAGGCCAGCCTCAACAATGTAGTGAGACCCTAAGGAACTTAGACCCAGCCATAAAATAAAAAGGACTGGGGATGTGCCTCAGTTGCTAAGCGTCCCTGGGTTCAATCCCTAGTACCAATAGATAGATAGGCAGGTAAATAGGATTAGAGCTGTAATTCCTTGGCAGAGCACTTTTCCCACTACCTCACATGTGGGAAATCCTGGGTTCAATCCCCAGTACTCCCCAAAAGAAAATGAAATAAATTAATATGCTTCAGTTTTACTGTCCATTTAAAAGTGGAAGGAAGAGGTGGGGGTATAATTTACTGGTAGAGTGCTTGCCTAGCATGCTCAATCCCCTGGGATCCAGCACTGCAAAGGAAAAAAGTGGAGGAAGAGGGATTGTAGGAAAAATAAGAAAGGATATTAGACTAAATAGAGGAAAACCAAATATATAAACTTAATACATTGACATTAAAACCTTTCAAGTTTCAGTCAGGCACTGGTGAATTCCTGTAATTCTAGCTATTCTGGAGACTGCAGGAGGATTGTAAATTTGAGGCCACCCTGAGCAACTTAGCAAGACCCTGTCTCTCCGAAAAAAGAGCTTGTGATGGAACTCAATGATAGAGTGCCCCCTGGGTTCAGTCCCTAGTACTTTGGTGGAGGTGGCGGGGGCAGCTTTCAGATTTCTAAGAGGTTCTTGTGTTCCTCCCTTATCTGTGACTTTGCTTTCTGCAGTTTCATTTACCTGTGCTCTTTTTTTTTTGTTTTTTAGTTTATTTTTTAATTTGTCTAATTAGTTATCAATTGTGTTCTTAAAGCATTAAAAGGAAAATTCTAGAGAGAACACATTCACATAGCTTCTGTTATATTGAATTATTATGATTATTTTTAGTTATTTTCATGCCTATTACTGTGCCTAATTTAGAAATTAAACTTTCTCATAGGTTTGTATGTGTAGGGAAAAATTCATTATATACAGGGCTCAGTACTATCATTTCAGGGGTCTACTGAAGGGCTTGGAAGGTATGCACTTAGAATGAAGGGCATCAGCTTTTTATATGTGTAAATTTGAAGTAACATTACCACTTTGTGGTTTTTACGATATTTTCCCTAGAGACCAGGTTTGTTTTTCTTGGGGTAGGAAGGCAGGGGAATGCTGAAGATTGAACCTAAGGCCTTGTGCATGCTAAGCAAGCACCATTGAACCATATCCCCAACCCTATGATCAGGCTTAAAATAAGAAGGGGCTGAGGTGGAGTGAGTAGTTTGAGGAATAGGCATTACTTGTTATGTAAGCCATAGGCACAGAGGTTGAGAGTTAGAAATGTATTTTCCTTGTTTAAACGCCCGTCCCTCTTACGGATACTGGGGATTGAACCTAGGGCCACACATTAAGCTAGGCAAGCGCTCTACAATGTCTTTAAATTTATCTTTATTTAAAGATTGGGGCGGGCATGGTGGCACATGCCTGTAATCCCAGCAATACAGGAAGCTGAGGCAGGAGAATTTAAAGTTTGAGGCTTAGGAGAGTTGGAGAGGCACTATCTCAAAAAAAAAAAAAAAAAGCATAAAACGAAACTGTCTGGGGATATAGTTCAGTGGTAAAGCACCCCTAGATTCAGTCTTCAGTAATCCCCTCAAAAATTGGGTAGAGAAATTCATCAAAGGATACATAATTACAGATAGACTGGAGGAATAAGTTTAACACAGCTCTTCTGCATAGTGACTATGATGATGATACATTGTATGATATTTTTTATTTTGTGTATGATATGTTCTCTCCATGAAAAGGACAACTAGGCCCCTTGCCTAGCATGAGTGAGGCACTGGATTCCATCCCTGGCACCATATAAAAATAAGCAAATAAAATAAAGGTATTGTGCTCATCTACAACTAGAAAAAATTAGGGGAAAAAAAAACTGGACAACCATATGAAGTTGCTTACGGCCTCCCTAAGTTGCAGGGGCTGGCTTTGAACTGGTGATCCTCCTGTCTCAGCCTCCTAAATTGCTGGGATTACAGGCGTGCACACTCGTGACTGGCTTCTTAGCACTTTTTCCAGTTGTGGTGGTGTGTTTGTGCATGTTTTTTTCTTTTGAGCTGGTCTTGCTTGGAGCTCATGGTCTAAAGCAACCCTTCTGCCTCTGCTTCTTGAGTAGCTGGAACTACTAGCATTCACTATGGCATATGGCTTCCAGTTTTATTGAGGGTTTTTTTTTTTTTTTTTTTTGGTACCAGAAATTGAACTTGGGAGTACTCAACCACTGAGCCACATCCCCAGCCCTATTTTCTATTTTTATTTAGAGACAGGGTCTCACTGAGTTGTTTAGTGCCTCAGTGTTGCTGAACCTGGCCTTGAATCTTCCTGTCTCAGCCTACTGAGCCACTGGGATCACAGACGTGCGCCACCACTCCCGGCTTTTTTTTTTTTTTTTTTTTTAATAACATTTTTAGGAATAGGTGGACATAATAACTTTATTTTTATGTGGTGCTGAGGATTGAACCCAGTGCCTCATGTATGTTGGGCAAGGTCTCTACCTCTGAGCCACAATCCCAGCCTGTTTTTTTTTTTTTTTTTGTAATATACATTTTAGTTTAGAATCATTTTATTTCATGTCTCTTCAGTCTTTTAACCTTCAGTGACTTCAAGAAACATTGTCCTTAGATCAGTTAAGAAGTGCAAAATGTCTGTTTATGTCATTATTGTTAATGTTAACTTTGATCACTTGTGTATCATCCATAGAACTCTCCACTGTAGTTTTTACTACTTTTTCCTTTAATAGATGGGAAAATATTTTGAGACTGTATAAATACTTGTATCTCCTTAAAGTTTCACCCTTTTGTTTTAGCATTTATTGATAATTCTTGACTGATTCAGATAATACTGTGATAAGTGTTTACTTACATTATAGAGTTAGCCAGTGGAAGGCCCCTTGAATAGGATCCTATTGATTCTTGCTGTTTTCAGTTTGCTTTTTTTTAATATATTTTTTTTTAGTTGTAGATGAACACAATGTTTATATTTTATTTATTTTTATGTGGTGCCTTGCGCGTGCTAGTCAAATATTGTACAGCTGAGTTACAACCCCAGCCCCTCAATCTGCTTTTCTTAAAAATAAAAACAATATTTAAAAGAATCTTGGGGCTGGGGATGTGGCTCAAGCGGTAGCGCGCTCACCTGGCATGCGTGCGGCCCGGGTTCGATCCTCAGCACCACATACAAAGATGTTATGTCCGCCGAAAACTAAATAATAAATATTTAAAAAAATAATAAAATAAACAAATCTTATTCTTAATATCTTGTGAAAAGTTTACAGTTATTTTACTGATTCTAAATTCATTTACTTTTCAAGATGATTTGATGTGAATGCTTAACTATCCTTACATTCTTCAAGGAGATGAATATTAATTACTTTGCTTTTTATATTTTTGCAGTACTGGGGATTGAACCTAAGGGACTAGCACTGAGCTACATTCCCAGCCCCTTTTATTTTTTACTTTGAAATGGTCTTTCTAAGTTGCCTAGAGTGATCTCAAATTTGTGATCCTCTTTCCTCAGCCTCCAGAGT
Source organism: Callospermophilus lateralis (assembly GCF_048772815.1). NCBI lineage: Eukaryota > Metazoa > Chordata > Mammalia > Rodentia > Sciuridae > Callospermophilus > Callospermophilus lateralis. The sequence continues at coordinate 123,752,207 of NC_135311.1, read as the reverse complement.
AGTTTGGAATTATAGACATGTGCCAATAAGCCTGTCTTGAGACTAAGTATTTTAAATGCTGTTATTAAAAGCATACTGGTGAACTTAATGTATTTCTTAGGACTTGGTAAGACAGTATTATAAAGTTTTAGGTTTTCTAATTTAGCATTAAAATTTGGGGCAAATTTAATCTGATTTTTGAGATTGAATTAAGAAGGCACAATTTCGGGACTGGGGTTGTGGCTCAGTGGTAGAGTGCTTGCCTTGCATGTGTGAGGCACTAAGTTCAAACCTCAGCACCACATTAAAAAAAAATAAAGGTACCAAAAAGAATAAAGAAGAAAGATCCAATAAAAAATAAAAAAGGCACAATTTCAAGGTGTGTATGTGGGGGGGGGCAGTGCTGAGAATTGAACTCGGCCTTACATGCTATAGGTAAGTGCTCTGCCACTGAGTTACTGCTCTGAATTTTGTTTTTCATTATCCTGGGGATCAAACCCAGGGCCTCAGGCGTGCCAGGCAAATGTTTTACCACTGAGCCACACCCCTAGCACAAGGCACAATTTTATTTAACAGTTAAATCTTCTGCTAAACTTAAAAGTAGTTAGTGAGGTTTTCTTGTAGACCAGGTTTTTGCTTTCTAGGAGGCTTTTTTGTGGTGCCAAGGTTTGAATTTATGACTTTATACATGGTAGGCAAGTGGTACCACTGAACTAAACCCTTGGCCCCTTCCTGGGAGCTTTTGATGTAGTTGTGACTACTCCCATGAAACATGGCAGTGCAATTTCAGTTTCAGTTGGGGGTGCAGGTTTAGGAGGATGTTGAAAGCTGCAGTGTTTAAAGAAGTCTCAAAAGAAGGGAAAAGAGAGATTGAAACTTTACCTTGAAGAACATAAGGAGAGAAGCAAGACAGTCTTTGCTTAAAGAAAATAAAAGCAGTAAGAATTGAGGAATTGTCAGGGGTTTCATGCCTGCAATCTCAGCTACTCTGGAAGCTGAGGCAGGAGAATCACAAATTCAAGGCTAGGGTACTTTCCTATCATGTTCAAGACCTTGGGGTCAGTCTGCAGTATCACCACATTTTTTTAAAAAATATTTATTTTTTAGTTGTAGTTGGACACAATAGCTTTATTTTATTTTTTGTGGTTCTGAGGATTGAACCCAGGATGTCACACATGCTAGGTGAGCGCTCTACTGCTGAGCCATAACCATTATGGTCATTATCACCACATTTTTTAAAAAGCAATAGGAATGAGCTGGATGTGATGGCACATGCCAGTAAACCCAGGAGGCTGAGGCAGGAGGATTGCAAGTTCAAAGCCAGCCTCAGCAATTTAGTAAGGCCCTAAGCTAAACTTAGTGAGACCCTGTCTCAAAAAATAAAAAGGGCTGGGGATGTGGCTCAGTGGTTAAGAGTACCCAGGGTTCAATTCCCAGTCCCCCAAAATAAAATATAATGATGTGACTTAATGAAGAAACATACTTGAAGCCTAAGGTGTATATATGTTGGCAGTAATAGAAGAGGCTAGGTAAGTGGTAGGTCTTTGTAGTTTATGAAAGATAAAACTAGGTGGATGAATTTGATTGTTTTAAGTAAAGTGCTGTTGAAAGTTTGACCAACTCCAAAGATTGTTTTATAACAGATTTTCCTATTATAAATAATATATCCTTTATTGAAACTTGGGGGGAATATATGGGAAGGAAAGGGGGAAAAAATGAATACTCCTGCCCAGGAACATCAAAACTTTTCAATTCTTTTAGGTTGGACTGAATTACTTTTCTTTTTTAGAGAGAGGGGGGAGAGAGAAAGAATTTTAATATTTATTTTTTAGTATTTGGCAGACACAACATCTTTGTTTGTATGTGGTGCTGAGGATCGAACCTGGGCCTCATGCATGCCAGGCGAGCACACTACCGCTTGAGCCACATCCCCAGCCCCTGAATTAATTTTCTTATTTGAATGATAATTGATCCCCACAGACTGGAGTATATGAGTGAATTATTAATATTTTCAAAGCAATTTCTTTTAAAAATAATATCCCTGATCGTGGTTTCTCTGAAATCTGGATATGTGAAGTGTGGGACATCACAAAAACATAACTTATTTTTCTAAATAAGCAATTTGCTTTTTTTCCCCCCTTTAAACATTCATAGAATAAGAGTAGTAGTCAGTTCATTACAGACTCATTCTTTGTTAATTTTTGTGTAAATATTTGTAATAACAATGTAGAAAGATCATGGGTTTGGTAGCCTTGTAGTCCTGGTTATGATTTTGGTTCCTTTTTGTCCTTGGGCAAGTAATTTCTTTGAGTTTTAGATTTTCTTGTCTCTGAAATAAAAAATAAGCAGGGTGTGGTGGCACAGGCCTGTTATCCCAAGGGTTTGGAAGAGTGAGACAGGAAGATTACAAGATTGAAATCAGCCCCGTCAATTTTAGCAAGACTCTTCCTCTCTCAAAAAATGAAAAGTGGGCTGCAGTTGTGGCTCAGTGGTAGAGCTCTTGCCTAGCATATGTGAAGCACTGGGTTTGATTCTCAGCACCACTAAAGGTATTGCGTCCATCTACAACCGTGCCCTCCCCCCCCCAAAAAAAAAAAAAAGGAAAAAGTGTTAGGTTTGTTGGCCTACACACCACCTGGCAACTCAGGAGACTAAGGATGGAGGATTGCAAATTCAAGGCCAGCCTTAATGACTTAGCGAGGCCCTAAGCAATTTAGTGAGATCCTGCCTCAAAATAAAACGTAAAAAACAGCTGGAGTTGTGGTTTAGTGGTTGAATACCCCTGGGTTAAATTCCTAGTACCAAAACAACAAAAAAGGAAAATACTGGTGATATAGCTCAGTGGTAAGGTACTCCTGGGTTTATTCCCTAGCATTGTTCCCGCACACGCTAAAAATAAACAGGAAAAATAACAGTCCAAGTAGGGTCATTATGAAGATTTCTGTAATATATATGTACAGTGCCTAGATCTTGGAAACTTAAGTGATAGTATGATTTCTACCAAAAAAGAATAGCAACTGACAGTCAAATCATAGTTACCTGTGGGTAAATGGGAGCAAATGTATAAATTAAGGTCTGTGAACTCCTATTTTCCACTTGTGGGCTTTTTTTCCCCATTCATTTTTGTTGTTGCTATTGTTGTTGTTGTAGATGGACACAATACCTTTATTTTTAACCCAGTGCCTCACACATGCTAGGCAAGTGCTCTACCACTGAACTACAATCTCAGCCCCATTCATTTTTTAAAAAGTGTATTGTGATGTAATGTGTACAATAGATGGCTTTTAGATTAAATTTATGAAGGACTCATAAAGACTGAGTAATAAAATAAGCCTTTAGTGTTTTTTTTTCCAAGGAAAACACAAATATAATAGTTTTTTAAAAATCCATCCCTAAGTGAATTTATTTAAGCTCTCCCTGGGGGAATGAGGGTGGTTTTCTTGTCCTATCCTGGAGTTAGGTCTTTCTATAGTCTGTTCATCAATGTTTCACAACCCTGTGAGATATTTATCTTTACATTATAGAAAAGAAATTTGTAGTCCATGAATATGTTCAGGTCCCTGGGATTAGTGTAGAATTTCCATGTAGGTTGATCTGACTCTAGTATGCATAGAATTTTGTGTGTCCTTTTTGTGCTTCCCTTTTCAGGCCACTGATGTATGTTTGAAGTTACTTCCATTAGGATGAAGTTACATTAGAATGAAGTTAGGCTAATATTAGCCTAAAATAAGTATAATAATAAAGTGAATCTGTTTAGTCATAAAATAGGACTTTAACGGGCTGGGGTTTTGGCTCAGTGGTAGAGCGCTCCCCTGGCGCGTGCGAGGCCCTGGGTTCTATCCTCAGCACCACATAAAAATAAATAAGTAAAATAAAGGTATCGTATTCAACAACAACAAAAGAATTTTTTTAAAAATGGACTTTAAAGTCAAAGAAAAGTAATTTTTATTAATTGGGATGCTTGGGTGTTGGTAGCTGTTTAAAATTGAAGAAATGTAAGTCAGTTTGCTGGATGTGGTAACACATGCCCTGTAATCCCAGCATCTCTGGAGGGTGAGGCAGGAGGATCACAAATTCAAGGACAGCCTAGGCAACTTAGGGAGACCCTGTCTCAAAAAGGGTTGGGGATGTGGCTCAGTGGTTTAAGTGCCCTGGGGTCAATTCTTTGTACAGAAAAGAAACAAAAGCCAGTTTATTTGTGGAAATATTTAGCATAAATAACTTAAACTTTAAAGTATATTCAGATAAGTTTTAACTAATCATTTCATTCTTTTCTTATCTTCATAGGAACGTCAAGGTCGTGGAAAATAGAAAGCAGTTCTGAACAGACTGCAGCAACGGTTGCATCTGCATATCCTAAGAGGAAAATTGACCTTCAAGAGAATTAGGACTTTTTTCTTAATTTCATTGACTTCAGAGACGATTGCAGACTTGCAGTTTAAGTATTGGAATTTCACAAAAGACATAGGACTTAACTGGAAAATGAAAAAAAAAAAAAAAAGAAAAAAAAGAAAAAAGTAAACAAAAAATTCCTCTAGGTAGTTTAGGTGAAAAATGTCCCTTTTATTTTGGCTTCGGTTGTGATTTCAGAGCATAATGCTTTGGTTTTTTTTGTCTTTTACTATGTTTTTCGGATTTTTAAGTCTGTAAGTGCATACAGTTTTCTCTAATTTTTAAACCCTTTCCTCCTCCCATTTTGACATTTGCACTTGGAGAACACTTGAGTTGCAAAGGTTGGGTGTCCACCCCAGAAAGTGGGAATTTGATTTTTCCCTTCCGAACTGGAAGAACATTTTTTATGAAGAATTTTTGTCTAGGAGAAATTTAACAGTGTTACCCAAGGTTGTGTCTTTAAGGGTGGTTCATTTTCTCTGACCCTTTGTTACTCAAAGTAAAGTACTAGGAGTCCTAAGAAATGTTCTGTTCTTGTACATTATACTGATTAAGTCAGGATTAATTTGATTTCAAAGCTAAGAACAGTGGTAAAAACTCGTTTTCAGAAATGCATTTTGGAAGAGAAAAATATTGTAAAACGTGTAGTGAATGTTTCTTCAGTTTCTTGTTCAGCCAATGAGGAAAGGGCATTGCCTTTCTTTTTACCATTAATCACTTCTCAATAAACGTGAGATCCTGTTGAGCATCACTTTTAGTACCATTTAGTATTATTTGAATCTGCTATATGTTGTGAAAGATTTAGAGTATAAGGAGTTCTAAGAGGCAAGATAGCAACTAATTTAGAAAGTTTGTGTTGAGAGGAAATAGTTCAGGTTTGCTTTGTACCTAGGGCTGTATAACCATGACCCCTGCAAAGCAAGGTGGGTCAATATTCATAATGCTTTATTTCTGGATACTTTCCAGAGAAGATAGAGCCACTGGTAAATCATTCATTCAACAGATACCTGTGTTTATTAGGTGCCAGGCACTACTAACTCCACAAAACTCTGGCCAGTGATGGTAGGGGAGGTGGTAGCACCCAATATCCAAGGATATAAGTGTTTAATCTAAAGTATGGGTTATTGCTTGGTGGTGCATGCCTGTAATTGCAGTAACTTGGGATTCTGAGGAGGAGAGTCACAAGTTCAAGTTTGAGTCGGTCTTAGTGACTTATGGAGACATTTCTTGAAAGGGCTAGGGATGTAGCTGAGTGGTAAAGTGCCCCTGAGTTCAATCCCCAATACTTAAATAAATGAATGAATAAATAGGACTGGGGATATAACTCAGTGGTAGAGCATCTCTGGGGGCAAAACAAAACCAAAGTATGTTTTATTTAGACAGTATTCCACCTGGATTTGTGTCCTAAAAAAATGAAATTCCAGTGAACCCAAGTCTTTGGAGTGACTTATAACCATACAACACTTAATTCATTCTTGTTTTTTCACCTAGATTTGAAGGGCTTCTGTGCCTTAAAGATTTTTTAGCTCTTAGTATGTCCCAATTCAGGGGTTGGGCATGTGGCTCAAGAGGAGAGCACTTGCTGGCATATCTGAACCCTGGGTTTGATCCCCAACACACACACACACAAGTTTAATTTTGGAGAGGTAGTTTGTTTAAAAACATCTGTACTAAGAGAACTCTGAAAATGGGTCTTAATACTTGTTGACACTTTTGCCCTTAAGTGACTCACTTATCCTCTTCTACATAGCCCAGGCTGCTAAGTCAAGGGTGCAAATGAAGTAAGTCAATGCTGATTTTTAATTAACATTGTAGTTAACACTTAGCAGGCAACAACTTTTTATATCAGAGACACAGTATAATATTCTGCATATTCCTGTCAAGCTTTTTGAAGTAACATTTCTCCCCGACCCAAAATTACGGAAATCCTTGTGGTTTTTCATTAGTTTGAATTTGCCAGATTTCCCAGTAAGAAATGGGCTGGGTGTGTGCTGCATGCTTATAATCCCAGTGACTGGGGAGGAGGCTGAGGCAGGGGGATCACAGATTTGATGTCCGTGTCAGCAACTCAGCAAGGCACTATCTTGAAATAAAGGGCTGAGGGTGTAGCTTAGTGGTAAGCCCCTGACCAAGTCCCTGGGTGTGTTGAATCCTCAGAATGGGGTGGCAGAGGGGACAGCAACACTCACTATTTCTACTTTTAGCCTTAACTTGTGGAACTTCTTCAGGGTTCCCTTGGGCTTGTTTAGTATTTTGCTTTCAAGCAGGAAAATAATCCAGAGAAAAGCAAATTTAAAAGCAATTTTACTTAGATTTTCCTATGTTGAATTCAAGTTGGATATATATATTCAAGACTTTTTTCTTTTTCTTTTTTTTTTTGTAATTTGATATGTTAAAAAGTTCAGTAGTTGCTTCCCAGTCTTTATTTTCATATTACATATAGAAAATACTCATATGGCTTTGGGAATAGACAAAAAGGAACTATACCTCCTAACAAAATCACTCATTTCACCCTCCTGAGTGTGAGGGATTCAGGATCGTGGACTTCTGTATTAAAAAGAACCCAAAAGCCACATTGGCTTTTTCTTTTCTATTTTTGTAGTGTAAGAAAATTAGACTGTTGACTCTTGGGAGGTTGATTCCAAAGTTGGTTTAGTGAAGACTCCAAAATGCAGTTGAACTAGTTGTTTACTGAAGACTTGCCACTGGGAATTTTTAACTTTTGACTATTCTCAAGGCTTTGTTCAGAATTTGCTGCTGTTTGTGAATTTTGTAACATTGAAGATAGCTGTTAAAGATGAGGGGAAATTGAATCTTATACCATCAGTGTCAAAAATTAAAAGATTTTTAAGACTTCTAATATGAACAAAATACATAAATTTTATATGTACTCAATTTTAACTATATTTGATTGGCTCTGTCTTCTCCCAATATATTCCATTAAAAAAAAAAAAAACTTTGAAATAGATTTTTGGGAAAAACATGGAAAGTTCTCATGGGAAAAATAATATGGGAAGTTCTTCACTAAGCTTCCCAAGTGTCAACATCCTTATAACCATAGTAAAATCATCAAAACCAGTACTACTAAATGATCTACAGATCTTACTTGAGTTGTGCCAGTTGTCACACTAACCTCCACCCCACTTTCCTGGTTCTGCATCCAGTCCAATCTAGGATTCCACATTTAGTTGTCTTTAGTCTCCTATAGCCCATGACAATTCTTTAGTCTTCATCTTTCATGACTAGATACTTGGAGAATACTAGCCAGTTATCTTATAAAATGCCCTCCAAACTATATTAGATTGAGGTGGTTATTTTACAAAAGTACTGTGCCCTTTTCGGTGAAATTATATCAGATTACATGTTGATATGAATTATTACTGATAACTGCAATCACTTCATTAAAGTGATGTCTGCCAGATTTCTCTGCTGTAAAGTTATTAATTTTCCCTTTGTAATTAATAAGTAAGTTGGGATATACTTTGAAACTCAATTCTTTGACCAACTAATTCTGGCATCTGTGAATTGCTACTGCCTGCAACAAATATTACTGTAGTGTTTGCCTAATTCAATAGTTCTATTCCTTTTGCATTTATCAATTAGAATTCTGTAAGGAGGATGTCACTCATCAATTTTTTCAGTGATATCACTATGGATTTATGTCAGTGCTATCATTTGTTGCTCAGATTATCCCAGCTTTAACCATGAGAGCATTTTCAGTTGACCCATGGCTTCTTTTCTTCCTTGCTAGGGATCCAAATGCAGGGCTTTGGGCATTACATTTTTTGAAACTCTTTTAGTACTACAGGATGTTTCAGGCTAGTTTTGCATTTCCCCTGCGTAACCCCATTTTCCCAAGCAACTCTGGTTCCTTTTATTTGAGAATATTTAAAATCCATCCATTGCTTTTTTTTTTTTTTAATCTTCAAATTGCAGTGTCTTGTTAAGGTGGAATTTTGGGTGGTGGTTTGCAGTGCTGGGAGCTGAACCCAGGGCCCCGTGCATGTTAAGCAAGTACTCTTCCACGGAATGTCATCATCCCCTGCCCTGATTCCTTTTGAGACAGGGTCTCACCAAGTACCCCAGAATGCCTTAAAATTTTATGATCCTTTTGCCTCATTTTCCCCAGTAGCTGGGATTACTAGAATTATAGGCTTGTGCCACTGTGACCTATAAGTTTTTAAAGTGTGTAAATGGAGGATTGGCTTAATAAAAATACTTAATCATTTTATCCCTTAAATAGCACTATATATGAAAATATCTGGAGTTAAGTCTTTTACTTGGCCTAATACTTAACCTACAACGGGGCTCAGTGCACATGGGTTAGTTTGCATCCTGCTCTGACTTCCACCTTTATCCTGAGGTCCCAAACGTTGGAAGTCCTCTCATTAGAGGTGTAGGGCTTTTCCTGTCAGAAAGCAGTCTTTCTGCATTGGGAAGCAATGCCACTATTGCTTGTCACTAGTGGTTTCTGAGCAGTTAGTAAAACTTACCCCTTTATTTGGAAATGTAATCTGCATTACAAAACTGCTGGGTTTGCAGGTGGGAAGCCTGTGGCTGCAGAATTAAGCATCCTCAGCGAAGCTAAGTGAATTAGAGAAGGCCAGTGGGTCCTGGTGTCCGGGATCCTCTCTGGAGCTCCGCCTGAGGCCTTGCTTGGCAACTGGATGGCGTGTGCACGACACCGCTGATAGAAGAGGACAAACCTCTCCCTGCTTTCTCCTGGTTCGGTCCATATTCCCCTGACGTCGCTGCATTCTCTCTCTCTTGCTTTCTCTCTGGCTCTTTTGCCATTGCTTTTGCGCCTGCGCAAAAGCCTCCTCCCCGCCCCCTCACCTCTCATCTCAGGTGAGCTGTGAGTTGCGCAAAAAAAAACTGGCTGTTGGGATTTTGCACCACTCTGCCAGCAGGTTACTCTGGTTCATTGCTTTCTTCAGCCCTTTCAATAATGCTCACATATGAGACTTGGCTAAAAATTGGAAAGCTGTTAGCACCACCTGCTGGCCATAGAGGCTGTTTATGTCCAGCACAAGGAAAAAATTGAGTTCCCCTTTAAAGGGGCAGCATCCTGAAGAAGCTATTTTATTGCACTGCAGTTTAACATGTCTCTTTTTCCATCTCTTTGGCCATTCAGTCTGAATTTTCTAAGCTCCTGTGCTAATGATGGCCACTGGGGGAAAGAAAAAGATTGTAGAGTCCAGTTTGAACACACAGTTTGAAGTTGTGGGAGTTATGCATAGTACTGTAAGACCAAGAGGGGCATCCACCCAGACTATCCTTTTTTTAATTGGCTTTTTCTTCATGGCTCCTCCCCACCTCTACCCTCCTTCACAGCTTCATTTTCCACTCACAGGCACTGTTTCATCCTTAAAGAACTGTGTACGGTGCTGTGCAAATCTATGCATATATATCTTCATTGGAAAAAGGAAATGACTTCTTAAGCCACTTGTGTTTTTTACAGGGGTTTAAATTAACTAGCAATGCTTTTTAAATAGAAGTTCAGGTTTTTGTAAAAAGCACATACTTTGGTGTAAGTTTCATTATCCTTTTAAACGTTAAAAACCTTTTGCTTTATTACACATAAGATCAGTGTGCACAGCACGTGTGTTTTTAATTTATACATACAATTTTATTTTACAAAAATGGAATAACGCCAAGCTATATGCAAGACAACCCTCATCCCCTGCAACACTTTTTAGTTATGATTCCATGAGTTTTCTGTTCTGGCCCACCATTGAAGGACCTAGAACTTTCCTGACAATGTAATATAGATAGCCTTTTGGGATCCTGGGATAAATGGAGCCCCTATGGCCTGGGGCTCCCTCAAGTCATCAAAAGCAATTTGGCAGATGCATATCCTTTTAAATCTTGCTTCCAAACTTGCTCTGGAGCATTAGAATCCAAACTTTTCAGGATTTTTGCTTCCCTGAAGCTTCTCAGTTTAAAGAGTTAGGCACTTAAGCATTTGAGGAATGTTATTTGAGATTTGAGACATTTTGATGCAGAAGTATGGGACATGTCAGGGGGTGTGTGGTTGAAGAGTAAGCTGACCAGGATTGGATAGGGTTGGGGGCTAGTCCATGCCAGGCACAGTTCTATGCATAGACTATGGCAATGGGACTTGCCTTCAGTGGGACTTCAATTCTGGTGAACAGATAAAATATTTATCATGAGAATGAATACTATATTGAAAAGTAACACAAAGTATGAGGAAGGGAAAGCCATGTTACCAGAAGCCCAGAGAGGTGAAGACAAGTTGGGTAAGGTCTTGAAGAAAGCACCCATTTTTGGAAAAAGCATATTTCATTTTCCCTCACTGGTATCTATATCCTTACCTAGCTGAAGTTTCATGTTCCATCATAATTCCACTTTACCCTCAACTCCTTGACCCTTTTTAAATTTTCCTATATTTATTTATTTATTTTTAATATGCTGAGCATTGAACCCAGTGCCTCACTCATGCAAAGCAAGTGCTCAATCACTTGGCTTGACCATTTTATCTCCCCTCCTCTCAGTGCTGAGGATTGAACCCAGGACCTTGCACATGCTAGGCAAGCACCCTGCTACTGAACCATAATCCTAATTACATTTCATTCTCCACCCACCTACACATATGCAGTTCAGAGTGGCTGAAAAAAATCATTTAACCAGTGTCTAATTATTTTTGGGTGGCACTAGGGATTGAACCCAGGGCCTTGAGCATGCTTAGCACTCAGTGCTACACTCCTAGCTTCCAGTGTCTCATTGTTAACTGATAATCATCAACCTCAGGAGGAAAGTCATTTCTCCTGTCAACTGAATCCTAATGTCAAGAAAAGCATTTCATACCCTTTCCCTTTCCTTAAGTTTCCAATACCTCCTCTTCCACCCCTGCATTCAGTTGATGACTTTCCATACACCCAGCTTACCTCTCTATTCCTCTTTGCAACAAAATCCCAAAGAGAAGCTATTATTCTTGATGCCATTTCTCTCCTTCCCATTCTTTTGGACCCACTCCTATCAGGTTTTCATCTCCTTTCAGTGGGATCACTTTTTTCAAGGTCACTAGTTACTCCACATTGCCAATTCTCTGTCCTCATCTTGTTTGACCTATAAGCAGCATATGATGTTTATGCTTCTGTCCTTCACTTGGATTCTAGCACAGCATTCCTCTTGATTTTCCTATTTCACTGATTGTTCCTACTCAAGTCTCCTTGATTGGCAGTTCTGCTCTTTGCCCTATTGGTGGCATAGATTTCATCTAGTCCTGGGACTTTACAAACAGCATCTTCGTACCAACAGCTCACATGTAGACAGATCAGAGCTCCTGAACTTATGTATTTAACTGTAAGCCTCTCCACTGGATGTCTCACCTCCAATCCAGCGCTTCCAAACTCAAAACCCTTCCATGTGTGCTCTCATCAGTAATAAACTCAGCCATTTTCTCAGATCATCTTATTAGTTGGCCATGTGTCACCCTGGCCAAGTCACACACTCACCTAGATGATTGCAGTAGCCCCTTGGCTGGTCTCTACTTCCACATATGCCTCCTGGAGTCTCCTCCCTCCACATTACAACAGAGTGAACCTGTGCAGATGTACATCAGATCAAGTATTTCTCAGTTCACACCTCCTGGCTTGTATCTCACTCAGAAGAGGCCAAAGCCTTTAATGATCCACAGACCTTAAGCCATCTGACCCCATTCCTGCTCTTGTCACACTTTCACTGTTCCCTTCTCTGCTCATCATGTTCTCCCTATTACTCTTCAGATACACCCGATCACCTGGAGGATCTGTCTTACAGCTGCATCTTTTCCCTGGAATGATCTTATAGATCTGCAGTGCCCACTCATTCCTTAGCCTCCTTTAGGTTTTTCAGCAGAGATTGTCACCTTGTCAGGGAGGTCTTCCCTGTCTATATTCTCCACCCCTATCTCCCACACTGCCTGTCCCCCTTGCTGCAGACTGACAATAGGTAGTGATGGACCTAATTCTGTTCACTCTAGCCAAGTCTGTTTCTTTTACTCAGAGATCTGGTGTCAAGAAAGCCAACAAAAAGCTGTCATTTAAAAAAAAATGTATGTATCAGTAATTACTATTTCTCAGAATTTCAAAAATAGTTTCTATTCTCAAATCTCAGCTCCTTCTACTTTACTAGGGTGAAAGAACCCTGACATGGGAATCAGGAACTAGGCTTGGATCTACCACTGTGGAGCTCTGTAACCTGTGACAAACAAGTCATTGAGTTTGGTCTGCTTGGTAAGTGAGGGGCTTGGACAAAATAATCATTCAGGTGAACCTACCTCCAGTCCATCAGCATGTCCTGTCAGCTTCACTTCCAGGATAAATCCCAACGCTGTCAATGTTTCTCCATCCCTGCTACCACAAACCACCCTTCCCATGTTGTTGTCATCTCCTGCCTGGGGGACTGCATCATCTTCCTTATTGATCTTTCTCCTTTCATTTGCCTTCCACATAACTGCCTGAATTTTTATTTATTTTTTTTACAATATAAATCAGCACCTATCCCTTTCCTTCTTGAACCCTCCAGGGGCTTCCTGTTTTATTTAGAATACCCCCTGTGTTCCTTAGCCTGATCTAGGGCACCCTTTGCCACCTGGGTTTGAGTTTGGTCTGCTTGTGAAGTGAGGGGCTCTCAGCCCTTCCAGGACACTCATTCTTGCATTGGCCATCCACTGTTTCCTCTTAGGACTCAACTTCAGCCCATTTCTTAATTGACCTTCTTTTCCTGACCACCTTACCTAAAATCGAATCTTAAAAAAAAAAAAGGGGGGGGGCTGGGGATGTGGCTCAAGTGGTAGCGCACTCGCCTGACATGGGTGCGGCCCGGGTTCGATCCTCAGCACCACATACAAACAAAGATATTGTGTCCGCCAAAAAAACTAAAAAATAAATATTAAAAAAAAATTGTCCACTTGTTATTTTAAAATTCAGCTCCCTGGCTGGGAATGTGACTCATTTGTAGAGCACTTGCCTAGTATGTGTGGGACCCTGGGTTTGATCCTAACCACAAAATTAATAATACATTTTTAGAAGTAAAAATCAGCTTCTTATTTTCTGTTTGCATCATAACATTCATCACAATGTATTTTTGGGAGGGGGTTGGTTACTGAGGATTGAACCCAGGAGTACTCTACCACTGACTTACATTCCCAATCCTTTAAAAAAAATGTTTAATTTTGAGATAGGCTCTCACTAAATTGCTAAGGCTGGCCTCAAATTTGAGATTCTCTTGCTTTGTCCTCCTGAGTTGCTAGGATTATAGGCATGCACCACTTTGCCCAGCAATGTAACATTATTTTATACTGTGCAATACTCATGTAATGGAATACTCTACATCTGTAAAAGATAGGAATCTATGTACTGATATAGAACAATTTCTACAATATGTTGTGAAATAAACCCAAGGTACAATACAGAGTGTATAGAATACCACCATTTGAATAATGGGGGGTATATTTGCTTGTATATGAATGTTATCTCTGGATGGGTACAGAGAAAACTGGTAACATTGTTTGCCTCTATAGGGGGGACTAGGTGGCTAGGAGAAGGAATGGGGAACTTTTCACTGTACATCCTTTTGCGTTTTGAATCATAATGTATCACCTATTAAAAATAAATATTTAAAAGTTGCATACTTGCTTTGTTTCCTATTTCCTTAAAGACAATGATTAAGTTCATAAGAGCATACACCATGTTCTTTCTTGTTCACTATTATTCCTTAGCATTTAACACAATATCTGGCACCTAACTAGTGCTCAATAAGTACTTAAAGAATGAATGAAGATCTCTTCCAGCTCTAACATTGTGGTTCCAATTTTAGGGCTTTGAGAATATAAGAAATAAAGAGCTGGGCACAGTGGAGCATGCTTGTAATCCCAAGGACTTGGGAGGCGAGACAGAGGGATTGCAAATTTGAAGCCAGCCTCAGCAGTTTACTGAGACCCTGTCTCAAAAAATAAAAAGGGAGGCTGGGGTTGTGGCTCAGTGGTAGAGCACTCGCCTGGCATGTGTGAGGCACTGGGTTTGATCCTCAACACCACATAAAATAAAGGTATTGTGTCAATGTACAACTAAAAAACAAAAAAAGGACTGGGAATGTAGCTCAGTTGTAAAGCATCCCTGGTTCAATCCCCAGTGTGAAAAAGAAAAAGAAAAAAGAAGGGAAGAAAGAAAGCCAGGCATAGTGGCGCATGTCTATAATCCAACCTATTTGGGAGGCTGAGGAAAGAGTATCATTTGAGCCCAGGAGTTCAAGGCCAGCCTGGGTAACATAGTGAGATTCTGATGGATAGATGTAGAGGACAGGCCTGTTGCTAGAACATAGTCTCCTACTCCAAGTGAGAGCATATGTAGCCAAAAGAGGACAATAGTCGTTTTAGACCATACCTTTTAGGGCTTTGGAGTAAGACAGTTCAGAAGCAGGCAAAGAAGCTCTCTTCCCTGTGGCTTCAAGACTTTCAAAATTATAACAATGTGTTTTCAAGACTGACTGTGGGCTGGGGATTTGGCTCAAGCGGTAGCGTTCTCACCTGGCATGTGTGTGGCCCGGGTTCGATCCTCAGCACCACATACAAACAAAGATGTTGTGTCTGCCGAAAACTAAAAAATAAATATTAAAATTCTCTCTCTCTCTCTCTCTCTCTCTCTCTCTCTCTCTCTCTCTCTCTCGGAAAAAAATGATTTCTTTAAAAAAAAAAAAAAAGACTGACTGCGCCAGATTCTAAACTCCCTGAGGTCAGGAACAGGGTTTGTGTATAGGAACTAGTATACTCAGAGCTTGGCATGGAATGAACAAAAGAATGGATGGGGACATGAATGGGTGAAGGAATGAACAAATATAGGAGTTGAGAGGACTTCAGAACAGAGAAACTCTAGAACCAAGAGATGTCATACTCCATATGGCCAGGAGGTGACACTAGAGCATTTCTGATACAGTATTTCAGCTCAAGCCTTTGAGTCTGAGGTGCAGAACCTTATCTTGACTAGGCAACAGACAGGGTGGAGTTGGAGTGATTTTTAATATATGTATTAAGGAATTTTCAGAAGAGAGACAGCTGGGCCAGGAAGGCTACAGTCCCACACAGAATTAAAAGCTATGGAGGTAGACAAGTGCTATTGTTCCCTTAGGAACCCTGAGAACGGAGGACTAAGTTTAAGGCATTTAGGGAAAATTCACAGAAGAGATGACATTCGAACTGAGCCTAAAAATGAGGAGCATTTATGTGGTTTAAGGTAGAGAGAACGGACTCATAGGAGATTAGAGGGATATAATAAATTTCCAAGGATGGCTGGATTATCCTGGGATTAATGGGAGATACAAGGGTAGAGAAAAAGTTCTGCTCCCTGAGAGTTTACTTTCTTTTTTAAGGTGTTGGGAAATTGAAGTCAGGGCCTCGTGCATGCCAAGCATGTGCTGTATCACTGAGATACACCCTCACTCTGAGTTATTTATTTATTTATTTTTTTTTTGCAGTGTTAAGGATTTAATTCAGAGCCTGGAACACACCAGACAAATATTCTTCCACTGAGCTACATTCTCAGTCTGAGAATTTACGTTTTTGATAAAATAATAAAAATCTTATGGTTCAATTAATGCAGTGCATACAGAAGGGACCCAAGAAATAGTCAGTGGATTGAGACGTATGTGTCAGGCAGACGGTAGAGGCGAATAAACTTGTTGAATGAATGAATCATGAAACTGGATAGTTTATTTGCTAAATCCTATATCCTGGCCCTGGCTGATGTTTTAAGAGTTTGTTTTCCAGGATTCTTACCCCTATGTGAGACCTTTTTCAGACAACATTTCTTTTTACAAAAGTTGAGAAATCTTGATCCCAAAGGGAAATGAATTGCAATGACCTGTAAGGTCCCTGGCATTCAGAGCCTTATTACAAGTCCTGTTGCTAGAACATAGTCTCCTACCTCAAGGTTGCTGAGACAATAGTAATCATATATACATGTGTATCCATATATATATATACACATAAACCATATGTATGTATATACATATATAAACATATATGTATATACATATATATGTATATTTGTTGTGTTTAATTTAATTTTTTAAGCAGAGATGGAACCCAGAGGTATTTTACCAATGAGTTAATGTCCCTAGAATTTTTTTTTTTTTTTTTTGCCAAGTTGATTAGGGCCTTGCTAAATTTCTGAGGCTGATCTTGAATTTATGATCCTCCTGCTTCAGTGTCCTGAGTCACTGGGCATGTGCTACCACATCCAGTGTCATATATATGTGTGTGTCATATATATTTTTATTTATATATTTATTTTATTTTACTGAGGATTGAACCCAGTGCTTCATGCATGCTAGGCAAGCTCTCTGCCACAGAGTCACAACCCCAGTCTCCACTTGTATTTTTATAAGAACTGATGACACTCATCATTTCTATGTTGACAAACTTTGACATTCTCATTCTTACTTAATTCAAGGGCTGCTTCTGTCCTGAAATATTCCCCTTTCTCTGTATGTGACCTTGTATTCTCCAATCTGCCCCACATCTCTTCTTTTCTTGTTTTCCTTTGTTAGCTTCTCTTCCTCCTCTCTGTAACCCTTCAAGTTGAGTTCCAGCCTCTGGCATCCGCTCACTCTTTCCTTGTCTCTGGGTCATCTCATTCTGCCCCATGGTTTCAGTTACTGTTTGGATGTCAACAGTCCTTGGAGTTCAGAGCTCTCCCCATAACCCTCTTTCTGAGCTCCAACCCACATACATACCCAACAGCCTACCAGACTTTTTCATTTGGATGTTTTTCAAGGCATCTTAATTTCAATACATGCAAATACTCTTCATCTTCCCTACAGAACCTGTTCACCCCCAGGGTTCCAATTGTGGAGAATGGCGGCATCATCCAGTTGGTTGCTTAAGCCAGAAGCCTGTGTGAGTCATTCTTGATTCAAGTCCTGATCAGCCCACCCCCTCAAATTATCCTGAACCTGTACTGCTCCCATCTCCACTTCTGTGTTCTCTAGCTACTTCCTCTGCAGGCCATTCTCGCCTCAGTAGCCAAAGTGACTCTTTACAAATGCAAATAGGAACATGTAATGTTTCAATACCCTCTCATTGCACTTATGTAAAACCCAAGCTGTTAGCCATGACCTTCAAGACTGCATGATCTAGGTGATGCCCACCTCTCAAGGTTCCATCTCAAGCTCTTTTATTCCCCCTCTGCTTCAGCCAACTTGAAGTTTATTAAAGCATTCGTTCACTCATTCATTCGCTCATGCAGGCATCAAGGTATTTAGGAGTGCCTCACATGAGCCAGGTGCGGTAAGAGGTGCTAGGGTGTGAATAAAGCGAATGTCTCTGTCCTCCAGGAGCCCCCCAGTGGCCTCTCTTCCTGGCTCAGGGTCTTCTTGCTGCTCCCTCTGCCTGAACTCCCTTCTCTAACACACACACTCTATGCCCCTCATCTACTAACTCCTACTGCTCCTCATGCAAGTCAAAATTGAATGTCTCTGAAATGTCCCCCAGACCTCTCAAGCTCAGTTAGGATGTTCTGTCATGAATTCCCATGCTCCTCAACCTCCCTTCATGAATCAGGTCTAAATCCCTTTCTGAACCAGAGTTTTCCATAAGACCAAAAACCAGGTCTACTCTGGTCATTGGTGCCTGGAACGTTGCTCAGCTCAGATCGTGAACTTAATACAAACTGTGGAATGAGGAATGAAAGCATGTACCTTTTCACTTGGATCTGCTTTTCTAGAACATTTGAAGATTTCATTCATATATATATATATATATATATATATTATATATATATTATTCATATATATTATATATATAATTTTTTTCCCCTTCTCCTTCTTCTTCTTCTTGGTACTGGGGATTGAGCCCAGGGGTGCTTAACCATTGAACCACACCCCCAACCCTTCTTATATTTTATTTTGAGACACAGTCTTGGTAAGTTTCTTATGGCCTTGCTGAGTTGCTGAGATTGGCTTCAAACTTGTAAACCTCCTGCCTTAACCTCCCCAGTCACTGAGATTACAGGTGTGTACCACTGCACCCCTCTGGGGAATGACATCTTAAACGCTAGCACACATATAGCCACCCTAGTCAAAATCTTGCACAATCTACTGCCATGCTTTAAAGGAGACGGATGACCCATGACATCTTCCTGATTTAATTTTTTTTTAAAAGAAAGAGTGAGAGAGAGTGAGAAAGAGAGAGAATTTTAATATTTATTTTTTAGTTTTTGGCGGACACAACATCTTTGTTTGTATGTGGTGCTGAGGATCGAACCCGGGCTGCACGCATGCCAGGCGAGCGCGCTACCGCTTGAGCCACATCCCCAGCCCCATCTCCTGATTTAAGACAGCCTGCATGAAGATCTGCTGATAAGCCCTTTCAGAACTCTGCTCTTCCTTCAGAAAGGAAGCCCAAGTGTGTCACTCTAAGACTATGGGCTTGAAGCTGAAAGAGAGTCTTGTTTCCAGTCTTCTACTTTCTAGTTGTGGGCCCAGGTCATTCAATGTTTCTGACCCTCACCCTTTCTACCTGTGAAGTCAGGCATGATAATACCTGCATTGCTGGGCCAGTGGGGAGTTTGTAAGCTGTCTCTGTTACAAAGAACCATGGGCCATTCATATTAGTTTCTTTTCTAACTGCAAGGCAGTATGGGTCAGTGGTTAGGAGTTTGGGTTCTGAGAGAAAGACCATGGTCTGATTCTGTCACCTCTTAGTAAACTGACTGGGGAAATAATATCTCTCAGTCTCTGATTCTTCAGGTAGAAAACAGGACAAAACTGGGTTCATGTGGTGCTTGCTTATAGTCCCAGCAATATGGGAGCCTGAGGCAGGAGAATCTCAAGTTTGAGGACAGCCTCAGCAACTTAGCAAGATGCTGTCTCAAAAAGTTAAAAATATTTTTAAAAGGGCTGGGTATGTAGTTCAAGTGGTAGAATGCTTGCTTAGCATGCATGAGGCTTGGGTTTGATTCCCGGTACTACAAAAAGAAAAGGGGGGGGGGAGGGAGGGAGGGAGAGAGGGGAGGATGAGAGAGAGAGAGAGAGAGAGAGAGAGAGAGAGAGAGAGAGAGAGAGAGAATAAGGAGAGAACCATATGTGCATCATGAGACTGTTGTAAGCAGTATGTGGAATTTATGTGTATAAAAAGAAAAAGCTCGGGCTGGGGATGTGGCTCAAGCGGTAGCGCGCTCGCCTGGCATGCGTGCAGCCCGGGTTCGATCCTCAGCTCCACATACAAACAAAGATGTTGTGTCCGCCGAGAACTAAAAAATAAATATTAAAAAATTAAAAAAAAAAAAAAAAAAAAAGCTCGGGGCTGGGATTGTGGCTCAGTGGTAGAGTGCTCACCTGGAATGCATGAGGCACTGGGTTCGATCCTCAGCACCACATAAATGTAAAATAAAGACATTGTGTCCACCTAAAACTTAAGAATAAATATTAAAAAAAAGAAGAAGAAGAAAAAGCTCATCCCTGAGCGCCTGGTACTTTAATAAGTGCTCAATAGAGGGCTGGGGATGTGGCTCAAGTGGTGGCGCGCTCGCCTGGCATGCGTGCGGCCCGGGTTCGATTCTCAGCACCACGTACAAACAAAGATGTTGTGTCCGCCGATAACTGAAAAATAAATATCAAAAAAAATTCTTTCTCTCTCTCTCCTCTCTCAGTCTCTCTTTAAAAAAAAAAAAATAAGTGCTCAATAGATGTGTTCAGCATGTGACAAGGATGATGAAGGGGATAGAGAGAGAAGTTCAATCAGCAGTTTAAACCCTCATTGGTAAATTTTTTTTTTTTTTTTTTTTTTGGTGCTGGGGATTGAACCCCGGGGCCTTGTGCATTCGAAGCAAGCACTCTACCAACTGAGCTATATCTCTAGCCCCAAGATGAATTCATTTTTTTTTTAAGAGAAAGAGAGATAATTTTTTTTGAAATATCTATTTAATAGTTTTCAGCGGACACAACATCTTTATTTATATGTGGTGCTGAGGATCGAACCCAGCGCCGCGCGCATGCCAGGCGAGCGCTCTACTGCTTGAGCCACATCCCCAGCCCCGAGGTGCATTCATTTTTATGGAACTATTTATTGAGCTTCTAATTTATGAAGGGTCCAACGGGAACCAGGTTGCCAAGTCCAGTAGAGAAGACTTGTACACAAGTAAGGAAGATTTCACATGCAAAGTGATAAAGGATTTAAGAAAACTTTCATTAAAAAAAAAAAAAAGAAAGAAAGAAAGAAAGAAAGAAAGCACTGGATGCAGCGGTGCAGGTCTGTAATCCCTGTGGCTCTGGAGGCTGAGACAGGAAGATCTCGAGTTCAAAGCCAGCTTCAGCAAAAAGTGAGGCGCTAAGCAACTCAGTGAGACCCTGTCTCTAAATAAAATACAAAATAGGGTTGGGGATGTGGGTCGAGTGCCCCTGAGTTCAATTCCTGATACCTTCCGCCCACCCACTGCCCCTGCCAAAAAAAAAAAAAAAATGCCAAAGGACTCAAAACCTTGTTGAATTAAAGAAGCCTAAAGCAAAAAAAGAGTAAACACAGCATGATGCCTTTTATCGAATTCTAGAACTGGCAAAACAAGAATGATTCCTGCTGGGTTTGTTGGAAACCTTCTCTGCCTTGATCTGATAGTGGACACCTGGGTATATGCAAAATATTTCAAAAATTCATCCAACACACTGGGCATGGTGCTGCACAGTGGTGCACGCGTGTAATCCCAGCAATTGGGGAGGCTGAGGGTGGAGGATCACAAGTTTGAGACCAGCCTCAGCAATATATTAAGGCGCTAAGCAACTTAATGAGATCTTGTTTCAAAATAAAAAATAAAGAAATAAAAAGGATGGGGATGTGGCTCAGCACCCTTGGGTTCAATCTCCAGGACCCCCCCCCCCCCCAATATTCATCTAATAGTATACTTAAACTTTTTATACCTTATGTAAATTGTGTTAGGAAAAAACAAACACCAGAGGAGTTTCCAGAAGGGAGCAGTTTCTCCTCTTCAGAGAACTGAGCAGGCCTCGTGGTGGGAGAAGGAACTGCAGGGGGGAAATGGGTTCTCACTTGGTGGCTCAGTGACAGAGGATCTAAACAAAGCATTTAAAGTTCCCTTAATGGAGTCAGGAATCATTAGTAAGTGGTTTTGGAGATTATTTGCTGTTTACAATGCAAAACAGAAAAAAAAAAAAAGGAAAAGGAAAAAAATGTTTGGGATTATATAATTGCAAAAGTCATGGTCAGGGAGGTAATTATCAAGTGTAACATGAGTGTTCTATTTTGGGCCTTATTGCTAGCTCTTCTGGCCCTTCATTCTCTTTGGCTAATGTGATTGGGAGTTGTTTTGCTAGCTCTCTTCTGTTGGAGGCGGCTGGATGATGGGAGGCGATGGGTGAGGGGGATGCAGTGGGGAATGATAAATCACATTTCTGCTGGTCTTTCCTGTTCATAAGACACTTGTGCACCCCCAGGAGGGAGGCAGGGGTATTAGGCACGGTGCTGATTGCAAGCAACAGAAACTGATTCTGGGTAACTTAAAAAGAGAAGGAATATGCCAGGAGGTTGTCAAATAGCTCACAGATTCAGAAGGAAAACTGGAGACCTAGGGCAGGAAAAAGGGCAGGAATCAAGGAAGACTTATGTAAAGCCCTATATTGTAGGGTGTGTCTTTCTTTTCTTTTCTTTCTTTCTTTTTTTTTTTTTTTTTTCATATCAGGGATTGAACCCAGGGGTGCTAAGCCACTGAGCCACATCCCCAGACCTTTTTATATTTTGAGACAGGGTCTCACTGAGTTGCTAAGTGTGCATTTGCTGAGGCTGGTTTTGAACTCGGGATCTTCCTGCCTCAGCTTCCCTTGCTGCTGGGATTACAGGTGTGCATCACTGTGCCTGGCTGGGTCTTTGTTTCTGGAGCATAACTATTTTACAGCTTGGGAATGACCAAGACCTATTTGTTTGTTGTTTGCTTTTTGGTTTTGGTACCAGGTATTGAACCCAGGGGCGATGAACCACTGAGCTACATCTCCAGCCTCCTCTTTCTATATAAAACCATAGTTGTAGATGGACACAGTACCTTTATATATATATATATATATATATATATATATATATATATATATATATATGGAGAGAGAGAGAGAGAGAGAGAGAGAGAGAGAGAGAGAGAGAGAGAAATTTTTTAATATTTATTTTTTTAAGGCTGGGGATGTGGCTCAAGCGATAGTGTGCTCGCCTGGCATGCGTGTGGTCTGGGTTTGATCCTCAGCACCACATACCAACAGGGATGTTGTGTCCGCCGAAAACTAAAAAATAAATATTAAAAAATTCTCTCTCTCTCTAAAAAAAAAAAAAAATTATTTATTTGCCTTCGAGCCCGGAAGCAGCAAGGACCTGCGGAGGCTTCTACAAGGGAATGAGGATTTCTATTTGCACTTTTAGACAAATAATCTGGTACCCATGAGACGTTGGGTGATGCAACAAGAATTTGGACCTGGGCCATCTGACAAAGTGAGCAGCAGTGTCAGCTGCTCCTGAAAGACAGACTGAGGGAGGAGGACCAAGGTGGGGCTTTAGTGCCTGAGTCATTGGAGGCCAGAGAGGGAGCCATTTTGGGGTGCTCTGGGGCTGAGGCCAGTTTGCAAAGTGCTAGGGACTGAGTGGGCAACGAGGGTGGAGCTCCAGGCAGATGAGATGAGGGTGACAAGTGCCAGCTCTCTGCCACCTGTTCCTGCCTGTACTGCCCTCAGCTCCTTCCGGGCTTCCCAGCCCCAGTCACAGCTCCCTCCTCACAGCTGAGTTTTGCTTCTGGAACCCTCTCCTCCAGCCTGTCCTATAGCCTGACAAAGAATCTTAACTGGAGAGACCTTAGATGTGAAAGCAGAGGCTTGGTGCAGGGAAGGGACTTGCCAAAGTCACACAGCCAGGAGGAGACAGTGCTGATCTCAAAGCCTCATCTCCTCTGTCTTATCCAGGGCTCTTCCTGGGGTAGACAGATCTCTCCTGAAAAACTGGCCCTGACTGAGCCCCTTCATGGGATCATTTCACAACCTTGTATTGTGTGTATACTCGGTTGCATTACGTATTCAATGGCTGGATCTACTTATTTGTTCAATTTTTGCAGTGCTAGAGATTAAACCTAGGGCTCCGCCCACAAGCTAGGCAAGCTCTCTATGCTTATAAATCCTATGCCTTTAATCTCAGTTACTCGGGAGGCTCAGGAAGGAGGATCACAAGTTTGTGGCCAACCTCAGCAACTTAGTGAGACCCTGCCTCAAAATAAAATATAAAAAAGGGTTGGGGATGTGGCTCAGTGGTTAAGTACCCCTGGGTTCAATCCCCATTACCAAAAAAAAAAAAAAAAAAAAAAAAAACCCAAACAACAACAACAAAAATCCCTCCTGAAATGGTAACTTGTATGTTAAGCAAATTTTAAATATTAAATATTGGGGGCTGGGGATGTGGCTCAAGCGGTAGCGCGCCCGCCTGGCATGCGTGCGGCCCGGGTTCCATCCTCAGCACCACATACAAACAAAGATGTTGTGTCCACCGAAAACTAAAAAATAAATATTAAAAAATTCTCTCTCTCTCTCTCTAAAAACAAACAAACAAAAATAAATATTAAATAGTGTTAGCATTTTCCATGCTAAGCTGACTCGTGGTAGGGAGACAGTCTCTTTTGGACCACATACCTGTGTGATCTTCTGCTTTTGCAAAGCAAGCCCAGAGCGAATATGGTGGATGACAGGGAGTCAAAGACTAATTTTCTGGGGAGAGAAGCTGTGAGGTTAATGGCTTTTGTTGGCTTTTGGTTGTAGATGTTGTTTTTGTTTTCTTTCTCTGGAAGGTCCAGGAAATGGGTGGGGGTCAGTTTGTTCACAGGAAAGATGGGCCGGGCCGGCACAGGAGAGACGGTCCGAGCAGCCCTGGAGGTGAGGCCCCTGCACGTCCACATTTGAGTTTTTCTGTAGGGCGTCGCATTGGAGTTTTTCTTGCCTGGGCTGCAATGTCCCTGTGACCTACCCAAGTTGTGAGCAAGGTTGGTTAGTGGGCAGACCTGGAATTAGCCTGTGGTTAGTGCTGACTGAGGAGTGAAAGGAAGAACAGAGGGATTGTGTCTGAGCAAAGGTGATTTGGAACCTCATGGTGCCCGAAAGATGGGATGACGGGAGAAAGCAGAGCAGCTGTTCAGCGCACGGCAGTCTTATTGGTTAAGCTGTGAGGTTTCTTCTTTCTGTTTTCTGTTGGTGCTGGGGATCGAATCCAGGGCCTTGCACATGCTGGGCAAGTGCTCTACCACTGAGCCCCCCACCCCTCACCCCACCACCAAGTCCCAACGTGTTGTAAGGGTCTGGCGAAGCGTCAGAGGAAGAGACCACCAAGAGACTGACTTTATGCAATAAGCAAGAGGGAGTTTATTGAGGATCCGATTTCAGCACGCTGAGGCTCCAGGCAGGCTCGCTCAAAAAGGGAGAGCAGCCCAGAGCCCAGAGCAGAGGTTAGGCAGAGCTTAAGTACACTTTTTGGGGAGGGTGGGGGCTTTGCATACATCAGAACAAATCATCATGAGGCACGGGAAAATTGAACAACAACTCTGAGACATGATTAGTACATTCATTGGCGGGAACACATTGGGCAGGGGTGATTGGTCACCCCTAAGCGGGGTACACATTCAAACTGATTGGTTTTAGGGCCTAAATGCCTACGTGACATACTACACAGAGTCCCAAGTTATTAGACAACCAGAGGAGTCAGTGAGAATATTTACTGGGCAGTTCGGGTATTGTCCTAACAGCTACAGGGATTACAGGTTTTGGGGGTAGCAGAGGAATTTTAACAATACTTGGTCTTTTACTTTTTAACCCAAACCCTGCAGTTTAGAAACTTTACAATGCCCGGTCTTTTACACTTTAACTCAGGCTCTGCGGCTTAGAATCAGCTTAGAAATTTTACCTTTACAGTGTGAATTTTGGAATCAGATAGTTTTTTGGTTTTGGTACCAGGGATTGAACCCAGGGGTGCTTAACCACTGAGCAACATTCCTAGACACCCCCTCCCCCATTTTATGTTTTATTTTGAGATAGGGTCTAAGTCTTTAGGCCTCTCTAAGTTCTTGAGGCTGATTTTGAACTTGTGGTCCTCCTCTGCCTCAGCTTCCCAAGTTGCTGGGATTACTGGTGTGTGCCACCATGCCTTGTTCAGACAGTTTTGTTTTGATCCCTAGATCTACCTTATAAACTGTGTAATCTTAATCTAAAGTTAAGTTAATTGACCTCTTAGAGCCAACTTCACTATTAAATGAGCCTAAAAATCTCTATCTCCTAACGCTTCCATGAGTATTAAGTGAGATACTATAAATGTATTGGTATATAGTGCCTGTCACATAGAATTCAGTTCACTCTCATGATGGGAAATTGAACTCTTTGAAAGGGAAGAGGAAGCCAAAGAGTACACAGCAGGAGATATGTTGTTATCATCAATTGTTATCCTGTTGATAATCATTTCTCTCACTTGGGATGTAGACCTTCATTTAACTCTTCAGGTTTTTGTTACCTTCATTTCCCTTGTGACCCAACCCTTGTGAAATGCCCTTCGTAACCAGATTTTACCTAGGAGAGAGTCCTCAGGAAACCTGGGCTTTGGGAGGAACCTTGGCAAGGCAGACTGGTGTACCAGAGGGAGTACAGACTGGTGTACCAGCTTTCTCCTGAGCCCTCCAGTCCTCTCTGACCTCTAGGCCCACAGGCGGCAAAGGCTGGGGGACTTCAGGAGGGCGCTGGAGGCTGCAGAGAGAGGAGGCCTTCTCTAGAACCCAGGCCTGGGACACAACTGGGAGGGAAAGACATGGAAATGGACCCTGCCTTGTTAACTTGCCTGCCCCTGAGGGTAAGTGGAAGGCAGCCCTGGCTCTGGCAGGCAAGTGGCCAGGACTAAGCTCTCCTGAGGGAAAGGCAGGGCGATTCCGGTTTCTCACACTTGCTGTGGAAAGAGAAGGGAGACATGGGCCATTTGCAAGTCTCCTCAGGAGCTTTCTTTTTATTTTTGTAGAAGCTTTAAGAACAAAACAAATCACATTTCCACATGCAATAAAGGAGGCCCAGCCTCTCTCCTCAACCCCTCTTTCCCATCTTTTCCTAGTGAGGAGGGGGACCTGGCTGGTGCTTAGGTTTGAACCGTTCTGTAGGATTAACGGCAGATGGAGATTTACTTATTAATTTTTATTTTACTTTATTTTTTGGTACTGTGGATTGAACCTAGGGATGCTTAACTACTGAGCCACATCCCTAGTCCTTCTTTTATTTTATTATTTTATTTTGAGACAGGGTCTTGCTAAGTTACTTAGGGCCTCACCAAGTGCTGAGGCTAGCCTTGAACTTAGGAGCCTCCTGTCTCAGCCTCCCATGTCAGTGGGATTATAGGCTTGTACCTCCTTGCCTGGCTCTATTTATTTATTTTAAAAATGAAGATAGCTTTGTTGGATTTATTTCCTGCTTACTGTGAAATATTTAGAGATTTGCACAAAGCTATATATATGTTTCTTTTGTATGAAGATATGAAATAAAATCACATAGTTCCATTATCCAGAAATAGCCCCTGCTAGCAGTTTGGTGTCAAATTTTCTACACCTTTCTTCTGCATTCGTATCCAGGCACCCAGAAGTCAGCTGGAATTTCAAGATTGTGACAAGAAGAGCTTGAATCCTTCATTCTGTGCCCAGTGAAAATTCCCTCTTTAGAACTTACATATGTTTCCAGGGGGCTCAAGTGGGCCCAGTTGCCTCTGGCTCCTACCAGAGTCTCTGTTCTGTAGTTCTGGTGTGTAACCCTTGGGCCACACATCCTGGGGTTAACTGAGACCTGGGATTTAGTTACTTTCCTACATTTCCAGAAAAGTCTACATGCAGGAGAAAGCGTGTGTGTATAATAAACACACATGGAGGGTTGAAGGGTGAGGCTATATTTCAGGAATACTAACGATTTGAAATTGATCCTTGCCGAGGGGGAAGGTTCTTGGGTCCCTGTTCAGGTGGGTGCTCCACCGCCCTCCTCCTTTCCTTGCTTTCTGGTGGCCCCCAACACATTCATGTCATTGCCATCGCCATCTCCTTGGCTTGCTGTCTGAGAGCTGATGCCCTTGGGTTCACACTTTCCTCCCTGAAGAGCCTGCTGCCATCTGTTAAGATCACAGTCCTTTCTTCCTGCTAGACACATCCATTTTTTCAAAAAAAGCAAAAATGGGCTCAGTCAATACATTCTCTATGACAACGGCAATGATACTTTCTTCTCCACTTTAGGAAAGAAGAAACTAAAACGAAAGTCTTGGCTTTTGCCTAAAAGCGGCTCTGCCCAGCTCTTTGCGGTCAGGCCTTCCTATCAGTCGGAGCAATGCCCTTTAACATACTCATGAACATATCTAACTAATGAGTTTAATGTGGTATTTCTATTAACTGTTTCTTCCCCGGACTAGAGTGTGAACTCAGGGAGGCCACAGACCGTGTCTGCTCTGTCTTCAGTATTAAATGCATAATAGATTCTACCAGGCAGAAAAACCAAACCAGGGCTGGGCTTGTGGCTCAGTGGTGGAGCACTCACCTAGAACGTTCAAGGCCCTGGGTCAGATCCTCAGCACCCCATAAAAATAAATAAGTAAAATAAAGGTATTGTGTCCAACTACAACTAAAAATAGATATTAAAAAAAGAAAGAAAGAAAAACTAAACCAATGGTGTGTTTGTATAGAGATATTCATTTTAAGGAACTGGATCATGTGATTATGGAGACTGGCAAGTCCAAAATCTCTAGGGTAGAGCTGGAGACCTGGGAAGAGCTGATGTGGCAGCTCAAGTCCAAAGGCTGTTGGCTACATAATTCACTGCTCAGGGAAAGTCAGGCTTTTGCTCTAGTCAGGCCTTCACTGATTGGACAAGGTCCACCAACATTGCTTTATCCATAGTTCACTGATTCCAATGCTAATCTCATTCAAAAACACACTCACAGAAACACCCAGAATAAAGCCTGACCAGATATCTGGGTATTGTGGCCCAGGCAAGTTGATACATAAAATCAGCTAATGTAGCAACATGATAATTTTTGTGGGCTCAGTAGATGAATGAATGGACTTCAGAAAGGGAATCTTGCACCTAGATCCTGCACTTGGCAAAGAAACCCCAGTTGGGATGTAGCTCAGTGGTAGAGCACTTGCCTAGCATGCACAAGGCCCTGAGTTGGATCTTTAGCACCACAAAAAACAAAAATGAAAAAAACAGGCTTTCTGCCACTATAAGGATTCTCAGAGAGGTGACCAGAGCCAGCCTGGGGCTATTGGCAGAGCAGGGAAGACATTCTCCTACAAGTACTTTACATTTTACCTACACTCACATCTGGCATCATTACAAAATGCTCATGCCTGGCATTGTTACAAAGTAGCTCTTTTGATAGAAACACTTATTGCCAGTGTGATCTGAAGCAACTGAGAATTTATTCTCTTAAGGACAGCCACATCTAAAACCTTCTCCTGTAGGTTCAAAGAACCTGAGAGCAAGGCTTGGACTCTAACTAAGCTCCTCCTCAAATCATCGCCCACTTTATTTTTTTCTTTGTACCGGGGCACTCTACCACTGAGCCACATCCACAGCCCTTTTTATTTTTTATTCTGAGACAGCGTCTCACTAAATTGTTTAGAACCTCACTAAGTGATTGAGACCAGCCTCAAACTTGCCATCTTCCTGCCTCAGCCTCCTGAACAGCTGGGATTACAGGTGTGCACCACCACACCCAGCTCAATGCCCACTTCTTTGTGCTTTCTACCCTCCAGCCACACCATGCTACTTCCTATTCCCAGTATAGATCCCGCAGGGAATTTCCTCCTCTGCATTTCACCTTGTTCTTGAAATGCACCTATCCCTCTTTGACATTTCATTTGTTTATTCTTCACTCAATGTTTTTTTCCCCAGTGTTTGGAGGGCCTCATGTGTGCCAGACAAGCACTCTACTACTGAGCTACACCTCCGGTCCTACAAATATTTCTTAGGTACCTGTAAGAGGGCAAGTGTTCTCTTTGCACTGGGGACACAATGATGAATAAGAGAGACGAGGTCCCTGTCCCCTGGAGCTCACATTCTGGTATTGGGTAAACAGACAGAACTCAAGCCAGTAATTGAACAAGATAATTTCAGGTGGTAACAAGCGCTGGGAAGAAAGTAATGACAGGTTACAAGCAGGTTGATGAGAAAGATAATATAGGCTGGGGGCGGAATGTAATTTAGATGAGAGCTCAGGGCCCTGAGTCGGGGCTCAAACACTACCCTGGTTTGTGGCTGGCACTGAAGTATTTACTTATTCAATCAACACATCTCGAGCGCCTTCTGTTGGGTGGCCAAGTGTTCCAGATTTCCAGGGTCTGAGAGGTTTCCCTGTTAAAACCAGGAGGGTCCCAGGCAAACCAAGATTATTGGTCATCCTGTCTCCTGTGTGAGTGTGAGAAGGCAGGGCCCATGGGGGTCAGAGCCATCACAGTGGCTGCAGCAGCAGAGAAGCCTGCTCCGTGGACAGAGCAGAATGGAGGGAGAGGAGAGGCAGAGAGCAAGGCCCCCGGATGCTATTCTTGGTCCCAGAGCCTTCCTATAGCAGGGGTTTCCATTACTTGCAACCAGAGTCCTAATTGACAGAAATAATACTCAGATAATAACCAGAACCAAGGGAGTATGTGTCTTCCCAGAGGGGTCTGCAGTCTGGGGTACAGCTGTGGTACAGTGCGGAAGGGCCCCACCTATCTGGCTACCTCCCCAGGAAAATCTTCCCCATCCATTTGACTCAATTGATGGTTTCTGTCTCTCAAACTCTCAACAGCTTTAATGACGTCTCTCATGACACTGCCGCCTCCTTTATGTCTTAGACATCTTGCAGACTGTACAGGTTCATGTATGATTCACTGTTCATAGTGTCTAGCATATTCTTTTTATAGAAAGTGCTCAGGCCAATTATTGCATGTACATAAGGAGCTCTACACATCTGAGAGGAGTGAATATTCTTATCAAGTAAAAAGAATCTTTCACAGGCAGGGCTGGGGTGTAGCCCAGTGGTAGAGTACCTGCCTAGCATGGAAGAGGCCCCGGGTTCAAGACTCAGTACCCCCAAAATATAAAAAAAAAAAATAAAACCCCAAACCATGCAAAAGAATCAGGCACAGTAGTATAGGCTTATAGTCTCAGCTACTCAGGAAGCTGAGGCAGGAGGGTTCCAAGTTTAAGGCCAGCCTGGGCAATTTAGCAATACTTCGTCTCAAAATAAAGAGGACTGCGGATGAAGCTTGGTGATAGAGATTTTGCCTAATATGTGTGAGGCAAAGAGGTTTTGTACCTTGGATAGGAGGGTGTCTGGATTCCGTCCCTAGTGCTGCAAAATCAATCAACATAAATAAAAGTACTTGTAGTACATAATTCCCGTTAGATGGGCCTCCAACTCTTCAGATTTTGAATATTAGTAATCACACTAACAGGGTTGGGGTTGTGGCTCAGTGGTAGCGTGCTTGCCTGGCATGCATGAGACACTGGGTTTGATTCTTGACACCACATACTAATAAATAAAATAAAGGTCTATCAACAACTTTAAAAGAAAAAGTAATCATACTAACAGCTCTTTATTCGGTGCCCATTTTATGTGCTAGGTGAGGAGAGAAAACCCTGTGGCTCAGAGAAAGTGATTTGCCCAAGGTTTTTATATGTCATGGAGCTGACCATAGAGCCTCATGTTCAAACTGCAAACCAATGTTCTCTTGGCCCCTTCAGAATTGTGGGGCAGAGTTCTGGTTGCTCAACCCCTCTCCCAGGTCTCCTGATTGGTGTCTGATTGGTGTCTTCTGGGCCAGCCCTGGGTCTGTCCTCACCCTCTTAAAGGGGTGAGGGCCTTGGTCACTGGGTTTGCCGGTCTGGCCAAGTTGGGAGAATTCGGCTCCCTGGAGCTGCTGCGGTTGCCATGGTACCTTCCTGGGCTCCTCTAGTGTAAACCTGGGGGCGAGCTGTTTTGAAGCAAATGGGGAAAACAGAAAAAATTTTCTACTAATGTGGGCAACTAGCAAACAGCCAGCCTCTCCTTGAAATTTCCTCCACTGCCTTGTAGGTGGGTCTCAGGGCCATGGAAATCAATGCCTTCACTTCACAAGTGAGGAAATTGAGGTCCAGAATGCTTAGTGTTTCCCAAAGAGGTTTTGTACCTTGAATAGGAAGGTGTCTGGAACCAGAGAGACCTTGGTTCCAATCCAGCCCCTGTGTGTCCTGAGTGTCTTGAGATGTGCCCTGAACCCAGGATTCCTCACTATAAATGAGGATCATAACTCCCTTCCCTGAAAGAGTCCTCTGAAGGATTAAAGGAAATACCTATACACCCAGCACTTCACAAAGCATCTGGCATGGAGGAGATGCCCATGTCTGAGGTCACCCTGCCCAGCATGGGCAAAAGTGTTATGGAACTCGGGGAATGTATGTTCTGGTCTTGATTCTGCTACTAACTTGATGTGTGACTCATCCCTTCCCCACTCTGGACTTCAGCATCTTTTTCAGTAAACTGAAGGAGGCTGCTGAAGCAATCTTTGCAATTCTACAGTTCTGTGCTTCTTGGGACAGGATGCTGATCCTACCAGACTGGCCCTGGGGTCCAACCAGGAGGTCAGCACCCTGAGGCTAAGGGCCCCTTTGCAGGGAGAGGGAGAGATGCCTCTGAACATAGGGACTCCCCCTGTGGCTGGGTGTCAGCACCCAATCTGGCTCCTGGGAGCCTACCTCTGGCACAGGGCCCTGCCCATGCTCTGTGGGGAAGAGAGATAGAAGAAAGGGGATAAAAGACAACTTGGGAAGAAACTCAGACTTGTCATTGGGAGGACCCATTAGACAGGGTCAACTGAAAGCAATTTTTGATGCCCTTAGCGTCAGTGTGGGTACATGGGATGGGCAAATTTGATGCTGTGGACAGTCATTGCTAAAGATGAGGGAGGACGGGGGGAGTGGGTTATTACGTTATTATTATTATTAATGTTGGATGTGATTATGCCAGTGGAGGGGCTGGGAGAAGGGCTTGTTGTGGGGCAGGAGGCTGAAGGGATTAGCAGAGTAGAATAAGCAGAGAAAGAGAAAAGGACCAGTTTTTGCCTAAGGAAATGACAGCTTGAAAGAGAAATGTGGAGCCAGGTGGAGGCTATCAAAGCATGTCCACTTCCACCATCAGGCTGTTTGCTCACTGCCCCAGGAGACTGGCAGGGGAACATTGTGCACTGTTGTCAGAGGAGAAGTCTGGAGAAGGCCCTTTTCCCTACTGGGCCACACCTGATGGCCTGGGCAGCTGGGCCCATGTCTCAGGGTTCCCCCACTTTCTGCCGGTAATACTTCGGCCTGGGTTCATGGAGCTCCTGTTGGTTCTCCACTAGGGAACTCTGAGGTGGTCTCCCAGGCTCTGTCCCTTCCCTGCTGCTGCTCACTCATCCTCCAAGTTCCTTCTGATCCCTCCCCTCATCACCCTCCACTTCAAAGGAGTAAACAAATCCTATAATTTGATGTGTGAGAATTAATTCAGGCAGTACTCAGACTACCATGCAGAACCTGTACCCAACTGGCTAAATCCCAGGGACAGACTGATCTAAAACTGGGTTTGCCTGGACCCACAAGATGAAAAAAGGAAGGATAATAAGCATGGTTATTATTGTTGTTATTTTAATAGCTTTATTTTATTCATTTATTTTATATGGTGCTTAGGTTTGAACCCAGGGCTTCACATGTGCTAGGCAAGTGCTCTACTACTGAGCCTCAACCCAGCCCTGGTTATTATTATTATTAAGGTTAGATGTGATTATTGGTAATAATGGTAGTAACAGAGAATGCTGCAAAATGTTTGTTTCAGGCTCTGGAACAAGCTCTGTATTTGCACTGCCTCATTTATCACCTTCATAATTCTATTAAGTAAGTATTGTAACCAGGTATGGTGTCTCATTCCTGTAATCACAGTTTCTCAGGTGACTGAGGCAGGAGGATCACAAGTTCAAGGCCAACCTGGGCAACTCAGAGAGATGCTGTCTTTTTTTTTTTTAAAAGAGAGAATTTTTTTAATATTTATTTTTTAGTATTTGGCAGACACAACATCTTTGTGTGTATGTGGTGCTGAGGATCGAACTCGGGCCGCACACATGCCAGGCGAGCGCGCTACCGCTTGAGCCACATCCCCAGCCTGAGATGCTGTCTTAAAAATAAAAAAATAAAGCCAGGCGTGGTGCCACACACCTGTAATCCCAGTAACTAGGGAGACTGAGGCAGGAGGATCATGAATTCAAAGCCAGCCTCAGCAAAAGTGAGGCACGGAGCAACTCAGTGAGACCCTGTCTCTAATAAATACAAAATAGGGCTGGGGACGTGGCTCAGTGGCTGAGTGTCCCTGAGTTCAATCCCTGTACCAAAAAAATAAAATGGAATAAAAATTAAAATAAAAAGGCCTAGGGATATAGCTCAGTGGTAGAGCGCCTCTGGGTTTAATCCCCAGTACCCCCCTCCAAAAAAAATAGTATTGTCATCATTGCCTCTTTTTTTTTTTGTCTTTTATATATATATATATATATATATATATATATATATATATATATATATATATTTTTTTTTTTTTAGGTGTAGATGGACACAACACAATGCCTTTATTTTTATGTGGTGCTGAGGTCATCATTGCCTCTTAACAAATGAGGAAATTGAGGCTTGGAAAAGTTCAGATGCTTATCCAGGGTCACATAACTTGAATGCAGCCCACCTAGCATTGGAACGAGTCTATGCTCTTCATCACAGAATTCTACCTCCCGGTCGCCAAGCAGATGCATTCTTGCCAGTAAGCCTGCCTTGGGTATTTTGTTGTAGTAATTCAAGATGGATAAATATATGGGGGGGACTACTATTGAGCAGTAAACTAAGACTGCTCACAGTCCCAGGCACAAGGAGGTCAAAGGAGATTTTGCAGTTTCAATTCCTCTAAGCTAGCATGCTTCTGAGAAGGCTGATCTTACCTGTCTTTGTTGATACCTATTCTAGACCTCATGGTAGTTTCTCTAATAGGTATATATGTGTTTACTCCATGACACTCAGACGAAAACCAAATTAAATCAAATGAACTCTGCCTCTGCCCCATCCATCAGAGTTGTGGGAAAATCCAGCCTCAGGCCTCAGCCGTGTGGGAGTAGGGTAAAGGGTGTGGTCCAGTCCTTCTGCTCATTTGAGGTTTACATGATCCTGTAAACTGGGACAAACACCTTTGGCAGTTGATCCACCAAAGTCATTTCTGAAATGCCTTTGTTCAAGCCTCAGGGTCCATTCAGAAGCAGGAAACTGTCTCTGCTCTGTTGACCTTGAACTTGTTATGGAACTTTTCCTGGGTCTTACCATCCATCAAAGTCTCAAGGAACTTCCTACCTTCTTGGTCTTCCCTTTCTCAGGGATCCAACTTTCTGACTTGCCTTGGACCACATTTCCTCTTCTGGTCCATTCCCTCCTCCTCTGGACAGACGCAGGCCTCCCCAGTAATGCCTGGATGGGAGGGTCTTCCAGAACCCGATCTTGACTATGCTTGTGGGAGAGATTTGCCCCAAGGCAATGGATGATGTATGATATAAACTAATCTGGGGGCATCAGGGAAGGAAGTGGCATCTCAGCTGAGACAGGATGGAGGTGACAGAGTGGGTAGGTGACAAGAGGCCAGAGAGGGGCAGTAGAGTGTTCCATGCAGAGAAACCATAGTCCTAGTGATAGCTGATGCATATTGAGCGCTGCCTATATGCCTGGTACTATAAAGTAGGTACATCTGTCCTTCCCATTTTATGAATGAAAGTTTGTGTGTGAAACTTACAGAATTTAGGTAACTTGCTCAAGGTCACCTGGCTAGCAACTGATGAACTGAGATTTCAAATCCAACCAATCTGATGCCAAAGCCCTCCCCTTAACCACTGGGATAAACCAGGAGGAGAGAGGAAGTTATTTGGAGAACCATCAGGAGTTTATTTTGGCTGAAACAGTGTGGGAAAGAGAAGATAGTATATGAGGTAGAGACAGATTCAAGTGCAGAGTCCCTGCAGCCGTGTGACTGCTTGAAGGGAATGTGGGGAGCATGTCAGTACTGTTTCAGGAGTTTCAGCAAGAAATGGCGGTGTGTCAGACTAGAAGGACAAAGAGCCAGTTGTGGTGGAGTATCCCTGCATTCCCAGACCCCAGCAGTCTGAGGCAGGAGGATCAGAAGTTTGAGGCCAGCCTGGGCAACTTAGGGAGACCCTGTCTCAAAATAAAAAAATAAAAATAAAAAGGACTGGGGATGTGGTAAAGCACCCCTGGGTTCAATCCCCAGCACCAAAAAAAAAAAAAGTTAATTAATTCTTTAAAAAGGGCAGAATACCCCTGGTTTCATTAGAGTTAGGGGTAGGGCTGGGGATGTGCCTCAGTGGTAGAGCACATTTCTAGTCTGCTAGAGGCCCTGGTTTGATCTATAGTATTGAGGGAAAAAAGAATAAAGAGTAAAGAACAATGACAGAATTCATGGGTTATAAAGGAAAAATGGACAATGGACAGGACTTGGTGATTGCTTGGAGGTGGTGAAAGAGAGAGAAAGAGTGAGACCCAAGTGAAAACTGATGTGTAACTCAAACAGCCAGATGGATCGTACCCATCCTGTTTCTTTCACCTTCTGCGTCCGGGGGGACCTCACCCAGGCGCTGTCTTCCCAGCTATCAAATGAGGATAATGAAACCTGACCTCCCCGTGTATCCGGATGGTGTCAAGATAAGATGAAGTCATCAATCTGGAAGTGCTTTGGAAAGTCAAAAGTACTTTGCAAATGTAAGTGGTTATTATTTTATGGTTATCTTTATGGTCCTCCTCCCTCCTGGGACTTGCAGATGGAGCCAGACTGAAAGGCAGCCCAGGGGGAGCTGCGAGGCGAGGCAGGCAGCCTCTGTATTTTCCATCAGGCAGATCTGTCTCTTTGGCAGGTGGGAGCCACATTCCCACGTACTAAATTGTTAATAGCTTCCCCAGGGAGTTCCTTTCTGCTCTAACTCCTTCAGTGATTTCTGTTTCTCTGTGGCTGACGCCTTCTGATGCCCTGGGTTGGCTCAGGATTTCCCACCCAGTTTTTTTTTTTCTTCTATTTTATTTTGACTTGGTTTCCCCCCTGAAGTCAGGGATGGGACTCATCCCATCAAGCAGAGCCCAGACTCTGATAAACCAGGGATGGAGATTTGGATCTACTCTTTGTTCACCAAGAGTAGGGACAGACTCAAGAATCTCTTGAGTTCCAAAGGACTCATAGCTCTTCCCAGTGGGGGACAGCTGCTGAACAGAGGCAGACGGAGTTCTTGGTGACTGCTACACCATGGGAGCACATGGTATAGCAGTTGGGAGACTGGCCATTGAACCTCCATACTATACGGGCCTGGCATCTCAGCTCTGGCTTCGGCAGGCCTCCCAACCTCTTCCAAATAGAAGAATAATCGCAGTAGCTCATGCCTGTAGGGCTGCTTGAGATGAAATGAGATAATTCATGACACACTTGGCACAGGGCAAATGCTTCATAAAT
Organism: Callospermophilus lateralis; assembly: GCF_048772815.1. NCBI lineage: Eukaryota > Metazoa > Chordata > Mammalia > Rodentia > Sciuridae > Callospermophilus > Callospermophilus lateralis. Next base: position 123,715,285 of record NC_135311.1, on the reverse strand, counting down.
GGGAGCCAACAAGAATATATATGAGGTTATGATGACAAATTTGAGAATCCCTTTTAAAGATAGATTAGGGGCTGGGGTTGTAGCTCAATGGCAGAGCCTAGCACGTGTGAGGCACTGGGTTCAATTCTCAGCCCTGCATATCAATAAATAAAATAAAGGTCCATTGACAACTAAAAAAATATTTAAAAGAAGTTTTAAAAAAGATAAGCTAAATAATAGCTGATATTCATGGAAGACTGGATTATTTCAAAGTAGAGTCATCTTTGGTTATCCTTGGGGGATTCGCTCCAGGATCCCCTTGGATACCCAAACCCAGAGATAATCAAGTCCCTTTTATAAAATGGTATAATATTTGCATATAATCTCTTGTATACTTTAAATTATCTCTAGAATACTTATAATTCCTAATACACTGTAAGTGCTACACAAATAGTTGTTATACAGTATTATTTAGGAAACAATGATGAACAAAATTCTGTACATATTCAGTACAGATGTATTTCTCTGTCTCTGTCTTTCTCTGTCTCTTTCTTTCTTTCTTGTTGTGCTGAGGATTGCACCCAGAGGCACTTTCCAGTGAGCTATATCCCCAGCCCTTTTTCTTAATTTTTTATTTTGAGACAGGATCTTGCTAAGTTGCTGAGGCTGGCCTGGTACTTGCCATCCTTCTGTCTCAGCCTCCCAAATTACTGGGATTACAGGTGTGTGCCATTGCGAACAGTATAGATAGATAGATAGATAGATAGACAGATAGATAGATAGATAGATTTATAGTGGGGGGCGGGGACAGTACTGGGGATTGAACTCAAGGGCGCTTAACCACTGATCCACATTCCCACCCTTATTTTGTATTTTATTTAGAGACAGGGTCTCACTGCATTGCTAGGCTGGCTTTGAACATGCGGTCCTCCCATGTTGCTGGGATTAAAGGCGTGTGCCACTGCACCAGGCTCAGATGTATTCTTTTCAAAAATATTTTTGATCTGCAGTTGTTGAATCCCAGGATTTAGAACCCATAGATATGGAGACTCAACCCATAGATATGACACTCAACTTTGGTGTTGTTTTGCTTTTGTTTTTGTTCTATGCTGGACATCTAACCCAGAGCCTTACACATTCTAGGCAAGCACTCCCCCTATGAGCTACACTCCCAGCCCTGACTGTCGTCACTTTGGAAGGCCATTGTGGAACCCCCTTTCGAGGCCTTTTGAGTTTCCATATGCTCTTCCAATGGCCAATATAGGAGACATTCACATGCACTTGACATGTATGACAAAGATTATTTCTTCTTCTTCTTCTTTGAGCCTCATTAAGTTGCAGAAGCTGGCTTTGAACTTGAGATCCTCCTGCCTCAGCCTCCCAAGCCACTGGGATTATAGGTGTGTCCCACCACACCTGGCTCATAGTTTCTTGATTGCAAGCTCTCAAGGGAGGGACATTTTGACTCATCTCCTGGTTTAACAGCTCATGTCTATATGGTTTTTCTCAGTTAGCAAAGCATCCATGGTTTTACCAGCTCTCCCTGCTTCCTACTTCTCTCTACCTTATAGATGAACAAATTCAGGCCCAGAAAGGTTAAGGGAACTTTTCTCAGTTTTGTGCTTCCACCAGAGCTTTCCACCAAGGAGGGATTCAAAAAACATGGTGGAAGGCAATTTTTCAAATATATATATATATATATATATATATATATATATATATATATATAGAGAGAGAGAGAGAGAGAGAGAGAGAGAGACAACACCTTTGTTTTGTTTATTTAGTTTTTTTTTTTTTTTATGTGGTGCTAGGGATTAAACCCAATGCCTCATGCATCCTAGGCAAGCGTTCTACCACCTAGACACTACCTCAGCCCCCAGAATGCAATTTTTAAAAACTCTTTTCAGAAGTGTGGGGTTGGGGTGGAGAGAGGGGATGGAGGCAGAAGAAGGTAGCAGCAAACACAGAATTGTAGGTTTACTTCTCCCAGACAGGGGAGGGCCCCGAGGCCATGCTCAGAAAGATTGGCAGACTCACTTGCTGATCAGCAAAAGCCAAGGTGACAGGTGGTGGAACTGGAAATTAGCATTTTAGTTCCAAATAAGATGTGATTAGAGCCCATTCTGTAAAGGGTTTTAGTTGCTTAGAAGAATTCTTAGGTCTGTACTAAGCTATATCTGTCCTGTCTCCCTCTTCAAAAAGGGCCCACCCAAGTTGGAACTGAGCTTTTTTATGCAATCGCTCATCAAGTGAGCACCTGGGTGTCAGGGACTGTACCATGATGAGGTACAGAAATGCACAAGAGCAATGAACAAACAGAGCTGACTCAAAGAAACATGGGAAATTATGCAAAGAAGACAAACACGGTGCTGTGAGAGCAGATAGCAAGGCAGTCTGGTCTCATTGGGATCTGGTCAGTGAAGGTTTCATGAAGGAATTGAGAACGAAGCTGAAACTTGCAGGATGAATATTAATAGCATGTAACTTGGGGAAGTGGCCTGGCCTTCCAAGTGGAAGGAATAGAATGTGCGAATGTCCTGAGGTAGGAAAAAGCAAGGTTTGTCAAAGGGATGAAGGAGGCCAGAACTCCAGTAAAATAGTCATTCTCTTCCCTATTCCAATCTCTCTCTCCTGGTGCTAGAAAAGTCTCTGAGTATGCCAGACCCTTTGAAACAAAGAAGAGAATTTGGCAGCACATGATCACTGCATGTCTGATGAGTTTTTAGATGGCCGGATGGGAAAGCCTTGGGGTGAGGGGTTTGCTGTAGCTGGTAGAGGGACTTGGACAGCCACTGAGGAGATGGAGAGGAGAGAGCGGAGAGGAGAATGACCTTGGAAATCCTCCCTGGCTTCCTTCAGTCCCCTGACCACAGGGCCTTTGCAGATGTGCTTTCTTTGTTTGGAACCATCTTCCCACATTTCTTCCCTAAGTTATGCTTCCCCACTCCCCACCCAAACTTTCATATCACACTGGTTTTGTAAAGACCCTTCCCCTTTCCTTAATTTCATCTGCAATTATATGGTTTTAGGATTAATGTCTCTTTCTTGCTCACTGTTCTATAAATGCAGGGAAGCCAGGGCTGCACCTGGTTTTGTGTCCCACTGGATCCCAATAGTACTTGGCTCTTACATTAAATAATCTCAAAATATTTGTGGTGCATAGCTGACCATGTGGCAGATGCCATTAATCTCAGCGACTCAGAAGGCTGAGGCAGGAGATCTGCAAGTTAGAGGCCAACCTCAGCAATTTAGCAAAAACCTCTCTGCAACTTGGCAAGACCCTATATCAAAATTTAAAAAGTGCTGCGGACGCAGGTCATGGTAGGACGCCCCTGAGCTCAATCTCCACTACCCAAAATAGTGCAGCCAATGAATGGAGTGCAAGAAAAGCATGGCTAATAATAGTTCTTTATGGAGCACTTTCTATGTGCCCCACTGAGCTGTTTTTCCCCTCTAAGGTTTCACATGTTTATTACAGAACCAACCTACTAGTGCAGAACATAAAAACAAAAAGAAAATCAGATTCTCAATGAAACATGTCCAGCTGTCCAGTCAGTGGTGACCTTTCAGCTTGATACGGTAAGATAGTGACCTTGATAAAGCGCAAATGTGTATGCCATCTCACGTGCAATTCCTTAGACCACTTGGTTCTTTCCCACATCTCCTCTGAATTTATTACCGGTTTTCATCCGAATCCCTTAGGGGAGTGGGACGATTTTGCTTTTGTTTCTTGTCCAGGAATCGCTTGATCCTGGAAGTCTTATGAGAAGCCATGGCAAGGAACGGAGTCCAGCACACACTGCGACAGCGGAGAAAAGGAGACCACTGAGTTCTGTGGTCGCATTATCTTAATCCCCCGACAACTCTCTGAGGAAGGTAGGGAGGTTTTCCTCATTTTACAGATAAAAAGAAAGAACTTGAGATGGTTAAGTGACTTGCTCAAGGTTACTCTGCTCTTTAGTGCAGAGGTGGGAGGCGGGATTCACATCCAGGTTCTTCTGACTCCAAAGTGGCAAGGGGGCGGGAGGTGAGTCCAGGCTGGAGTGGGGGCGCACTCGAGCCCGCAGAGTCTAACCAGAGGGGGCTGGAGACTCCTCGGCCCAGCTCCGAGCCGGAGCCGGTGCTGCAGCGCCCGCCCCCGGTTGCGGGCGCAGGCTGGCGGACGCCTCCGGGCCACGTGGTGCGCGCGGCGGGCGCGTCCGAGGAGCCCATAGCGGCTCCTGGCTCACAGCGCTCCGGGCTAGGCGAGCGGGAGGACGCCGTGTGCTGGGTCGGTGCGGGCGGCAGGGCAGCCGGAGGAGGCGCAGAGAAAGCCGGTCGGCCAGGACGCTGCAGCAGGCGGCGTCGGGGCCGCAGCTTCGGCCCTTCGCGCGCCCCTAGCGCCAGGTTCCTGCGCCCTGGGCGCACAGTGGAGAGGGACCCGGAGTCGATCGCGGGGCCGCCATGGAGCCTGTCCCCTCTGCGGATGCCGAGCTACAGCCCCTGATTCTCACCAACGCCTCGGACGCCTTCCCTAGCGCCTTCCCCAGCGCGGGCGCCAATGCGTCGGGGCAGCCTGGCGCTCGGAGCGCCTCATCCCTCGCCCTGGCTATCGCCATCACCGCGCTCTACTCGGCTGTGTGCGCAGTTGGGCTGCTGGGCAACGTTCTTGTCATGTTTGGCATCGTCCGGTGAGTCCACTGCGGGCTGGCGCCGCGGGACTTGGCCCCGGGGTGAGGATTGTGACCACGGATTTGAGACCTGGGCCTCGACTCCTCAAACCTTCGCACGAGGTCCAGAGGGGAGGGTACTTCTTTTGAGAGTGGGACACAGAAATGAGTGTCTTGTGTGAGTGTGTGTGTGTGAGTGCGCGCGCGCTTGCTTCTTGAGCTTGCCTAACATTTAATCATTCGTTTGCATCCCCTTGCTTCTGCATCAGGGTTGTGGGACAGTTTGGCAACAGTTTATGTCTGTCAGTTTGCGAGTGGGTGATTGTGACAGTAAGAGTATATGTTTAGTCCTCTGAAACCTCAGGGGTGGGCGGAGATGCTCTACAGTGCTTTGGGCCTTCGGGGTAGACTGCTGAGTATGGACACTATGTAGGTGGTGGGGACAGTGTCATATTTGCACCATGCTGGGGGGGTGCACTTACCAAGTCAGATTTGGTAACTATGTTGGGGTCCCCGTGTTGGTGTGTGCTTGTCCCAAACCATTAATTTGTAGTTCTCTCTGAGAATGAGATGTTGACAGTGATGTTTCTTGTCAAACCTCTGAAACCCCAAGGAGAGGGGTCATCCAAAGTAGTTTTGGGCACCCATCTTTGTGCAGCTACATATGCGTGCCAATGGAGAGCCCATGGATACAATGGTCAATGGCTGTGGGCTGTCTAATAGACTTTCTTCTCCCTTCCCCAGTGGCCATCTGGTCAGGAACTCTGGATATGACTCAGAAAAGGCTCTGATCTCCTCATCGATGTCCCTCTCATTTTCTCTTTTCTTCCTTAAAGTCTTTCCCCCCTCCCCCCCAAGACAGCAGTGGTTAGTTTGGGCAGCAGTGGAATTTGTGCTTTGACCTCCTCAAAGTGAGGTTCTCTTCTTGATATTTGCAGAATGTTCTGAGACCTTGTCAGTCTAAAACATCATCAGTGTTTCCCAGAAGTGGCCCTCCTGATGTCACCCTGCCAGCTCAGATCTGGGCAAAAAAGATTGAGAGGAGACTCCCATCCTTAAACAAGAAAGATACCCTAGGATTTGCTGCTGTTTGAAATGGGTCTCCCATGCTGGTTGATCCAGGATCTAATCCTGAACTTTTCTGGGCAATGGTGTCACCAGGTTGGGAAGAGGACAGATCATGGGCTCAGTGGTTAGAATGTGAACCATGGTCCCAGCCCAGCCTTGAGACCTATGCCTTATTGCTCCTGCCTCAGCCGCCATCTGCCTCAGTTTCCCTATGGAAGAACAGAGACCCAATCTACTTGGTTGAACAGTATGAATTCCAGAATGTGGGGGCTCTGCAGGGAAGCATGTTGGAGCATCTCATGGAGAATGTGGGTCTCAGGGGTCTTTGGCATTGATGACCTCTTTGCTCCTCAGGAAGAGTGGAAGGTACAAGAGTTTCCTGAGCCTTTAGTGACTCATCACCAGCTACAGTGGGAAAATTTCCCCAAGCACAGGGAGGGCTGATCTTTGCTTTGTGTTTTTGTCAGTGAATTTCCCCACTCTGTAGGCTTAGAGTTGGGCTGACGTGGGTTTAATCCCTGTTCTGCCACAAACTGGCTCTGTGACATGGGCACATCTCTTACTTCTTTGAGCCTCTGTTTCACCCATAGTTGGGGAGATAATAGAACCTCCTTCAGCAGGGTGGTTGTGAGGTGTCAGTGAAGGGGTGTATCTAATGCAGCTGGCTTGGTGCCTGGACCCAATAAATGGAAGCTGTCTGTACAATGAGGAGGAGGAATTTTCCAGATCCTACAGGAGGATCCAGGGTTGAATCAAGAAGGGAACATGAGGGAGGCAATCATCTTAAGGTGGGCCTGAGAGTGGATACAACTCGGAGAGCTACATGCTCTCTAGGGGAGCTCCAGAAGCTCAAGTCTGGGAAAAGCTGAGAGTCAGATTGTTCCCATCTCCAGCCTTTTCCCCAGGGCCTCTGGCTGCTGGGCTGATGAGCACAGCTTTCCTAAGACCATTGAGCAAGGGAGGGCCTCCTGCTTCTCAGGGACTGCTCTGGGGAGGCTCTGGGCTCAGCCTGCTGGGTGCATTTCCAACCAGCCTTTTGGAAACCAATTGTCAAATGTATGCAAATGGCATAGCTGGCTCCATAGGTCCCCATGTTGCTACATTTCCCTGGCCATCTGTCTATAACAGTCTCTGGGTCTGAATGAGTTAATGCTCACCTATAACCGTGTGCAGTAGGCATTAGGATCACCATCATCCTTGCCCTCATTTTACAGATCAGATGAGGAATCTGCTGCTCATGGAGCAGCTAGGTGACTTGTTCTTTGTTACTGCATCTGGCACCAGACTCAGAGCTAGAGCCCTAATGTTATGACTCCAGATTCAGAACTTTTTCCAGAACTACCTGGGGTAGGGGAGAGTCGAAGCACTGCACAGAAGAAGGGAGAGTCCTGTCCCTCCTCAGAACATGGATTCTCAGAACATGCTGGAGACCCTGAAAACTGGGACCCTATATGTTATTGAGCCCATACATTTCAGACTGCTGTCCTTAGGGGTGGGAGGATGATGGGGCTGAGAGGCAGGCTCAGCACAGGGCAGTTATCTAAGGGTCGACTTCTTCCAGAAAACTCCCAAGAGCAGTGGAGAGAGGGCAGCCGAGGATGGAGGGAAAAAATCCCCTGGTTCCCTGAAGGACTCCTGGAGCTCTGAGCCACCTGTGATTCCCTGGCCACCCATGCCGGGCCTGGCATAGCCAATAAACAAGCCCATGGATTGGTTACATAAAGAAGTGATTAAATGAATTGTGCCAATCAGGCCTGAGCTTCGGCAGCTGAAGGCCGCAGAAGGCTCTCAAGGGAAGATCCAGAGGACCCCTGGGGCAGGAAAGCAGGGTAGTGCAGTGGGCAGAGCTGGGGTTCTGGAGTCAGACACGTGAATTCAAATCCACTGACTGCTTGCTGTGTATGTGGGCTAGCTGCTTCTCTATGGAAGCTCACCCCCCCCCCCACCCAGAAAGTGGGAATAGCAACAAGCCCTCAAGGGCTGGGATGAGGCTTAAAGGAGATGAAGTATGAAATCTGAGCCTTTGAGACCCTGAGCCCTTTGAGAACAGGGAGGGGCTCTGTGTGAAGGAGTGAAAAGAATTGACTCGTTCAAGGAAGTTCCAAGGATGCTGTGCTGGATGCTGAGATCCAACTGTGAGGAAAAAGGAAAAAACCCCAAATTTGCAGCTGTGCGAAGGGCTTGTGGGGTGGGAGAGGGTCTCGCCTAGTCAGAGATCAGAGGTGCACTCTTCAGAGCTGCAGGAGGAGGAGACAGAGGTGGAAATGGGAAGAATGTCAGGGAGGAGGGCCTGAGAAAAAGAACCAGGAATCTCAGAATGCCAGAGCCCACCGCCCGGCTGCACTAACCCCCTCCTCACTCCACGACCCGCCCGAGGAGCCCACTCATCCTTCTGGGTCCTTGAGAATCACCCTCTTAGCAGACAGCCTGTGTGGTTCCCAGGAATAAGGTTTCCATGAAGTGCAAGCAGGATTTCTCAGGACAGCTGGTCCCCAGAGTGGAGCATCACCACCTGCTCTGCAGTGAGTCCAGCCTACCAGGGGACTCCAGCTTGGGGGTGCCCCTGGTCCTCAGTGCAGACCTGGACAACTGCTCCTTCTGGGCAGAGCCAGTGCCCTCAGCTGTGCTGACAAATCAGAGAGTTTCCATCAGTGGTCCTTTGGGTATGGTGGAATTGGAGGGTTCAGAAGAGCCTTATCTTTGATCCCCTGTCCCCTCCACTTCCTGCCCCAAACTTTCTGGTTCGCCCATCCTGGACTCTAGGCAGAAGAATGGAATCAGTATTTTCCCACCTGGTCTGTTCTAAAGGCTTCCTGCCCCGCTGCCTCTACCTCTCCCGATCCTGGGTTGGGCAGGTTTGTACCCTACCTTCTCTACCCTCTCCCAGTGTCCTCTGTCCCTTTCCAGCCCCAGTTTTCCTCTGTGTGACTGTTTCACGTTGTATACTTCTTTGCCCCTTGATCTCTCCTCATCCTGGGTCTCTTCTGGCTTTTCTCCTTGTATCAAATGCCAATTGAGGTCTTTGGCAAGCTGACTGGACTCCCTGAACCTCAGTGTCTTCATCTGTCAGATGCACCACCTCAGAGGTGCTTGGGTCCTAAAGATTGGATAAGTGATGTTGGTGAAGCAACTTGTTTTCCCTGCCACCCCAGGTGACTGCCACACACAGCAGGGAGGATGGGCCTGGCCAGATGGCCTGGGCTGTGGCAGGGTCACAGTGAATAAGGGGTTCTGGTTGTCCCTTCTGTCTTCTGAAGTGTAAGGAGCTGCCGGGAAAGGTTCTCAAGTATTAACTGCAGAATTGGGAACACTAAATCCCGGTCTCATTTTGGAGGCCCAGCCTGTGCTGTTCGTCTGTTTCTCTCTCCCCTCTTTCTCAGGTTAGGGTAGGGGCTGTTATGGCTCGGATGTGAGGTGTCCCCCAAAAGCTCACATGTGAGACAGTGCAAGAAAGTTCAGAGGAGACAGGATTGGGTTGTAAGAGTCTTAACCCAGTCAGTGAATGACTCCCCTGATAGGGATTAACTGGGTGGAAACCGAAGTGGTGGGGTGTGTCTGGAGGACGTGGAAATTGGGGTGTGGCTTTGGGTATATGTTTGTATCTGGCCAGTAGGCTCTCTCTCTACTTCCCGATCACTGTGTGAGCTGCTTCCAGAGGGACTTTGCCGCCATGATGTTCAGTCTCACCTTGATCCCTGAGGAATGGAGCCAGCCTTCTGTGGACTAAGACCTCTGAAACTGTGAGCCCGCAGATAAACTTTCCTCCTCTATAATTGTTCTGGTCAGATCTTTTAGTCACAGCAGCGAAAGAGCTGAATAAAACAGGGGCCAAGGGTCTCCAGGCCAGGAGAGATTCTGGTGAGAAAACAGTGTCACGATGAAGGTCACAGCCAGGAGTGAGCAAGTACTGGGTGGGTCTCAATCCCAGCTCCCCCACGTCCTGTTGGTGTGGCTTTGGGCAAACAGCTTAACTTCCCTAAGCCTCATTGGATCATTTGAAAAATTGGGAGGTCATGATTGGTGATTGGGGAGATTAAGTAAGGTTATGCATATAAAGGCCTCAACGCAGCACCTGGCACACAGTAGGCCCTTAATACTACATCCAGTGTGGCCAAACTTGCAGTTCCAGGGAGGGGTGAAGGGGGATAAGAAAAAGCCTCATTTGCGCAGATGATTTTGAAGATAAAGCTGGAGTCCGTGGAGGGCTGCTCTCTGATGGAGAAGCAGATCTAAACAGTGATGCCAGCAATCTTTATATATGTCTCATTATCAGGTTGATGACTATAAGAGCATTATTCTTTGTATTCAGGAAAATTACAGAACTAGAAACACCAATGCAGCTTTTCCATATTTGCAATCCACAGTTGCAATGTGCACTGTTGGGAGCTTTGTGTAGCTCTCGGGGAGGCCCGTTGCTTAAAGTTTCTGTTAAGCAGGCGCAGGAGCTGCAGAGCTGGTGAAGCACTGTGGTTGTCTAGCAGGAGAATTCCTCCATCCCTTGGAGCTATGCGCTTGAGTTCAAGGTTGAAGCTAACAGGAGTCTTGCACAGAGCCTTCCTCATGCAGAGCATTACCAAAGGAGCTAGGCATTCAATGCCTTTGCACAGAACATTCCCAGGCACTAAGCATGCCACAGCCATGAGGTCATCAGAGGCCCCCAATCTCAGTCACTGCTCTCCTATTCTCTGTCACCGCTCTCCACATTTTGATATGTGTCAGTGATGAGGTGGGCAGAGTGGGTGGCTCTTGAGGTCTGATTGTCTTCATTTCCTACCTTGTGCCCTGTCCTTTTGTCTTACATGGGCTGCACATTTAGTCAGTCAACAAACATTTGCTGATATTGACCCCTGTGCAGGCTCCTAACACAGCCCTTCCTGAGAGCCCCTGGTTAGGCACAGCTTCAGGGACAGGTGCAGGGCTGTAGGGTCCAGTGCAGGCACCTGAACCAGACAGTGGTGACGATGCCTGGGACCCAGTCACGGAAGGGGAGCTGAAGTTGGTTATATGGAAAGGTGGAGGCTGAACATTCTAGAAAGAAGAAACAGCTTGGACAATGAAAGGCCCAGTGGATGATGAGCGATAGAGAGGGCAGGGAGGTTCTCTGTGGCCAAGTGGACAGCACTGGACAGGGTGACTGTGCGGATGGAGAGGCTTCAGGGACAAAAACAGGAAAGGCCTCATGAGCAGATGTCCTCCTCACTGTGGTTGTCAAAAGCAACTGCTGTGCCCTGAGTGGGATCTGGGTGCCAGTGACGAGCCTGCCACCTTAATTCCTGCCTTCTGAAATTCCTGAGGAGGTACAAATGTTGGAGGAACTTCATGGGCCAGCTCCAGGTAATCGGAAGGGGTCATCTGGGGGGACAGAGAAGGACTGGAGACAGGCCTGGTGTGGCTGTGCTGAGGCTCCAGCTGCCAGCCCGGATGTGGGTGCTGAGACTGGGCAGGCCCTTTGGTCCCCCGTAAGGTCAGTCTTGCTGGGAAATGAGAGCACTTTGGGTCACAGGCCAGAAGATGAGAATTTGGGAACAATCTGTGCAGAACGATGTTCGAGAGGATGAATTTGCTGTGGGGGTGGACTGGATGGGGAGAGGCTCCCTGTGGGGGAACCAAAGAGGCGGGTGCAGGGCCGTGGAGAGAGCTCCTAACCTTGGACAGGTCACGGAGACTCCGGCTCAGCACCCTCTTTCCGGAATGCAGTGCTGCTTCCTAGCAGGAAGGCGGAGGCTGGGCCCCGGTGACCTCAGGTGAGGCCGAGCAGGGGGAGCAAGCAGCAGCCCTGGTCCTGTTCCCTCTGTATCTCTTGGCCTGCCACTTCCTGGGTCTCGGGTTCATTCCCTGGGGAGTGTGTGTGACTCATAGACTCACCAGGAGGAGTCACCGAGTAGCCTCTCCCTGAGCCTCTGCAGCATGAAAGAGGCTTCTCCAAGCTGCACCACAGACCTTCAGCCGGAGCCTTCTGTTCCCGTTCACAGATGAGGACATGGGGCTCCAAGAGAGCACGTGCCCCTCGCAGCAAGAAGGGCAGAGTCAAGACTTGAGCCCAGGTTGCTCTGACTCCAAAACCACTCACCATCCACTCTGCCTCTGCCAGCCACGAGACCCCTGGGGAATGGAGGCCAGAGCTGGGGATGTCTGGTCAGAGAAGCAGGAAACAAGGGTGGGGAACGGCTCAGAGTTGTCTGCTGACCTCTGAGGCCTGTATGTGGGGTGTAGAGGACTTCAGCATAGAGCCAGGCATTTAGTATTCCATCCACGTTTTCTGAAATTCTGCCTGTCTAGGAGAGGAGTGAGGCTTGCTTCTCATTCATTTGGTGGACATTTATCAAGCCCCAGAGAACTAGAATTATTGGATGGATGCTACAGGGAAACTTTGTCAGCTCCACATTAGAAATTTGCTTTTAGAATAAAGATAACAAAAGGTAGTTATTTCAGAAAACATGGAGAAGTCTAAGTTGAGACAAATGTTACCGATCACCCTGCCATAGAGAAAAGCTTTGTCATTTTGATTTCCTTTTTTTTTCTGCCCCCCTCCCCGCCCATTTTAATGAAGTCAGAATCACATAGTGAAATTGGGATCACAGCATATGTGCTTTGTATAGGTCTTTTCCCATCTATCACGAGCATGTTCTCATTCTTTGAAAATGTGATTTCTGCAGGGTTCACACTTGTGATTCTAGCTACTTGGGAGGCTGGGGTGGGAGGATCACAAGTTAGAGGCCAGCCTGAGCCAAGTAGTAATATCCTGCCTCAAAATAAAATAAAAAGAGCTGGGGATGAAGCTCATTGGTCGAGTGCCCTGGGTTTAATTCCCAGTACTGGAAAAACAAACAAACAAATAACAACATGATGTTTTGATTTTTGATGGTTACATTGTATGAATGTGCTCTATGGCAGGGAGGGGGATCGTGTTATTTCCAATGTTATGCCAATCTGGTGCTGTTGTGAATATTTTAGAACACATTTTGTGTACACCTTGTATTATTTCCAGAAGAATTGATCCTACAGCCAAAGCTTTCCAACCAGGTATGGGCTGCTGTGTAATGTAGGGAGCTTCCCGTTGTTGAAGATATGCAAGCAGATGTTGGAAAAACCATGAGATGGAGAGTTGGCGCTGGAGATTCAGTGGAGAAAAGACAAGCATAACCTAAGGCCCTTCTCACTACAGCTGAGATTCAAAGAAAAATGATTTTCAGATGCTGTGACCTCAGGATGCCCCCACCCCCAGCAGATGTCTGAACTTGAGAGGCAGGGGGCTGGGCAAGGGTAAGGAATGATTTCATTAACCACAGCATCCTGGGACCTGGAAATCAAATTGGCCACCCAGAATATCACAACAGGCACACACAGGAAGAGGGATAATCGCAGGGTAGAACACAAAGCTGGGCTTAAATTAGCAATTTGCCATCAGGCAGTCTGTAGCGGTCCTGTTACCAGTTAGGGGTGTGGGGTGGGCTGGGGTTTCTGGGTTGTGTGCTACTGATTTATAGCTGTTAGTGCAGCTGCAGAAATCAGTGGCTTTGTCTCTGGCCAAGAAGGATGTGTGTGGAAAGAATCTTGTCCTGTACAGCTTTTCCTACTGTTTCTTGAAAAGTGGAAAGAACTTGAACTTCAGAGTCCCATGAGATTAAAAAAAAAAAAAAAGCTTTATTAAACACACACACACACACACACACACACACACATGGAACTCCTTTTCCCGCATAGGTAAACTTGTCACCAAGGCCTAGAATGGTGGAAGACAATTTATCTAAAAACACTTTATTGAGCACTTATTTTGGGTCAAGCACTCTGCTTAGAGATGTATCTATATTGTATCTTATCCTGTTTGACCCTCACAGAACCCATAGAAGGGGAGTGTCATCCCCATTTTATAGATGAGAAAACCTGAGGCTCAGAGAAATGATGCAACATGCCCAAAGTCTCAGGGTCAGATGGAAATCAGAAGAGTGTCGTTCTGAGCCCAGAGCCCACACTCGAGACTGTTGCCCTGTCCTCTGCCACCCTTTATGTCGATTTCAGCCCCTCTAACTTACAAATAAGGAAACCAAGCCCTGAAATGGTTCTGTCTTTTGAGTTAGTGGCCACAGGAGGACTGGAACTCACTTTTTCTAATGTCGCCCCCTCTCTCCTGGCATCACTTGGCACACTGGGCATCATCTGAGCTCAGGGTGGCCGGGCATGGTAGTGCTTGGAGCATGAGAAGTGGGTTCTTGCACGAGGCAGCCGGGTCTGGGGGCCACTGACAACACTTTTTAGACCTGCAGAACCCCAAGTTTCCTGGAGTGGGGCCAGCAGCTGGAGACACAGCCCCTCCCTCAGAGGCAGACATGCTGGGCTTCAAGTCCAGGTCTCCTGGGCTCAGTGAGCAAGCCTCTTTTGTCCTCTGTGAAATGGAGATGACAGAAAAACACCTGCATCTCAAGGTTGTGGCAACAGCTACCTGACAGCTCCTCCTAAGTTCCAGGGACAGTTCCAGGTGCTGGGGACGCAGCCATGATGGAGATTGTCACTGCCCTGGGGGAGCTGACATTCTAGAGGGAAAAGATAGGTAATAAGCAAGTAGACGTAAGGCCAGGGCCACAAGCAGTGAGGGAAACTCAAACGGGCCTAGGAGAGACCGTGGCGGGGTGCAGTTGGGTGTAAGGGAGGGTGGGAGGAGAAAAGTGCTCAGAGGAAGTGTTTATAGGCAGAGGCAGCAGCAAACCCCAAGGTTAAGGGGGATGATGCCTGGTGTTGGCACAGGCCTGGCCCCAGCAGGAAGCCGTAGGTGCTAATGATGTCTTTGGGCTGGTTGCCCGGCACTTGGGGACCAGAGTCAAGGATTAGCCAAGGGAGAATCTGCTTTTCCTGGTCAGACCAGATGCCCCTGTAGGACAGATGGAAGTCATCTGTTTCCCTTGGTTATGAAAGCTCATGTGCCCAGAGTCCTGGGAAGTGCCCCACATCTGGTGATTTTCCATTCCTCCCTTGGGGAGCAATGGAGCCGTTCTGCTGAACAGGGCAGGTAGCTCTGAGACACTTCCCTCCCCTGCCCAGGCCTGGTCATGCCAGGGAGGAGAGTGCTCCCCAGCAAAGCTGGCATATCGACTTGGCATAGGTTTCCACCAGAACAGAATGGCTGCGCTTTCCCTGGCACTGACCAGGTGGCAGCACCTCACATGTGTGATCTCATCTAATTCTCTTAGCTCTTTGAGGTTTTTCTTCGTTTAACAGATGAGAAAACTGAGGCTTAGAGATAAATCACTTGCCCAGAGCTACAGATGGGAAGTGGTAGAGTCAGACTTTGAATTGAGGCCCCTTGATTCCCAGAGCCCAGGCACGCAAAATGTCCAGGAAGCAATGTCCATTAAGAAGGCTGAATTCATACCTCCCAATTCCTGCTGTGAAGAAAAGAACTCTTCTGTACAGCCAGGGATCTGGAGAGACTATGGAGCAGAGCAGACTTATGTGTTAAAATAATAAACCGTTAATGAATAAAGCAAAAATGACACTGTTGAGTGCCAGGCAGAGAGACAGGACATAAGAAGTACCACACAGCCGGGCACGGTGTGCTCGCCTGTAATCCCAGCAGCTCAGGAGGCTGAGGCAGGAGGATTGTAAGTTAGAAGCCAGCCTCAGCAACTTAGCAAGGCTCTAAGCAACTCGGCGAGACCCTGTCTCTAAATAAAACATAAAAAGGGCTGGGAATGTGGCTCAGTGGTTAAGCGCCCCTGGGTTCAATCCCTGGTACCAAAAAAGAAAAAAAGAACCACAACACAACATGGCCAAAGGCCTGAGTCTACTTGAGCTTTGGGGAACTGATTTTGATCTAGTTCTGTCTACTCTGCACACCTGGATGGACCCTCACTTCTGTGGGCCACAATTTCCTTCTGTGATCAAAATGGGAATATGCTGAGGCCTACCTCCCGGGCAGGGAGGGTACAATTCCATCGAGAGTATGTGTACGAAGTGCTCTGCCCAGGACTTTCCTGGCCGTCTGTCCTCAAAAAGAGTCCCTTGTGGGAGACAGGTTGGGCAAACTGTGTCACATCCACATATTGATCACAAAGACTAATAAACTTGTGGGCATTCTTTTTATATGGAATTGTGGGATTGGATCATCAACTTGACACAGAGGAAACCCTCAAAGTCATTAAAAACTCAGAAATGAGTCAAGTGCAGTGGCACTGGCCTGAAATCCCACCAACACAGGAGGGTGAGGTAGGAGGATCCTGAGTTCGAGGCCAGCCTCAGCAACTTAACAAGACCCTGTCTCAAAATGAAAAATGAAAAAAGGGCTGGGGTTGGGGCTCAACGGTAGAGCGCTTGTCTAGCAGGTGAAAGGCCCTGGGTTCGATCCTCAGCGCCACATAAAAATAAATAAGGTATTGTATCCAACTAAAAAGTAAATATTTAAAAATAAATAAATAATAAAAACAAATGGGGCTATAGCTCAGTGGTAAAGTGCTCCTGGGTTCAATACCCTGTACTAGAGAGGGGAAAAAAGGCATCTCTCTGTACAGGAAGCGTTAAGTGCAAATCTTAAAATCTTCAGGACACTTCTATGAGGTATTAACAATGTAGTGTGCCCGGTTTATAGGTGAAAAAACTGAGGCTCACAGAGGAAAGATGTTTGACTGCAGCCGGCCCTCTTGTCATCCTGTCACCTTGCCTCTCATCACATTGACCCCTCCATCAACCCAGCCTGGTGGTGGTTGTCATTGCTCTTTACTGGGTGAGGGGACTGGAGCGTGGGCTTTGGGTCTATATCAGTCACGGTCCTATCAGAGTAAAAGGACCACTGGGACATATTTCTAGGTGTTGGCTTCTGCAGTTGTAGGGTCTGAAAGGCAAGCTGGTATCTGAGGGCAGGCTGCGGGCCTGGACAGCCTCAGGCCGGAGAGGGTGCTGCGGACCTGTCCCTGGGTGGGACGCCTGCTCCCTCTGGGAGACCGCAGTGTTGTTCTTAACACCTTCAGCTGATTGGAGGAGGCGCCTCAGATGGCCAAAGAGAATCTCCTTTACTTAAAGCCAACGGGTTGGCAGTGTGAGCCCCATCTACTAAGAGCTATCACAGCCACAGCTGGGGGAGTGTTTGATTGACTAGCTGGGGACTGGAACCTCGCCACGCTGACACAACACAGAGTCAGACAGACTTGCGCTTGGTCCTGGAACTACAGCCTGTGGGTGGTGTGACACTGGGAACATTTCTTGGCCTTCTGACAAATGCCGTGGTTGTGCTCTGTGGTCAGTTGTTAAATTCATGCATGTGAATCAAGTGCCTCTCCAGTGCTTGTCACTTAGGAAAAGGGGGAACTATATTAGCTTATTTTCTGTTAATAACAACACAATACCACAGACTGGCTCATGGTTCTGTAGGTCCAAGACTGTGGGACCACATCTGGTTGATGACCTTTTTGCTGGCGGAGTCTTCGAGTGGTGCAGGGCATCACCAGGTCACATGGCAAGAGAAAGGGAACATGGGTGTGTATCTGTGTCTGTTTTTATCTTTCTCCCTCCTCTTATTTTTTAAATGTTTTGTTTAGTTGTAGTGGACACAATGCCTTTATTTTATTTTTATATGGTACTGAGGATCAGACCCAGCGCCCCACATGTGCTAGGCGAGCACGCTACTGCTGAGCCACAACCCCAGCCCCTCCCTTTTCTTTTTTTTTCCTTTTATCTTTTTTTGGGGGGAAGGGGGGAGAGGGGGTCCTGCTTTGTTGCCCAGGCTGGCCTCAAACTTCTGGACTCAGTTGAGCCTCTTGCTTCAGCCTCCTGAATAGCTGCAACCCCAGGTGAGTGCTACCTGCTTTTTCTCCCTCTTCTTATAAAACCACCAGGATTCGATCATGGGGGCTCCCCTTGATGACCTCATCTTAATTAGCCCCCAGAGGCCCCCCCTGAACACCATATTCAGCCTATTTCCATCCTTTTAATGCCTTGAAATGGGCATCAATTTTCAACCCATAAAGCCTTGGGGGACACACACAGTCCATATCTGAACCACAACAGAGACACATACAGAAACAGATGGTCATGAAGCAATGTTCTATAATTGTGGTGCCGGGGCTTATTTCTGAGTTGCTTTTCCCTTTACGGGTTGCTGCCTGAGGGCAGGAGCCGTGTTCATTTATCTATCTTGTTTCCTGGTTCAGTCCCTGACCCTAAGGGAGGCATCTACTAAATATTTCTTTTTTGGTAATGAGGATTGAAACCAGGGTTACTTAACCACTGAGCCATGTCCTCAGCCCCTTTGTAAATCTTCTTTTCTTTTTCTTTTTAAATTATATATTTTTGTTTCATTTTTTTAATATTTATTTTATTTTTATTTTTTTTTTAGGTGTAGATGGACACAACACAATGCCTTTATTTTTTTATGTGGTGCTGAGGATTGAACCCGGGTCCTGCCCGTGCTAGGCGAGCGCTCTACTGCTGAGCTACAATCCCAGCCCTTATTTTTCTTTATTAGATTATTTATTTATTCTAATTTGTTACATGATAGCAGAATGCAATTCATTTCATATTACACATACAGAGCACAAGGTTTCAAGTCACTGGTTGTACACAAAGTAGTTTCCCACCATTCATGTCTTCATACATTGTACTTAGGGTAATGATGTCTAACTCATTCCACTGTCATTTCTACCCAGTGGGCCTCCTCCCTTCCCCTATCTAAAGTTCCTCCATTCCTCCCATGTCCCCCCCCACACCGAATTGCCATTATGAGTCAGCATCCTCATATCAAAGGAAACTTTGGCCTTTGGTTTTTTGGGATTGGCTTACTTCACTTAGCATTATATTCTCCAACTCCATCCATTTATCTGCAAATGCCATGATGTTATTCTTTTTTAATACTGAGTAATATTCCATTGTGTATATATACCAAACTTTCCCTATCCATTCATCTACTGAAGGGCATCTGGGTTGGTTCCACAATTAGCTATTGTGAATTGCGCTGCTATAAACATTGATATGGCTGCGTCCCTTTAGTATGATGTTTTTAAGTCCTTTGGGTATAAACCAAGGAGTCGGATAGCTGTGTCAAATGGTGGTTCCATTCCAAGTTTTCCAAGGAATCTCCATACTGCTTTCTAGATTGGCTGCACCAATTTTCAGTCCCACCAGCAATGTATGAATGTGCATTTTTTTCCCACATCCTCGACAACGCTTATTGTTGTTTGTATTCTTTTTTTTTTTTTTAAACACAATCCCTTTATTTTTATGTGGTTCTGAGGATTGAACCCGGGTCCTGCCAGCACTAGGCGAGTACTCTACTGATAAGTCACAACCCCAGTCCCTGATGTTTGTATTCTTGATAGCTGCCATTCTGACTGTAGTGAGATGAAATCTTAGAGTAGTTTTGGTTTGCATTTCTCTAATTGCTAGAGATGTTGAACATTTTCTCACCATGCACAAAACTCAACTCAAAGTGGATCAAGGACCTAGGAATTAAACCAGAGACCTTGCACCTAATGGAAGAAAAAGTAGGCCCATCATATTGAATTAGGCCCCAACTTCCTTAATAAGACTCCTATAGTGCAAGAATTAAAACCAAGAATCAATAAATGGGATGGATTCAAACTGAAAAGCTTCTCAGCAAAAGAAACAGGGAGGTGAATAGAGAGCTTACAGAATGGGAGCAAATCTTTACCACAAACACATCAGATAGAGCACTAATCTCTAGAATATATAAAGCACTCAAAAACCTTAACACCAAAAAACTGAATAACCCAATCGATAAATGGGTCAAGGAACTGAACAGATACTTCTCAGAAGAAGATATACAATCAATCAACAAATATATGGAAAAAATGTAAATTTTATTTTGAGACAGGTCTGGCTAAATCCTTAGGGCCTCACTAAGTTGCTGAGGTTGGTCTCAAACTTGCAATCTTCCTGTCTCAGCCTCCCGAATTGCAAATATTTTTTTTCTTTCCTTCCTCCCTCCCTCCCTTCCTTCCTTCCCCAGGGATTAAACCCAGGGGTACTTAACCACAGAGCTACATCCCCGGCCCCCAACCACCTTTTAAATTTTTATTTAGAGACAGGCTTTTGCTAAGTCAATAGGGGCTTACTAAGTTGCTGAGGCTGACTGTGAACTTGCAATCCTCCTGCTTCAGCCTCCTGGGCCACTGGCAGAGTCACAGTATTTCTTAAATATCAAATTGGCACTTTGTTATTGAGATCCTCTCTGTGCAATTGCTGGGGTATGTAATAAAAATCTTCCAGTTAGAGATGGGAGGGAAATATGTGTAGGAATCTCAGAGGTGCCCCTGGCTTTTCACCTTAGTAATTCTTTCCTCCAGGAAGCCACTGATGGCTGCAGCCAACACAACCCTCCTCTGGGTTTCCATGGTGTCCTGTGTGTCCCCA
Source organism: Callospermophilus lateralis (assembly GCF_048772815.1). Lineage (NCBI taxonomy): Eukaryota > Metazoa > Chordata > Mammalia > Rodentia > Sciuridae > Callospermophilus > Callospermophilus lateralis. The sequence goes on along the minus strand of NC_135311.1, from coordinate 123,695,234 downwards.
ACGAGCAGGGACCATGCACTATTTCGAACACTTGATTATTCATCTGTCTCTCTCTCTCTGCCCCCATGAGTGGGTGTGGAGTCAGGGAACTATCTTTTATTTAGAGTTGGAGCCCCAGCCAAGGCTGTGACACTCAGGTGGCATGCCAGTAGGTGTTTATAGGAAGGTCACATCCTGTTGCAGGCAGTGATATGCCACACTTGTGGATCCTGCTCTCTGGGGGCCTCTGTGTATCTGGCTGCCTACTCTGTGGTCCTGCCATGCGTAAAACAGAGCAGGGCCAGGGCGGTGGAGACCTGCTTGAGTCTGCCGTGGTTCTTGAACTGAACGAAGAGAGACATCTGTGCTATTTATTGCTGAGTGGGACCCGCCTGGCCTCCCCACTCTTGCTCAACTCAGGGACTCTTCTTTATCTCCAGGTCCCAGCCCTTTATCTTCCACTGTGACATGCTCACTGAGCTTTGTTATAATTAACCACTTTCCTTCCTGAGACTTTGCCAAAACTGAGACAGCTAATTAATTTCTGGCCTCTTGCCACCCCTGTTAAATGGTGGGCAGGGACACAGCTTGCAGCCCTGGCTGCCCAGCCGGGCTTGTTTTGCCCATCAGGAGAGCAATCACCCTTTGTCTGCAAATAGAGGGAGCCCCAGCTGGACCCCAACTGCTGGCAGTTGCTTTGTTTAAGCTATTTGTTCCCTGAAGTGGCAGAGACTTCCTGATCGCTGCTGTAAGTGTGCCTTTATAAAACAAAAGGATTGAATTTTTTTTTTTTTTTTTTTTTTAATATAGGAAGAAGAGAGGGTAGTGGTCAGGCATGTGGGCTCTGGAGTTTGAGAGACCTGAGGCACAACCGAGAGCCTGGGCTAGCTGTGTGCCTTTTGGCAAATCACTTCACCTCTCGGAGCCTCAACATTCCACACCTGTAAGGTGGGACTGATAATACCTCCGTGGTGTTTGTGCAGATTCATTGGAAGATTGAATACATGAATGCCACCAAGCAGGGAAAGTGACATAGTACACACTCGAAATATTTTCACCCACCACTTTTACTTTTAGAACTAATATACCATATTCTTTTTTCCATATTTTAATTGGTATCATAATTGTTCGTAATGGTGAGATTTGTTGCTATATGGTTATACATGCACACAGTGTAACAATGTAATTTAACTGATATAATTCCCCAGTTTTTCGCCTTTTTCTCCCCTCCTCCCCCCTACTCCCTTTCCTCTACTCTGCTGATCTTCCTTTGATTTGATTTTCATGCAACCCCCTGCCCCGCCTCCCCGTGACCTTTCTTTTCTTTTAGCTTCTAAATATGAGAGAAAATATGTGACCCTAGACTTTCTGAGTTTGGCTTATTTTACTTAACATAATGCTCTCAAGTTCCATCTGTTTTCCCGCAAATGACATAATTTCATTCTGGTTTTCTTTTTTTTTTTTAGGTAGCCGGGATTGAACTCAGGGGCATTCAACCACTGAGCCACATCCCCAGCCCTATTTTTTGTATTTTATTTAGAGACAGGGTCTCACTGAGTTGCTTAGCGCCTCCCTTTTGCTGAGGCTGGCTTTGAACTTGCAATCTTCTCGAGACTCTGGGATTATAGGCGTGTGCCACCGCACCTGGCTCATTCTTCATTATGGCTGGATAAAGTTGTGTATATATACTGCATTTCTGTTTCCATTCATCTATTGACAGATTCTGAGGCTAGTTCGTACTTCGGCTCTTGTGACTAAACATGGGCATGCGAGTATTGCTACAGTATGCTGACTTTAATTCTTTAGGATAAATACCAAGGCAACATGCTGTATTTTTGATGAGGAGAGACCTTTTTTGGGGGGAAGATAGGAAGGGGAACAACTTTTTTTTTTCTTTTTGCACTGAGGATTGAATGCAGGGCCTCACACATGCTAGGCAAGGCTCTTCTACTGAGCTACCTCCCCAGCCTGGCGAGCCATTTTAATAGTCGTTGCTTCTGTATTTTAGGCCATACCGGTAAAATGGATAACCCCTCTCTAATAGTCTCCTAGGGCTGCTGTAACAAATTGCTGTAAACTTGGTGACCTGAAACAACAGAAATTGTTAGAAGGCTAGAAGTCTGAAATCAAGGGCTCAGCAGGGCCACGTTCCCCAGAGAAGGACTTCCTTGTCTGGTTTCTGGTTGCTGGTGATCCTCAGTGTCCATTGTATGTAGCTGCTACTAGTTTTTTTTTTTTTTTTTTTTTTTGTACTGGGGATTGAACTCAGGGACACTCGACCACTGAGCCACATCCCCAGCCCTATTTTATGTTTTGCTTAGAGACAGGGTCTCACTGAGTTGCTTAGCGCCTCACCTTTGCTGAGGCTGGCTTTGAATTTATGATCCTCCTGCCTCAGCCTCCTGAACTGCTGGGATTATAGGTGTGCCATGTCTAGCTGTCCTCTCCTTTTCTTCTTCTTTTTTTTTCTTTTCTTTCTTTCTTTCTTTTTTTTTTGGTCCTGGTGATAGAACCCAGTGTGCTTTTCCACTGAGCCACGTCCCCAGCCTTTTTTAAATTTTGTGTTTTGAGACAGGTCTCACTAAATTGCTAAGGCTGACTTTGAACTTGCAATCCTTTTGCCTGGGCCTTCTGAGTCACTGGGATTATAGGTTACAGATGTGCACCACTGCCCCAGCTCTCTCCTCTTCTTATAAGGATACTGGTCCTATTGTCCCACCCTGATCTAGTATGACTTCATTGTAACTAATTGATCTGCAATTAGTTACAATTTTCTTTTTCGGCCCTTACCATGAAGCTTCCTTGCAGTTCTGAGGTTCTGGGAATTTTTTCCCAAGGAGACTATCTATGTACCCAGGGAAGTTTATCATAGCATTATCTATAATAGCAACAAAAAAGTGGAAACAGCCTACATATCCTTCAGTAGGGGATCTTCTTCTCTTTCTTTCTTTATTTTGCAGTGTTGAGGGAACCCAAGGCCTCCTGCATGCTAGGCAAGTGCTCTACCACTGACCTACAGCCCAAGTCCCAAAAGGGGATTTATGAGGGAACTTTACTCAGGAGCCATAAAGGAGACTAGACCTAGACCATAGTTGTTTTTTTTTTTTTTTAATGGTCCTTGAGTTAATTTTTTTTTTTTACACTTTTGCAGGCTTTTTTTTTTTTTTTTTTAAAGGAGAATATGTAACAGAGACCTTATGTGGTCTACAAATTCTAATTGTTTCTTGGCCCTTTGCAGAATAAGTTTGTTGACCCCTGCGCCAGAATAACAACCAGTCATCAAAACTAATTTATATCTATAGATATGGAAAGATAGTCATAGTATATTTCTTTCTTTTTTTAAATTTTTTTTCATTGTAGATGGACACAATATATTTATTTAATTTTATGTGGGCTGAGGATTGAACCCAGTGTCTCATATGTGTGAGGCAGGCGCTCTACCACTGAGCTACAGCCCCAGCCTGGTCACAGTATGTATGTATGTATGTGTGTGTGTGTGTGTGTGTGTGTGTGTGTGTGTGTGTATATATGTATATGTATGTATATATATATATATATATATATATATATATATATATATATAAATCTTTATTTATGTCTCAGTATATTTCTTTTTTTTTTAAAGAGAGAGAATTTTAATATTTATTTTTTAATTTTCGGCAGACACAACATCTTTGTTTGTATGTGGTGCTGAGGATCGAACCCGGACCACACGCATGCCAGGCAAGTGCGCTACTGCTTAAGCCACATCCCCAGCCCTCAGTATATTTTTTTTAAAAAAAATTTTAGGGCTGGGATTGTGGCTCAGTGGTACAATGCTTGCCTTGCATGTGTGAGGCACAGGGTTCAAGTCTCAGTATCACATACAAATGTATAAAATCAAAAAAAAGTTCATCAACAACTAACAGAAATACTAAGAAAAACAGTTATAGATGGACACATGCCTGTATTTTATTTATTTATTTTTATGGGATGCTGAGGATCGAATCCAGCATCTCACATGTGCTAAGCAAGTGCCACAACCCCAGCCCAAGGTCACAGTGTATTTTTGAGAGGAACAGCTGTCTAACAGTGTTACAGCAAGCTCTTCTTTCTATAAAATGGTCTTCATGGTATCTGTAATGATGGCTTATAATGTTAACAGTGGTTTTAAAGCTTTCTTTATGAAATTTTTTGTTGTTATTGTTGTTTGAACATTTTATATTGAGCAGCTGCTATTTTTGAGAGCTGAAGAAGCATTTAGGGATAAAATTAATTCTGAATACTCCAGCGACCTGCCCTGGATTTGATCAGGGACCCTCTGGGTTTCAATCTGGGCTGAAGCTGTTTTGTGTTTGGATCCTGAGGGGCCACAAGTTGGATTTGACTAAGTGTTGATGCTGTTATTTTTTTGTTGTTGTTGTTGTTGTTTGTTTTGGCTTAGGTCTCTTGCTCCCACTTTGACCCCGTGGGCTGTTGTGCATAAGTGGAGGAAAAAAACCCTCAGTTTTGTTAGAAACATATTAGCTCGCTTGGATAAATGATCTGAGTGAATGATTCTACAGAGCTGAGTCACTTCAGACTCAGGGCAAACAGGGTCAGGCCCAGGCGTCCTGCAGGGCAGCGGGGTTGGTCGGGTTGAGGTGGAGGAGGGAGGAAGGACAGAGAGAGGGGGTGGGGAGAAGCAATGTCCTGATTGATGTCTTTGGTCTGTGACTCTTCCAAGGATCAGGGCACTTTGACACCGGCACCCAGGGCTCCTCCAGTGCACGCTGTGTGTACCACGCCTGAGCTGACTGCTGGGACACAGTGTGAGTGGGACATAGCTCTTGCCTGGAGGCTGTCCTGTCCAGTGGGGGCGGGGGTAGAGTGTGTTCATCCCATAGTTGTGATGGGAGCTCCTGCTCTGGGCCAGGCACTGCTATAGCGTCTAGACTCAGGCGTAAGACGAGTACCAAGGAGACCACTGTCCCCGAACCCCCAAGAGAGAAGCTGAAACAGAAGCCCCAGATGAACACTGGTCTGAGTCTCCCCTCCCCCACTTTCTGACTGCAGCCTCGCACAATGGCAATCTGCTGTCTGTAAACTGGGGATAATAAATACTGCCTACCTCGTGGGGTGCCTCGAAGATTAAGTGCTATAAAACGCCCTTCCCAGTGCCAGGCGCACAGTAAGTACCCAGCAAATGTTTATTATCTATTAAGAAGCAAAATAAAGCACAGGTGTACATAAATCTTGCCAGAGAAAGCCCTGGCACAGAGTTATTGTCCATAAATACTGGACAGAGGTGTACATTTGGTTCTGAGCTGATTTCTCCTGGCCCCAGGCAACCTCCCCCGCCCCCCCCATTGTACCTGTGGCATTGTTCTGAGGTTTCTCCCAAATCCTGGGGCCTCAGGAGCATCAGGGAATGTGTGAAGAACAGCTGGACTTTGTGGAACAAACCCACCCTGGACCGGCTCGCTTTACTCAGTCCTGGCTTCTGGACTGAGCCCCTTGCGGGGGCCGCTGTTTAAAAAGCTGAGACAGGTGGCAAGGAAGCCGGGGAACGTGAACTTCAAAGCACTGATGTGCATGGTTAAGAGCCTGTGCTCTGGAAACCAGAAAGATCTGAGTTGGGATCTTGTTGCTGTCCCTTCCTACGTGCGTCCCTTTCAGCAAGCCATCTCTTCAGCTCACCTGTGGAAGGTGTTTGCATTAACCCTCAAGGGTTAATAGGATGAAATGAGATCTGGCACTTGCTGTGCTTGGCATTGCGCACCTGGCACCCGAAGGAAACGACACTCTGAGAATATTGTTCAAGAAGCTGTCAGACCAGCGCATCTGTGCCTGGTACACAAGAGGGAGCATTTCCACCTTCTGGGCTTCAGAAATTAAGATGTCAGCCTCTCTGACCAACAGCTCTGGGTTCCCTGGGGAGAAGGTTCTTACAAGGACCTTATTTGTCATTCTGCATGAGGCTATTCAGCTGGCTCTCCAGAGGCCAGAGGCCTGGGGACAAGTGTAGATTGAATGTAGCCCTGACGGTGCAGGCCTGTGGGCAGAGGGACTCACTCACCCAGCACACCCGAGCTCCGTCAAGTTGAAAGAAAATTAATAGAAGTGGTGATGATCTTCTGCCATGGGGCTGGTTTGATGGAACGTGGAGTGGATTTAGGGCTCGGAAATGAACGTGTTCCACCACTTGGTGTTTTAAGTGAAGGAAGAGGGCTGAGATAGATGGTTGGGAGCAAATGCCCCAGCAGCTGCATAATTCAACAGGAGCTAATGGGGATTTGGATTTCGCAAAGGGTTTCTAAAAGCATCTCAGAGTCAAGAGAAGTTCAGCCACAGCTTTCCCATCCTCACCCCCTGGGTCGGGTCCAATGGGTAAGTTTTAAATTTTTTCCTGCAGTGTCAGGGATCAAACCCAAGACCTTGCGCATGCTGGGCAAGGGCTCTGCCCCTGAGCCATACTTCCAGCCCCCAAAGGGCAGTGATGGAACCCTAAGAGAAAAAAGCAGAACAAATATCAAGGCGAGAAACCAAAGGGCTGCTGATTTCCATCTTCAGGATGGCCCATAAGTGCCATTTTTCACATGTATTGGCCTCTAAACAGCATCTGACACCAAAATTTCCAATGAAGAAATGCTCAGAAAGGTGAAGTGAAGTTCAAGATCACTCAGCTTTGTATATTAAGGATCCAATACCTCTTTTGTTCTGTTTGTTTTGAGAAGAGGGTTTTGCTGCGTTGCTCAGGCTGATCTTACACTTCTGGACTCAAGTGATCCACCTGCTTTGGCCTCCCAAGTAGCTGGGGCTACAGGCACATGCCACCATGCCTGGCTCAGGGGCCAAGATCGGAATGGCTCTAAGGACTTCCTTACTCCATTTTCAAGCTTATGAAAGATTATCTTTTGTGTTCCTCCACCTCAAATTTGTATGTTGAAGCCCTAACTCACCTCCACTATGATGACACTGGGACTCCTCTGGTTGCTTTTTTGTACTGGGGATTGAACCCAGGGGTCCTTTACCACCGAGCAACATTTCCAGCCTTTTTGTTTTGTAATTTGAAGACAGGGTCTTGCTAAGCTGCCTAGGGCCTCACTAAGTTGCCAAAGCTAGCCTCAAACTCTCAATCCTCCCTGCCTCAGCCTCCAGAATTGCTGGATTACAGCCATGCACCACTCTGCCTGGTGCCAGTGCCCCTCCCCCATAACTGTTTCTTGCTTTATTCTGTAATTTATATATGAATGCCCCAGACCCAAACATTTGGTTTTTCTCTTCTGACTTTGTTATTCCTTCAGTATTTATGTCAAGAGAGATTTGTTCTCCCAATAAAATATGTAGTTTGACTTTTGTCCAGTACACCTAGGCAACTATACACAATGTAAACAACAACCACCAGACATGGTAGTGCATGCATGTAGTCCCAGCTACTTGGGAGGAAGAGGCTGGGGGATTACTGGAGCCTAGGAGTTCAAGGCCACTCAGGGCAACATAGCAAGACCCTATCTAAAACCAAAACCATGTTAAGTATTTTTAAATGTATGGTATATTATGTTATGTTGTGCAACTCTTACCACCATCCACCTCCAGAACTTGTTTATCTTCTCAAACTGAAACTCCATACTCATTAGACAATGAATCCCTAAACTCTTCTTCCCCAGCCCCCGGAAACTGCCATTCTTTCTGACTCAAATGAATCTGAATCCTTTAAGTACCTCATGTAAATGAAGTCATACCCTATTCACTGGTACCGGAAATTGAACTCAGGGACATTCAACCACTGAGCCACATCCACAGCCCTATTTTGTATTTTGCTTAGAGACAGGGTCTCACCGAGTTGCTTAGTGCCTCGTTAAGTTGCTGAGGCTGGCTTTGAACGCGAGATCTTCCTGCTTCAGCCTCCTGAGCTGCTGGGATTACAGGTGTGCGCCATCACGCCCATTCACTGTTTTTGACTGGCTTATGGCCTCAAGGTCCATCCATGAGGCTTGTGTCAGAATTTCCTTCTGGATCCCTGGGTGTAGCAGTGGATAGAGCACTTATAAAGCATGTATGAGGTCCTGGATTCAATCCCCAGAATCCCCAGGAAAATAGCCTCTTTCCTCTCTAAGACTTAATAATGTCCCATTAAATGTAGGTTGAGCATCCCTAATCTAAAACTTCGAAATCTGATACGCTCCAAGATCCTAAACTTTTTGAGTATCAATGATACCACAAATGGAAGATTCCATACCTGATCTGTGATGGGTCACAGTCAAGAAGCAGATGCACTAAAAATACTGTTTATTTTATTTTTTTTAAATATTTATTTATTTATTTTAGTTATCGGCGGACACAACATCTTTGTTTTGTATGTGGTGCTGAGGATTGAACCCGGGCCGCACGCATGCCAGGCGAGTGTGCTACCGCTTGAGCCACATCCCCAGCCCCTAAAAACACTGTTTAAAATCATCTTCAGGGGGCTGGGGTTCTGGCTCAACAGTAGAGTGCTCGCCTCGCACGTGCAAGACCCTGGGTTTGATCCTCAGCACCACATAAAAATAAATAAGTGAAATAAAGGTGTTGTGTCCAACTACAACTAACAAATAAATATTAAATAAATAAATAAAATAAAATCATTTTCAAGCTATGTATATATGAAACATAAATTAATTTTGTGTTTAGACTTAGATCCTATCCCCAAGACATCTCCTTATGAATATGCAAATATTCCCAAATCTGAAATCTTTTTCTTTCACGACTTGACTATTTTACTTAGAGGCAGGGTCTCACTCAATTGCTTAGAGCCTTGATAAGTTTCTAAGGCTGTCTTTGAACTCACGATCCTCTGCCTTAGCCTCCCAAGCTGCTGGGATTACAGGAATGAACCACTGTGCCCAGTTTCAAATCTGAAATCTGAAACACTTCTGGTCCCAAGCATTTTCAATAAGGGTTATTCAACCTATACCACATTTTATTTGTCCAGTCATCTCTCAAAGGGACACTTGGATTGCTTCCCTTTTTGCCCCTCTGAACAATGCTGCCATGAATATGCGTGTACTGATATCTCTTCAAGACTGTTTTTGACAGGCGTGGTGGCTCATGCCTGTAACCCCAGAAACTCAAGAGGCTGAGGCAGGAGGATTGCAAGTTCAAGATCAGCCTTAGCAATTTAGCAAGATACTGAGTAAGTTAGTGAGACCCTGTCTCAAAATAAAAAATAATAATAATAAAAAAAAAAGGACTGGGGATGTGGCTCAGTGGTTAAGTGCCCTTGGGTTCAATTCCTGGCACTTCATCCCTCCTACCCGAGTCTGATTTCCATTATTTTGTGTGTCTCCCCAGAAGATTAATTACTAAATTATATGATATTTCTGTTTTCAATTTTTTTTAGAGAGAGAGAGAGAGAGACAGAGAATTTTAATATTTATTTTTTAATTTTCCGGTGGTCACAACATTTTGTTTGTATGTGGTGCTGAGGATCGAACCCGGGCTGCACGCAAGCCAGGCGAGCGTGCTACCGCTTGAGCCACATCCCCAGCCCTATTTTCAATTTTTTGAGGAATTGCTAGGCTGTTTTCATAGCAACTGCACTATTTTCCATTCCCACCACAGTACTCAAGGGTTCCACACCTTTGCCAATACTTGTTTTCTATTGTTATTTTTTATATCTAATAGTCATTCTAGTAGGTGTGACGTGGCATCTCACTGTGCTTTTGATTTGTATTTCCCTAATGATTCGTGGTATTGAGCATCTTTTCATGTGCTTGATGGCCACTTCTCCATCTTCTTTAGAAAAATGTCTGTTCGTCTTTTGCTGATTTTTTAATCAAGTTATGTTTTTACTGTTGAGTTGTAGGAGTTCTTATGCGTCGTGGCAGAGTGGCAATAGCAGACAGCTATATACTAGTTGGTGCCGCAGTTTGTTCAATATCTGCCCCTCTCCCAGGCCATACATTCCAAGAGGCCAGAATGTCATCCTTATGTGTAGGTTAAGCATCCCTAATCCAAATGGGACTGACAGTGCCTGGTACAGATCAGGTGATCAGATAAGTAGGCAGACCTCAGCTTATCATAAATCCACATTCCTTGACTTTTCATGTTGAGAGGCGGGTGAAGAAGGAATGATAACCTAGTCCTGAGGAACAGTAGAGCAAAGCGGTTACTAGGTTCTGGCCCTAGACTGCTTGGATTAGATACCAGCTCTGCGTCTTACTAGTCAAATGATCTTGGGTGGGTCACTTCACCTCTCCTGCCTCACTCTACCTTCCCCAAGAGATGTCACCACTTATCTTGGAAGAAAAGTGATTGGAAGAAGGTAACAAGCTGAGGGGGGTGAAGCAAGGGATTTAAAACAGGCAAGAGACTGATGCCAACAGAGGGGACAATGGGACCCTTAGGCCCCCTTTACTGCCCCTGAACCTGACACAGCCAGGTGACCACCCCTCCACTCGGCAAGACAGCAAAATTCTGTCCCCAGAGAAGTTTACTGGGAGGAACTCTGGACTCGGGGCCAGCAGACACAGAGAGTCAGAGTGAAATGCCAAATGGAAAGTGGGGGTGGGGGGACCCCAAGCCCCTTCCTTAGCCCTGCAGCCTGAATCCTGACCGCCAGAATTTGGCAGCATAGAAAGGAGAGGAGAGGCCTTCGAGTGACTGATGTGCACATGTCCTTGGTGTGAAGCCAAATTGTCAGTCACCTCACAGCAAAGCCCACCAGTCCCCCCACCCCACAGCTGCCAATCAGTTATTCAATGCATCACTCAAAGCTTATCCTGCAGTCATGTCTCACCAGATATTTCAAGGGATTCTCCAGAATCAAAGAGGGAGGACAAAGCAGACAAAGAAGCCAAGATATTTGAAGTAAGTCGTTAATGCAGAGAGCAGAAGACAGTACAGAAGTTATTAGTGTCCTCAGTGAGTTCAGAGATTGTGTCGCTGAAATAAGATGCTCTACATGCTATATAAAAAGAGAATAACAAGAGAAGAAGAAAGGGCACAGGGAGAATGAAATAATTTTTAGAAAGTCAATAGAAGGGTTGAGAGATAATGAAAAGGAAATCTCCCAAAGGCTACAACCAAAAGACAATGAGAGGAAACGAGAGGATTAGTCCAGGAAGGCTCCCATCTGATTGATGGATTTTCCATGGATTCCAGGAAAAGCAGCAAAGAGGAAACTATCAAAAAAATGATATAAGGGCTGGGGGTATAGCTCAGTTGGTAGAGTGCTTGCCTTGCATGCATAAGGCCCTGGGTTCAATCCCCAGCACCACACATACACACTCAAAAAAAAAGAAAAGAAAAGGAGAGAAATGATATAAGAAGTTCATCTTCAAGAGCATGAGTCTTGGGCTGGGGATGTGGCTTAAGCGGTAGCGCGCTAGCCTGGCATGCTTGTGGCCTGGGTTCATACAAACAAAGATGTGTCCGCCAAAAAAACTAAAAAATAAATATTAAAAAATTCTCTCTCTCTCAAAAAAAAAAAAAAAAAAAAAAAAAAAGAGCGTGAGTCTTCAGGTTCAATACAAATAAAAAAAGAGTCACCCTAAAGCAGCACATCGTCACCAAATATCAGACTACCAAGGATAAAGAGAAGATCCCTAAAGGTTTGGCAGGATAGATACAAATTATCAGGAACCACAATGGTCTCAGATGCTTCAGTGGCCACGCTGGGAGCTAGAAGATGAGGAAGTCATGCCTTCCAAGTTCTGATGGGAGGCCAGGCGTGGTGGTGCGTGCCTGTAATCCTAGCTACCCTGGAGCCTGGGGAAGGAGAATGGAGAGTTCAAGTCCAGCCTCTGCAACTTGGTGAGACCTTGTCTCAAGATTAAAAAAAAAAAAAAAAAAAAAAAATTAAAGAGCTGGGATTGTGGCTCAGCGGTAGAGTGCTCGCCTAGCACAGGCGTGACCTGGGTTCGATCCTCAGCACCACATAAAAATAAAGGCATTGTGTTGTGTCCATCTATACCTTAAAAAAATAAATAAATAAAAAGAAGGCTGAGGATAGTGGTAGAGCATCTGCCTAGCATGTGTGAGGCCCTGGGATCCATCTCACAATCTAGTGAGATCCTGTATCAAAATAAAGAATAAAAAAGGGTTGGAGATGTGGCTCAGTGGGAAAGCACTCCTGGGTTCAATTCCCTAGTACCCCAAAAAATCCTGATGGAAAATTATTTCCAACTACTATTCCAGATACAGTTAAAAAATACATAAATGAGGATAGAAAAAGACATTTTCAGACAAGCAAGGGAATAAAAAAACTGCCCCGATATGCCCTTTCTTAGGAAATGACTGGAGGATGTTCTCCACCAAAATGAGGGTATAAACCAAGAGAGATGGACACTTTCAAGCCAGAAAACAGGTGCTCTAACAGAGGGAAAGAGGTGTACAGCTGTGTAGATAGCAACCAGACTCAGGAGGAAAGGGGAGGGATAAAGAAAGGCCCAGCAGACAGATCAATAGGAAAACAAAAGGTATGGATCATGTCCCTGCACAGAGAAGGCATTTTATGGATCTACAGGGGTGTTGGAAGAGATTTAGAAATATGTGCCCAGAACTAAGCAAATGAAAAATGAGATAATTATTAACTCCAGGAAAATAAAAGTCTACATTATAAAACAAATGTAATTATAGTATACTCTTTGGCTCAGAAAGGGAAGATAATGACTATGAAATCTTCAGAGGGGCTGGGGTTTTGGCTCAAGTTGTAGCGCACTCGCCTAGCATGCATGAGGCACTGGGTTCGATTCTCAGCACCACATAAATGTAAAATAAAGATATTTTTAAAAGATATTTTATTTGCTTTAAAGAAAAAGAAATTTTAAAAAAAAGAAATCTTGGGGCTGGGGATGTGGCTCAAGCGGTAGCGCACTCGCCTGGCATGCGTGCGGCCTGGGTTCGATCCTCAGCACCACATACAAACAAAGATGTTGTGTCCGCCAAAAACTAAAAAAAAAAAAAAAAAAAAAAATTAAAAAATTCTCTCTCTCTCTCTCTCTCTCTCTCTCTCTCCTTTCTCTCTCTCTCTATCTTAAAAAAAAAAGAAATCTTCAGAATGTAAAACCTAAAAATATGAAGAAAAAAGTCGAACATGATGCCTACAGACACTCAGGAGGCTGAGGCAGGAGTATTGTTAGAATATTGTTAGAATCCATGAGTTCAAGACCATCCTGGGCAATACAGTGAAACTCTGTCTCAGTAAATAAATAAATAAATAAAAACAAAAAAGAAATAATAAAGAATAAAGAGGAGGGCTGAGATTGTAGCTCTGTGGTAGAGTGCTTACCTTGCATGTGTGAGGCACTAGGTTCAATTCTCAGCACCACATATAAATAAATAAAGGTCCATCAACAATTAAAAAAAAAAAAGAAAGAAGGAAAGAAGAGGAAAAGAATGTAAACCCTGAATAATAATAATAATAATGATAATAATAATAAGAATTATTATTTTTTGAGATAGAGTCTCACTTTGTTGCCTAGGCTGGCCTCAACTCCTGGACCTCCTGTCTCAGGCTCCTGAGTAGCTGAGATTATAAACATGTGCCACCTTACCAGGCTAACTAATCCTGAATATTGATTTAGCTAAAAATTGTGATAAAACTATATTGGAGAATGGAAAGAGGAAGAGTTGGGTCTACCATAATATGGAACTGTGCCGGACATTCCTGTGTTCACAGATACTTGGTTCTCCTTGCACATAGAAAACTGTAAGTCTCCGCCCCTTGCAGGTGGGTACAGCTATAGGACTACTTCTGGCTGGTGGGCCCGAGGTGGAAGTACCTTGCTGCTGTTAGAGGAATACTTAGATGCCTCTCTGCTCCCTCTGGGATGATCAAGGAGACCGTGGGTCAAGATGGCAGAGCCACAAAAGTGAAGCAACCTGGAATTGCCTCTTGGAATATGAGGTCCTGACAATGTTGAGTGGATTCTGCAATGTAGGAAATAAACCTTCAATCTGTTAAGCCACTGAGATTTGGGGATTGTTTGTCACTGCTGCATAGCCTTACTTAACCAAATACAAACTTCAGTAAATACTCTAAATACTCTCTAAAATTCATACATCAAGAAATAGCTTATACTTTAGAATTATGGGAATAATCACCAAAAGAATATTTAAAAACATTAACAGTGGTTACCTCTGGGGAGTAGGACGGAGGAGAGAGGAGGAGTGAACAGAGAGGGGCAACCGTTTTCATTACAGTACTCTGTGCCTTTTTGTAGTCTCTAGTTGTATTACATAGGCGGAAATAAAATTTTAACAAAAAACTACTTTTATATACGTAGTTTGGAAAAATCTCCACCAAATCATTTCAGTGACCATCTCTTGGGGGGGAAAGCCTGCTAGACAGGATGTTTGAAAAGCTACAGATGTGGCTGGACACAGGCAGGCATCGTGGGTGAGGAGGCTGAGGTGAAAATGGGGAGGTATGGAACCCTGTCCTGAGCAGATCTGCTTTTCAGAGTGAGCACCCTTCCCTGTGTGGGTGATGAACTTGGGGGAGAGAGACTGCTGATGGTGAGCAGCTGGGAGGCTGCTGCGCTGGTCTTGGTGAGAGCTGATGAACCACGGAGGAAGCCATCTCCTGTGAGCCAGGCACAGTGGTGCATGCCTGTAATCCCAGCCACTCGGGAGGCTGAGGCAGGAGGATTGAAATTTGAGGCCAAATTTGGCAGCATTTAGTGAGACACTGTCTCAAAATAAAAAGGGCTGGGGATGTAGCTCAATGGTGAAGCACTCCTGGATTCAACCCCCAGTACCAAAAAAAAAAAAAAGACATCTTTGTCACAAATGGAGCCTGATGTTTGCACTGTTGATAGCAAGAAACAAAATGGACCAAGTCCCCTTCCTTCAGGGAGCTTACATGGGCAAGAGATCCCCAGGGACAGAAGAGAAGATGCATATGTCAGTGATAACTTGAGGCAGTGGTTCATGGTCTAGAGAAAAGCAGAGAGCTGGGAGTCAGTACCTAAGGGGATACTTAAGATAGGGTGATCAGGAAGGGCGTCTCTAAGGAGGTGACATTTGAAGGGTCCTCAATTATGTGAAAGAGTAAGTCAATCAAAATTCGGGGAAAAGCAAGTCCAGAGGTTCTGGGATGGGAGCCGGGCTTGGCGGGTCTGAGGAACAGCAAAGAGGCCGGGGTGTGGCAGAGGACCCCAAGAGAGGGACAGGTGCTCGCAGCCAGGGTCCCAGAGGTTGTGGAACACAGAGGGAAATTTGGGGGATCACGGAGGTAGGGGTTGAGAGCAAGAGCATGGAGTGATTTGTCTTGGGGCTGGAGAGAAAATCGGCTAAAGAGGCCATCAGAGCAGGGCTGGGCGGTGGGGGCCAGAGAGGGAAGCAGGGAAAGAGGGGTCTGGGGTCCCCCTGGCAGGCTGCGCTGGGCCACTCAGCCCCCCTGGACCAGTGAGAGCAACTCCAGCTCCTGCTTCCCAGCATCGCAACCCCCTCAGGGAAGGGAAGGATCCTTCACAAATCAAAATAGCAGGCAAAGAACAGCCTCGAATTGTTCTGCGTAAAAGCGAGAAATTAGAGGAGTCAGCTGTGGGCCCGCCGCCGCCCTCGCAGCTGCCACCCGCACCCGCCACCCGCACCCTGCTGGAGACCCACTTCCCGACGCTCGCGATTCTGCTGTCTCCCAGCAAAACTTTTTACTTCTCCAGCCCTGAGCAAATAGCAGCTATTTTGAGAGGGAATGGGACAGATGCTGGCCCTGGAGGACAAGGAGCACGTCCATTTTTCTTTTTTAAACTCAAAAAATAAATTAAAAAACCCAACCATCACTTGAAGGAACAGCTTTGGCAGATGGGAGTTTGTTCGGCAGTGAGTGTCCTCATCCTGGGCGGTATGAGGGACTCTCAAGGAGAGAGAGAGGCACAGAGGCACACACTGTGGCACCACCCTTGCAGTAGAGTGGGGAAAGAGCGTGGGGAGGTCAGCCAAATTTTCAGGTTGGCTCTGCTGCTGTGTGATCTTAGGTGAGTTGCGCCACCTCTCTGACCTTCGGTTTCCCTGTCACTAGTATGGGCTTATGGATGCACAATAATTCTCAAATGTTAGAGTTCTTAAGAATCCCTTGGGGTTGGGGTGTGCTTGTTAAAGATGGAGAATCCCAGGCCCCAGTTCCATAGATTAGGATGTAGCAGCCAGGCATGGTGGCATTCGCCTGTAATCTCAGCAACTCAAGAGGCTGAGGCAGGAGGATAGTAAGTTTGAGGCTGGCCTGGGCAACTTATTAAGACCTAGCAGATCTGAGGTGGGTTTGAGAAATCTGCATTTCTCATAGGCTTTTCTGGTAATTGTGAAGGGAGCCCTTGGACCCCACCTTAGTGAAGTTGCTTCCCCTCAATCTCTCGGGCTCTGACATATGAGAGCCTGGTGATCTCCCAGCTCTGGTATACTCATGAGCGTTGCTTTCACAGTGAAACCTTCTTTGGGTTCCTCTGAGTTCCAGGGTCATGAAAGGAGTCCTGCCCCCTGCCTCAGTGCCTCTGTGTTCCTGTGATGTGTGCTGCTTTGGGACAGTCTCCTTCAGGCTACCCAGTGCCCAGTCGAGGCCCTGGTGCAGAAGGGACCATGGCTATAAATGTTGGTCAAACAAAGGGCCAGCTGCAGTGCAGACACAGAGCATGGAGGATGCTGGGAGTGCTGGGTGCAGAGTTTGGTTGCACACCTCTGGCTTGATCCCTGGGTTGGTGTCCTGGGCAGGGTATGTGACACTGTCAGCAACTCACCTTCCCCACACCCCTGGGGAAGTAAGGAGGGACACTGAGGTTACTCTACAGGGATGAGACCAGATGCATGACCAAGGCAGGGCCAGGAGCCTTGGTCTACCATGGAGGATAGCCCAGAGGTCTAGGGCCCCAGACCGTCTGCCAGGCAGAGTCCCTTCCTCAGAGTTGATCAATCCTATTCCCCAAAATAGGCCAATGGCAGGAGCTAGAGAGTCAGGTCATTCTGGTCAAGAGTCCAGCTTAATTCTACACAGACAAAGAGTAATAACAGTTATCCTCTCCTGAGTGATTTCTTTCATTTTTTGGTCGGGGAGAGTACTGGGGATTGAACTCAAGGACATTCGACCACTGAGCCACGTCCCCAGTCCTATTTTGTATTTTATTTAGAGACAGGGTCTCACTGAGTTGCTTAGCACATTGCTGTTGCTGAAACTGGCTTTGAACTCACAATCCTCCTGCCTCAGCCACCAGAGCCACTGGGATTACAGGTGTGCACCACCATGCTGGGGCAGAGTGATTTCTTATTTTTCTTCCTTTTTTTTCCTTTTTTGTGATGCTGGGGCTTGAACTCAGGGCCTTGTACACCCCCAGCCTTGTCCTCCATGTTTAGCAATCATAGGACTCGGGGCTAAGTTCTGTATTATCCCATTAAATTTTTACAACAACCTTAATACTGCCCAGCAAATAAAACAAACAAACAAAATAACCATCCCAAGAGGCTGGTATAAGTATGACCCTCTTTCTAAATTAATGACACTGAGGCTCAGACTGTTCAAGCTGCTGGCCCAGAGTTACTCAGTGGAGGCAGGATTAGAACCCCGATATGTTTTCCTCTGCAGCCAGTGTTTCCTGTAACCATATTGCTTAGTACCTCTCAGAAGATAAGAATTTTCCTAAAATACCTTCTGTCAAAGTCACCCACAGCAGAGAAGTCCTTTTTTTGCATCTGTTGTAGTGTGAAAGAGTGATACCAAACCAGATGATTCAGGGTTCCAGTCCCACCTCTGCCCTGACCTTTTGTCTGACCTTGAGCAAGTCACTTCGCCTCCCTGAGTTTAATAAAAACTGAAATCTGTGACATGGGATGATTATCCGTGTGCTTCCTCCTAAGGTACACTAAGTTGAAGACGGCCACCAACATCTACATCTTCAACCTGGCCTTGGCCGATGCGCTGGCCACCAGCACGCTGCCCTTCCAAAGTGCCAAGTACCTGATGGAGACGTGGCCCTTCGGGGAGCTGCTCTGCAAGGCTGTGCTCTCTATCGACTACTACAACATGTTCACCAGCATCTTCACTCTCACCATGATGAGCGTCGACCGCTACATCGCCGTCTGCCACCCGGTCAAGGCCCTGGACTTCCGCACACCTGCCAAGGCCAAGCTGATCAACATCTGCATCTGGGTCCTGGCCTCAGGTGTTGGTGTCCCCATCATGGTCATGGCTGTGACCCGACCCCGGGGTGAGTGAGGGAGGGAGCTGTGGCACAGGCCTCTGACTGCAGGAGGCAGCATGTGGGCCCCCGTGGGTCCCCGGGGCAGCTACCAGGAAGAGTGGAGGTGGCTCACCAGTGGAGGAGTGGTTGGTGGAGCAAAGGAGGTGTGATGGCTGGCCAGTGGGAGGGCGGAAGGTCCACCAGTGGGAGCGGAATTGTTGACCAAGGTGCAATGTGGGTGTTGAATATTATGAAGATGAATGACTGCTCAGGGCTCAAATAGATTGCTGGCCAAATTGGATTTTTGGGGGGGATAGGATACTGGGCATTGAACCCAAGGGTGCTTAACCACTGAGAAACATCCCAAAATATCTTATTTTGAGACAGGGACTCCCTGAGTTGCTAGGGCCTCGTTAATTTGCTGAGGCTGGCTTCCAACTCATGCTCTTCCTCCCTCAGCCTCCCAAGCTTCTGGGATTACAGGCATGCCACCAGGCCCAGTGCCAAATAGAATTTGGGATTGAGGATGGCTGATCTACGTTCACGAAGGTGGCTGGCCAGGACTGTGTGGAGGGATTGACCTCTATGGAAATGGATGATGGCCAGTGGGGTGAGGTGTCATTGACCAATGAGCAGTGGAGGCTACAAGATTTGCAGTCCCATCCCAAACTCTCTTCTATCCCACTTTGAAAACTATTGGCCAGATGACCAAAGTTAGGCTAGAAAATGGCCCTAAGAGAATGATAGATGCTTTTCCTTAGAATAAAATGGGAATCACTTTAGTTACTAACTATACTAGTTACTCTAGCTGCTGTAACAGTCTGCAAAGCTCAGGGGCTTAACACTTCAGAAATTTATTTCTCATTCACATCACAATAAACCATGAGTAAGAGGAGCACAGTTACTCAGAGATCCAGTCTCCCACTGACGGTTCCTGAATCTTCCTCTGCTGGCCTCAGGCTGGCAGATGAACATGGAGAAGGAGCAGGGAGAAAGCACAACCACTTTTCAGTGCTATGGCCCATGTCTTCCTGGTGATAGCTAGATGGTCACATAACCTTACCTTGATATAAGGAAGTGGGAAATGTAGTATTGAAGGGTGCCAAAGACATTAGTAACTAATTAACCTCTCTGAGCCACATTTATCATGGAGTGTGGAAAGGTTAAATGAGGTAATATGAAAAAAAAAACAAAACACCAAAACCAAAAAACACTTAAGCGAAGGACTGGCTTATTGCCAAGGCCCAGTAAATAGCAGATGTTAAATGATGAATGAAGCCTTTAGACAAGGCAGGGACTCCTACCTCAATTCAACTGGAAGACAACTTGGAGAGGTCAGATGGTTTACTTAGGGCTCGTTGGGTAGAACTTGGGCCACAACCCAAAGTTCCTGCACTCAGATCGGTTGCTCCTCTTGGCACTTTGGGTAGAGGTTTGCAGAGGCTTGGTGCTGTGGGTGAAAGAGGAGCAGGCTTGATGGGAGTCTTGGCGGTCATAAGACAGACACTCTGGTGCCCTTATAGCCTCTGAGTGATTGGTTTTAGCCGCAGGGCACCATTCCTCACTGTTAGCCTTTAGTTCATAAGCCATTAACTACTGCCCTGCTGGGGGCTCACTGTACACACACACACACACACACACACACACACTGTGTGTGCCATTAGCACTTGTGGGTTCTATGTGCCACTTCCTGTTTGGTTTTAAACAAGTGCTGTTCCCTTCTGAGTTTGGTTCTGCTATCTGAACAATGAAGGTTGGACTCAGTCATCTGGGAGTCCAGGCAGCCTGATGTCCTGCAGACCACTTTGTGGGTCCCCAGTCCCTTTCTTATAACTCCCAGTCTTCAAGTCTATTGTGTGGCTCCAAGAGATCTTGGGAGTCTCCTGGACCAGCCTCAAGCCTGCATCAGAATCCAAAATGCTAATGAAGCCCAGGCCCACACTCCAGGAACAGGGAGCTCCTTCCCTCCTTGGTCCCTTTCCTATCTTTGGGCAGGTATGGCTGTCAGAAAACTGTTGTTTTTCTCTTTTTGTGGGCTGGAGTTGTGGCTCAGTGGTAAAGCGCTTGCCTCTCACGCGCAAGGCCCTGGGTTTAATCCTCGGCACCACATAAAAATGAATAAATAAGTAAAGATATTGTGTTCATCTACAACTAAAAAATATATTTAAAAAATACCTCTCTCTTTTTGTGGTACTGGGGACAGAACTCAGGGTTCCACATGGTAGGTGAGCACTCTACCGCTGAGCTACATCCCCAGTTTAGGAAGTTCTTCTTGACATTAGCTGGGATCTATCTCCCTCCAGGGAAGCTGGTTCTAGCCTCAGTCTGTGGGCTCCTGTATGTATTTACCCCTGGTCTCTGTGCTCTGTTTAAGCACTTGAACTCCACTGTGCTAAATGTCTTAAATCCCTTAGCCTATTTAATCCTCATAATAATCCTGCAAGTTACACTCTGCAGAAGCTTGAAGAGGGTAAGTAATTTGTCCAGGGTCACAGTGTACACAGTCAGGGCCTGATTCCAACGCTTTTTTTTTTTTTTAGGGGGAGGTACCAGGGATTGAACTCAGGGGCACTTGGCCACTGAGCCACATCCCCAGCCTATTTTGTATTTTGCTTAGACACAGGGTCTCACTGAGTTGCTTTGGGCCTTGCTAAGTTGCTGAGGCTGGGTTTGAACTCACGGATCCTCCTGTCTCAGCCTCCCAAGTTACTGGGATTACAGGCGCATTTTACGGTGCCGGGCTTGAGTCCTGTTCCTAACTCATGCTTCATTAGTCAATCTTAGCATTACAGAACCACTGGAGCAAGTTTGGGAATGTGTGGGCCTTGTCACAGTGACTGGCAGAAGAATCACCTTGAGCAACCAGGAGGAGGTGGTGGCGCTTGACCAAGCCCAGAAGGTGCGACCAGCAGGCAGAGCCCCTGAGGTGCACAGACCCCTCACCGCCTCTTTGTCTCCCCTTGTTTTCCCCACGCAGATGGGGCGGTGGTATGCATGCTCCAGTTTCCCAGCCCCAGCTGGTACTGGGACACGGTGACCAAGATCTGCGTGTTCCTCTTCGCCTTCGTGGTGCCCATCCTCATCATCACAGTGTGCTACGGACTCATGCTGCTGCGCTTGCGCAGCGTGCGCCTCCTGTCAGGCTCCAAGGAGAAGGACCGCAGCCTGCGGCGCATCACGCGTATGGTGCTGGTGGTGGTGGGCGCCTTCGTGGTGTGCTGGGCGCCCATCCACATCTTCGTCATCGTCTGGACGCTGGTGGACATCGACCGGCGCGACCCACTAGTGGTGGCCGCTCTGCACCTGTGCATCGCGCTGGGCTACGCCAACAGCAGCCTCAACCCGGTGCTCTACGCCTTCCTCGACGAGAACTTCAAGCGCTGCTTCCGCCAACTCTGCCGCACGCCCTGCTGCCGCCCGGAGCCAGCCAGCTTCAGCCGCGCCCGGGAAGCCACCGCCCGCGAGCGTGTCACCGCTTGCACCCAATCGGTCGGCCCGGGTGGTGGCGCTGCCGCCTGACCAGTCCTGGCTGGCCCCCGCGCGCTCCTCCGAAATGACCCGGCGGTCACACTGAGCCCCCTGGGAAGCGGGGACCACTATTCGAAATGGGGCAGTAGAAGGTCGGATTCTGTTTTAGAGAAGAGCATGGGACTTGAGGCCACCCAGCGGCCACGAGGTGGAGCCTGTGCAGTGGGGTGGGCCTTGGCGCTGGGTGCAAGGTGGAAGGCTCCAGATTGGGAGTGAAGGGCGGGGCCTGCAGCTCTAGAACCGAGCCCCTTAATAAGGCCTCTCCAGCGGGGTGGAGAGTTGGGACAACCTCGAATTCTATCTCACCCCGAGTGTGACTTCTATTGGGTTCCACCCTGAGACCTGAGGATTCTGGGCCCAGGATCCAGTGGTGGGGACAGTGGCTTGAGTTGTAAGACTGGGCATGTGCATCATGTAGAGGATCCTCTCCCAGGAGGAAATGGGGGTACCGCAGAGTGAGGCGGGATGCTGCTGGAGAATCGGTCACGAGATAGGAGGGCCTGTATGCACTATCTGGAACCTCAAATCCCCTGTTCTAGCAAGGGTCAGGACTCCTTGAGGTCTTCGTTCAACTTTACTTCTTTATAAATAAAGAAAATACAAGACAAACAGAAGGAAAGAGGGAAATAATGTACTTTCTCTCTTGGACATTCATTTCCACGGAGTGGTTCAGAGATCCAGCTCCACAATTGAAGTAGTGGCCACAACACCAACTTCCAGTGGTGTTTTGGGACAGGATGGTGGAGCCGGGCTAGCTGTTCCATCAAAGACGACTGAAACGGGGCCTTGGTTGGGACAGGGTCCCCAGGGCCCTAAAGCTCAGGAAAAGGCAAGAAGGGCTGGGTGCTGCACCCAGCTTCAGT
Organism: Callospermophilus lateralis; assembly: GCF_048772815.1. Classification (NCBI taxonomy): domain Eukaryota; kingdom Metazoa; phylum Chordata; class Mammalia; order Rodentia; family Sciuridae; genus Callospermophilus; species Callospermophilus lateralis. Next base: position 123,672,751 of record NC_135311.1, on the reverse strand, counting down.
GGACCTCTGTGCCAAGGGGCAGCAGTGGGTGGGCTGAGACAGAGAGGTAAGGCTTCTGCTGTAAAATTAGGCCCTCAAGGTTGAAGGTGGATGTTTTACAGAGACCCCAGGGTCCTGGCATTTGTGGCCCAGTACTGGAACACAGAGGGCCATCTAATGATAGCTCCATGCATGGTGAGTGCTACTGGAACTGGGCTGAGGGTTGCCAGAAGAACAAGTGCAGATGCTTGGAATTCTGATAAGCACCCCAATATTCTTTCCCCTCTCCCAGCATCTGGCTGTGACCCAGGTATCTGGTGCCAGTGACTAGTGAACTGGAACTGCCCACATGGGGCCTGACTTGGAAGGAACTGGGGGAAAGTGACTTTCGTAACTGCAATGCTAGTGTTGGCCATGATCCTCTCTCCTTTTGCCCCAAGGATCCAAGGTCCCTGACCTGATTCAATTCACCCAGCTCCCCCTTCAAGCTACTGAGGGCAGGGTTCACCTAAAGATGGTCATAGAAATCTGTTCAGATATCCCAGATCTTTGCTTCCCTTCTTCCCAGGCAGGGTCTGTCTTTGCTACCCATCCTCTGGGCCTCCTCTTCCCCCGCCCCCCCAGACACTGTCTGACTGCCTCAGCAACGCACCCCTGACTCCCTATTGAAGCAGCCTGGTGACATCCTTGTAAAAACAAATTTAATTTTCTTCCTTTTTTGGGACAGATGGAAAGAAATTGACGTCTTTGTCTCAAACAAAAAAAGAAAAGAGAAAGAAACAATATACCTCTTTCCCCTTTGACAGCCATTTCTTTGGAACAAAGGCTGGAGGCTGTCACTCCAACAGGCACTGAAGTAGCATTGGGGGAGAGGGTTGGGCACCAAGAAGGGCTTCTTGCACTTTGTGCACAGGGTTTAGAGTCCCTTCGGTAGGCAAAGCACAGCCCTTCTTAGGGTGAAGAAGCCTTGGACCTGGGGTATTCTTCCTCTAGGAAATGGATCCCCTGGGACCTAGGATGCAAGGCAGTGGTCACCACTCAGATCAGCCTGCTAAGCCACCATGACCTGGGGTCTCAAGCCTCCTAGCTCACCTCACCAACTGAATGGACCCTGTGACCATAGAGACTTCCATTTGAATGTGTAGGGGATGTGTGAATGGGGGTGATCAGCAAGGCAGGGGCACCTGGATACTCCTAATCATTTGGGAATCTCCTACTTTGGGGAGATGGCAGAGAAAGGGGACAATTCAGGAATTAGGGAAGACTCCTGAAATAGATGACAGAGAAGTCAGGGCTGTTTATTCATCTAGCAAGGACTGTGTCTTCTCTGCCCCCACTCAGAAGAGGCCTGTCTCAAAGCTGCTTCAAGCCCACTCACTGCCACCCCCTGTGGGTATAATAGATCTGGTTGCTTTTTATCCCTTTGATATAAAATTGTTCTAGGTCAGCAGGGGCTGACCCAGACTGTGTGCATTTAAGGAAATGTACACTTGTGTTGAAATCTACTTCCTGCTAGGCTGTGCACTCTGGGCACTGGGACAGGGAAATGTCAGGCTTGACCCTGCCCTCAGAAATCTCAGAGCCAATGCTGGGAGACAAAGCATAAACAGGTAGTTGCGTGTCAGTGATAAGTGCAGCGGCAGGGATCCCCAGGGATGGCATCGCAGGAAGTGTCTTTTTTAGCTTTTTACTAAAAACACTTGTTTGAAACAATTTTATAAGAGCTGAGAAGGTGTCAAGGGATCCTAAAGGATGAGTAGGAGCTGGTCACCAAGAAGAGGGAACAGTGAGTGCAAAAGCATGGGGCCAAGCATGGTGGCACACACCTGTAATCCCAGCAGCTCAGGGGGCTGAGGCAGGAGGATCATGAGTTCAAAGCCAGCCTCAGCAAAAGTGAGGCACTAAGCAACTCAGTGAGACTCTGTCTCTAAATAAAATACAAAATAGGGCTGGGATGTGGCTCAGTGGTTGAGTGACCCTGAGTTCAATCCCTGGTACCAAACGGGGAGGGGGGAAAGTACAGGGATGTTCAAGTGCTTGGCAAACCCAAGAAGTTTGGTGCAGCAGGAGCACAGGACTTGACTAAGTACGTCCGAGTGCCAGGCTCACTGCCAAATGCTTTATGCACTTTATCCCAGCTGGTCCTTGTGACTGCCCATTCGGGGAAGTAGTATTATTCCTCTTTTAGATAAGAAAGCCAAGGCTCAAAGAGATCAAGCCACTTGCTCCTGAGTCACGGAGCCTGTTAACAGCTGCAGAACTCAAGTCAGTGGAATTTCAAGAAAAGTTCCAGGGTCCAAGTTTGCAGTTAATTCCAGGCATCATTAAAGTAGAAAGACATCGGGAGCTGGAACCCTGGGATGGGGTTTTTGAAGACTTGAAACAAAATGAGAAAACCTGAAGGAAAAGGGCAAATTTTCATGAACTTTTGTTCCTCCTGAAGCTCTCTAAATCTTCACATTTCAAAATGTACCATGTGTGATACATTCTAAAGCTCCAAATTGACAGTGTAATTCTAGATCATCACAGGGTTCTGAAAACTGCAGAGTAGGTCTCTACCCCCCTAATTTTCCATTGCTTATTCTCTAGGAGATGGAAGGGAAGCTTTTGCTCCTGGTTAAAAATGTCCTATAGTTGGCTGGACGTGGAGGCACATGCCTGTAATCCCAGTGACTTGGGAGGCTGAGGGAGGCAGATTTGCAATTTTGATACCAGCCTCTGCAACTTAGCAGGACCCTGTCTCAAAATTAAAATAAAAAAGGGGGACCTGGGGGGGTATAGATCAGTGTTAAAGCACACCTGCGTTCAACCCCCAGTACCAATAAATAAAAATGTCCTACAGTTTCATGTCTCTTCTTGTTGTAATAAAAGTAGTGGTTAAGGCTGGAATCAGGTCTTGGCTTTCCCAGTGGTTAAGGCTGGAATCAGGTCTTGGCCTCAGTTTCCTCATCTGTAGAGTGGACTTCCTTCCAGTGGTGGTTGTGAGGATTTAATGAAATAATGCATGTACAGGTGTTACCATAGGGTTCATCACATAAGGACGCTCTTAGCACAATAAGTAACTGGAGCTGAACTGCAAGGTCAGAGCTAAAGACTCTAAAGAGAAAGTGGACAGGCTTTCAGGGGTAGCAATGAAAAGAGAGAAGAGACTGGTGTCCTAGCATGGGGATCCCCACTCTTCCTAGGCTCAGGAGCCCCATGGGGAGTGAAAAGCTGCTGGAGAAGCAGGAGGAGGATGGGGAAATACGCTGCCATGGAAACTGGAGGAGGAAGGCGTTCCCAGGGGGAGGGAGTGATGGATAATGTCAAGTGTCATAAGAGAGGCTGGGGGTGGGGAGGGCAGAGGATAATAGGAGTAAACCAGAGCCCTCGAGTTCACTCTCCTAACATGGCCAGGAAACCTCAGAACCTGGCTTCAAGTCTCAGCCCTGAAGCTAAATGTCTGTGTGAGCTAGGCAGAGGATTTGCTCTCTCTGTGCTTCTGTTTCCTCCTGGATCTAAGACAAGGGATGGGTCAGTGTGTAATAGGATGGTCCATCTCTAATAAGATTCCTGGTTTTGCTGAGTGGTTGGCCACTCGCTGGCAGTGTGATCTTATGCAAGTCACTACACCTCTCCGAGTCCCCTCTGAAAGCTGAGATATTGCAAGCCAAGTGTGTACCAAAGTGCCTGGCACATGATAGGTCCCCAATGCAGGGATGTTCTCTAATAATTATGTGGGTGCCAGAGGCAATTGTTATAAGGTTTGCTTGGTTTGGAATTTGAAATGCCTGAAGGCAGAGGGGGCTCATCAGCCTCTGGAAAGTTCTTGAAGTAGCAAAAGTCCAGGCTGGGCACCTGCTGGGTACCTACTTGGTCTCAGTCCAAAGATCAGCCCTCATTTTCTGTATGAGTGGCAGATCTCAAGCCTAGGGTCTATCAACTGCTGCAGATCTGGACTGGAAACCAGCCTCAGAGACTCCAAAGCTCCTAGGAAGTGATAACACCCCAGTCCTGGCTCCATATACCTGCTCAAATATAAAACATATACACACAGCTTTCTTTCATTGTTTATTTATTTGTTATTCACTTCTAGGCATCAAGCCGGTAGTGCTAGGAGCTGGAAGGGGTGATAGAAGAGAGTGAGGACCTAGTTCTGAACTTGCAGATGGGGATCAGGAGACCAGGACAGCTGGGTGGGGCTCTAGCTGCAGGCAGGTTGGGGACTCAAAACTGGAGTTTACAGAGGGGCTGGTAAAGCCTTTCAAAATGCATATACAGATGCTGTAGAGTGCAGAGCTGGGAGGTGGCCCAGGGTCTAGCTCCAGTACCATCACTAGGGTTGAGCCCCACCTGATGCATAGTCTTTTCCAGAGTACAAAGCACTTTTACACATGCCACCTCAGTGAAAGGCTGTTGGGATGCTATACTAGGTGACAGACACACTTAACTGTGCCCAGCTACATACAGCAACTCATTAATGTTCCCAGCCTGACTCAAGGTAGGCATTATGATTGTTATTACCTCCACTTCACAGATGAGGAAACTGAAGCTCAGGGGAGGGGATGGCTTCTCAAGGCCACATGGCTTGACAATGATTGGCCCAGCTAGGGCCCATCTTAGTTGTGTCAAATCTACTTCCCCCGCTCTCCTCCTTCAGCCTCCCAAGAGGAATCACTCAGTGATGACACAGAAATCTCACGTCCGGTTGTGAACAAAGCACTCCCCGTGCTGGGTTCTATGGATCAGTACCTTGGCAGCACATACTGCCCCATCACCTCCTCTGCCCACGCCAGCTGTCCCCAGAACAGCCCCATCCATCCCTCCCTGCCTTGGAAGCCCGATGTGTTCTGTCATTATATTTTTTTTCAACTGCCTGCCATGTCTTTGCTGTGAGATGTCTTGAGCAAGACATTTCACTCTGAGCCCATTTCCTCCATCATGGAAGCTAACACGTACCTGGCAAGAAGCTGGCAAGATTTAGATAGAGGCTGAGAGTGAAGGGCCTGTTTGCTTTGGTCATAAAAGTTTCCAGCAAGTGCAAACAGGTCCATCGTAAGTGACTCTACCGAGTGGATGAATGGTGAGCCTGGTGCATGGTGAAGGCTCAACGGATGGAACTTTTTTAAAAAAGTCTAGTGTTTCAAGTTTTACCTGCTCCAATCCGTATTTCTTAATGCCATAGGTGGGAGCAAAAGACCTCTTGTAACCATCTCCTTGAGTTTCAGAAGGAGGGACAGCCTACACAGAAGAAGCAATTTTCAAGAGTGTGTTTTCTTACCAGTTCCTTGTATGTGACGGTCCTATTTAGTCCCTCCCAGGGACCCAACAATGAGAGAAATCCTAGAAGGGAAGAGGAGTTTCTGGTGGCCCTGGCCTGGGATTTTTGGCCTGAATATTTGAGCCATAGAGATGGAGTCCCTTGGTGGGTGTCAGTGAAAATGACACTGGGAGTCATCTTCTAGAATCTCCTCTTAGAATGAATCATAAGGTAAGAGGACAAGTGGTTTTGACTCTTTGTCCTCCATTCTCTGCTCTGTGGTGTTGGGTAGGCTTCCGTCTTCTCTGGGCCTCTGTACACTTGAAAGGCAGAGGTGGGAGTGGATAGATTCTGAGGCCTCTGCCCTTCTGAAAGAGAACTGAGGTCTCTCCCTCATGTTCCTTGATCTCAGAAAGACATCTCTTGGTAAATCCACTGGACATTTGTCCAGAGACAGAACCACGCCCGGCAGGCTGATGTTTGTGATTGTCTCTTGGGGGCTGAGGGAGGCAGGCATGTTGTCAATGAAGCTTGCTTCCCACCTGACCTTTGGCCCACTCCACGTCCCATCTTGGTATCAGGACCCAAACTTTTGATTTCCCGAATAAAGCAAGCACTGTTCTCAGTGTCCACATTTCTGCGTGCTTCTTTCCTTTACCTTCTGTGGCCCCATCGGGAGGGGGCCCCAGGCTGGCGAGGTGACAGACCTGCCTGCTCACAGTGGAGGAAGCCTGAGCTCAGGGCCTGCCTCAGGAAGATGCGGCATGGTTCCGAAGACCTGCTCTAGCCTCTCGGTGGTGCACACCTGTAATCCCAGTGGCTTGGGAGGCTGAGGCAGGAGGATCACAGGTTCAAAGCCAGCCTCAGCAATGGTGAGGCACTAAGCAACTCAGTGAGACCCCGTCTCTAAATAAAATACAAAACAGGGCTGGGGGTGTGGCTCTGTGGTCAAGTGCCCCTGAGTTCAATCTCTAGTACAAAAAAAAAAAAAAAAAAAAGACCTGGTCTAAAGGGACAGACAGCTGCCATGATGCCCGAGAGCCTGTGTCAGGCCACCCAGGCCTGGCTACTCCCCAGCCCGCCCCTACCTTCCACATGCCCCCTCCTCTTCCCTGCTCCCCATCTAGTCCCTTTCCCCCCACTCCCAGCCGACATGTCTCTGAGGCTCCCTCTAGCTCCCTCTTCCCTCTCCAGCCTCCACCTCCCTTCCCTCTCCCCTGCTCCTCAGTGACCCTGCCTTTGGCCATAGAGTCCCCGTGCATTGAGGGAATTAGAGATCTTCTCCACTCCCTTGGCGTCCTTGAATACTTGCCGTTGCTGATGGTTAGGAGGTAACTCTCCGGGGAGGAATCACTGCCTGACCCGGGTAAGCCTCCCTAGCAGCCCCCCAGGGCCTGGCCCTCCTGCCATCTGGGGCAGCTTCCCCTCAGAGACCCAGCCTTAGGGAAGGCCTGCCAGGGCTGCCCACCCAGGGCTGCCTGCCTCAAGGTGATGGGCACCACGCTTCAGTGCAGACTGTGGCAGGGGCACTGCAGGGCCACCAGGCTGCCCAGGGTGGGCTGGGTGTTGACTGTTTGTTCTCCCCCCAATTAGAAAGGAGCTCAGATCAAGAGGATGTCCTGGAGGCCTGGAAGCTCTTCCCAGAGCAGCTCCCACTAAGGCTGGGAAGGATGGTCCTGAAGATGAGTGTGAGAGTGTGAGTGTGTGTGTGTGTGTGTGTGTGTGTGTGTGTGTACAGCATATGTGAGAATATCCACTGTTCCTGCAAGTGTGCGTATAGAATGCTTTTTTAAAATTTATTCACCTTTGTGTGTTTCCTAAGGAAAACACATTCTGGGCCTCACTGTGCCCTTCTGTAAAATGGGATAAATAATTATTATAACCAGGACTCTTCTGAGACAACTGCTGTGCATGATAACTAGGGTGCAGTATTATTAATAGGGAAAACACATTCTGCCTTTAATCTTCAATAGGTCCCACTTGCCTGGAAAATCCAGATGACCTCTCAGGCCCCTTCCCAGTGGGAGATTCCAGGAATCTAATTTCAGACTTGCCTGCTTGAAACCTGAATCTCCCTGAAGGGATGAGGGGACCCACTATAGGAAGAGCACTGTCAAATCTCAGCTCAAGATGGCACTTTTCAGAAAAGTGGAGTGGGAAGGGTAGATTCCTGTCCTGTGCCAACATGATTACCCTTTGAGGTCAGCTGCCTCCAGGAAGACTTCTCTGATTGCTCCAGCTGCACCACTGGATATCTGCTTGGATCTTCTACAGTTGCTATCAGGAATCCCACCCTCACCCCCTGACCAAGACCTGCTCTTTCTCAGTAGGCTACTGAGAGCATCACCATCACCAGGCATGTGGAACCCTGCTGCTGCCGAGGGGGAAGGGAAAGATCAGTGGAAAGGAACATTGGGTTGTTTTTCTTCAGTAACATTTTTGGGGTTTCTTGGTCCCGTATTAAATTAATATGTACTATTATAGAAACTTAGAATTCTGGTAAATATGGATAAAAGAAAAAAAATTCATGTAAATTTCCTATTCTATTAACATTTGGGGAATTTCTTTGCCCCAGAGTCCCATAGATGATTCTAGAGCCCTCTGCAATAGGGCATGAACTGTGCATCTTACTGCAGGATCATGAAACTTCATTTGATGCTCCAGAGGTCCAGGACCCCAAAATTCAAGCGACTCTGCACTAGAGGGTTCCACGTGCACCATATAGTCACATGTAAACAGACCCACACCTACCTGTAGGCCATATACCCACACATCTGACTGTATTGACTGTATGCACAAACATTCCCACACCCTCCACAGCTTGGGTGTATTCTGCTCTTGTGCATAGACTGGCTGTTGACCCCTAAATGCATATATCTCACATACACGTACACATATGCTTTTTATACACTCTACTCCCACAGTGCACACGTTCACTTATACTCCTGTTGTTGGTACACATGAACATGATCAATGGGTTTGGCCTAAAGAAATTTAGGATAGGCTTACAGAGGACAGCTAATTTCTCAGACGCTGCTGCCACCTATTGGCCACATTTTGCACTAGCGTCCTTATTCCATTCCTAGTCCTTCTGTCCATCCTTTATAGTTCATCTGCCTATCACACTATCATTCTCCCTCCTCACTGAAGCAGGGCTCTGGAACTGGCTCCTGAAGGAGGGACATAAATGAGGGAGGCAAGGTGTCAAGGAGGACTCTCATTGATAACCATCCATTATCTGTCAAAAGTTCTAGTAAACATTTTAACTGAATGAATTAAAAACACTTCAAAGTGAGTCTTTTGTACTTAAGAGGCTGGGTCTCACTATGTTGCTCAGGCTGGCCTGGAATTCCTGGGCTCAAGAGATACTCCTGCATCAGCCTCTGGAGTAGCTGGGACTACCAGTGTACCTGGTATTCAAATTGAGATCTTTTTGACTTTTTTGCTGTGTTAATGATTGAACCCATTTTTGCCTCGGAGGTACATCCTCCGCCTTTTTTAAAAATTTGAGACAGTGCCAGGCGCGGTGGCCCATGCTTCTAATCCCAGTGGCTCAGAGGCTGAGGCACGATTGTGAGTTCAAGGCCAGCCTCAGCAATTTAGTGAGGCCCTAAGCAACTCAATGAGACTTCAAACTAAGAATTATTACAGAGACCAGAAGGAAGGCCAGCCTGATTTCCACTCCAGGGAATTTGGAGGCACACCCAGAGGTAGGTGAGGTCTGCCTGGGGGGATGGCTTCCTGACAAGGTCCCCCTACCCTGAGTTGCTGCCTCCCCTTCATTAATTGACTACACTTATTGTTACAGCATGCCAAGGTGTGTGCTCAAACTGAAGATACACAGTGAACAAAAAAAGATTAAAGTCCAATTCCTGTTCTCATTTCAGTGAGGGGGCTCCAGACAAGTCCCTTCCTTTTTGTCCCACTCCTAAAGGCTTTGGGGACCCCTTTGAGCTTCTATTTACCTCTCAGCTCTGCAAGCAGGGAAGGGGGGAAGGGATGTTTCAGCCCTCATCATCGGGCATGAAGGCTGAGCTTGACCTGGAGTTAAGCAGACCTGCATCTGAATCCTGCCTTAGTTCTGTGACCTTGGCCAAGTCTTTTATCCTTGCCGGGCCTGAGTTTTCTCAGTTATTGAAGCAATGAGCTGGAGATAGAGCAGTGGTTCCAACTTACAGTTCCTTAGAAGCGCTGGGAGAAACCAAGCAGGGAGCAGGAAGTGGGGAGGCCAAGCACAGACCTGCTCCCTCCACCCCCTGCGGCCTCTCTCAGAGCAGCCCTGCTTTCCTGTTTCCCACATGGGGCTTCTGTGGTTGAGTTCAATGGCCACTTGGACTAGATGAAATCTAAGTTCTTTTTAGCCCTAAAACTGTTGAGTCTCAGTTCATGTCTTAACTGACCACCAGATTGTGAGTTAGCAAAGGGCTGGGCCTGGGGCTAGGTCTAGCACAGGCCTGGCTGCCAAGGGAGGGCTGAGGATGTGTCCATCTGCCCTGACTGCACTGAGGGCTCAGCAACAACTACACTGACCGAAGGGTGGCATGCACACCCTGCATTGCCTAGGGAGACAAGGGCAGGCAGCGATGTCTTTGGTGGGCTTAAGAAGTTGGCTCTTCAAACCTCGAAAGCAAAGGAGGCTTTCACGAGTTGGAAGTGAGGATCCCTGAACAGACTACTGGAGTGAGCTGGCTCGTAGGATGTGGCCACAGGGAAGAACAAGGAGTCCGGATTCAGTTTCAGCTTGGAAACTGGGAGAAAGGCCTTCCTTGGCAGGTGGTTGGACACATGACCCCTGAACCTGCTCTTGCTTCAGAGCCCCCACATCTCCTGTGGAGCTTTCACACTTGGCTCCAACGTGCCCAGCAGGGGCCTCACATAGCACAGGCCCTAGGAAGGACCCTGGCCTTGGGTTTAAAAGGTTATGTGTTTCTGCACAGTTTGGAAAAGTGAAATATGTTTGTACCCAATTTCTTTCCCACTCTGGTGTTCCCTCCTTATCTCCTACTTTGTGTTCTCCAGCTTTGAGTGGCTACAGGCATTTTGTATTCTTAACTTTGAATTCCTTTTTTTTTTCCCTTTTTGTGGAGATTAAACCCAGGGCCTGTGCATTCGAGGGAAGCGCTCTACCAAGTGAGCTATATCCCCAGCCCAAATTCCTTTTCTTTCTTTCTTTCTTTCAGACAGTGAGAGAGAGAGAGAGAGAGAGAGAGAGAGAGAGAGAGAGAGAGAGAATTTTTTTTTAACATTTATTTTTTAGTTTTCAGCGGACACAGCATCTTTGTATGTGGTGCTGAGGATCGAACCCGGGCCGCACGCTTGCCAGGCGAGCGCGCTACCGCTTGAGCCACATCCCCAGCCCTCTTTCTTTCTTTCTTTCTTTCTTTTTTTTTTTTTTTACATGTATTGTTTAGTTACAGTTGGACACAATATCTTTAATTATTTATTTATTTTTATGTGGTGCTGAGGATCCAATCCAGGGCTTTGCTCGTGCTAGGGGAGTGCTCTACTGCTGAGCCACAACCTCAGCTCCCAAATTCCTTTTCTTAAAGAAAGTAAGCTGCTGACCTCACAGTCTTGGGTCTGCCCATTAGGTCCTGAGTTTTCCCAGCTGTGCAGGTTTTCATAGCGAAAGGATGATCTATCTATCTATATAAAAGATTATATCTAAGGTGCAGTGGCTCAGGGTAATCCCAGCAACTCAGGAGGCCGAGGCAGGAGGATCTTGGTTTTAAAACCTGACTTAGTAAGGCCCTAAGCAACTTAATGAAACCCTATCTCTAAATAAAACAAAAAGAGCTGGGGATATGGTTCAGTGGTTAAGCACCCCAGGTTCAACATTATATCTATCGATAGATTGAAATATAGTTATATATCAATCATCAAATCTATCTATAGCTATACAATCTTTTATTTGTATATAAATATTTATATGTATCTAATTATATATATATATATATATATATATATATATATATATATATTTGTAGTTGCACATAATACCTTTATTTTATTTATTTACTTTTATGTAGCGCTGAGGTTTGAACCCATGTGCTAGGCAAGCATTCTACCGCTGAGCCACAACCCCAGTCTCCTATATTTTGTTTCCCACCCTGCAGTGCTGCAGATCAAACCCAGGGTCTCACATGTGCTAGGCAAACACTCTGCCATTGAGCTACCAACCACTTAGGCACTGAGACAATGACACGGGCTTGCTGGGGGCCTCATAACATGTAGTATGGGCTAGGTTTCCGATCTAAGATGGTTACATTTGAAAGCCCACCTTTCACTACAGCCCCTGGCTGGAAGCCGACACCTGTGTGCTCCAAGTCTCCCTTTTCCTGGGCTGAGAGCTTGCTTGCACCCTTCAGCTGCTCTATAACCACGAGGTGGCAGCAGACACCACTTTTCTCTTTCCCTTGAGTTGGTCCCAAGTACTCACATCCATTCCCTCTTGCCCTCCTTGCAATTGAGTAGCTCCTCCTTCAAGTCCTAGCTTTGCTGTTTATAGGCTGTGACAGTGAGCAGGTCACTTTGCCACACATATTTAAATTTCTTCAGTCTCGTATTACTCACCCATAAGATACATATATTTCATGGGAAGAGAAGAGTGAGCCACCTATGTAAACTCATGAGCATTCGAAACCATGGCTGTTTCAACAGGGGTATCTGGAGATGGCACCTCCCCCGGGAAGGGGTTTTCCTGGCAGGATTGGCCTCAGCCCTACATTGAGCAGAGCCCTTACACATTCCATGGTGGGCACCCTCTGTGTCTATGCATGGGACCCCCATGGACTGGGGTCTTGAACTCATCTTTTTCTCCCTCTTTGTCAACTCCCACCTCTCCCTTGGAGGGACTCTGCAGCTTCCTGCCCATATTAATGCCATCTTGGGGATCAGGCTTCAAATGGACCCTCCTGGGAAGGAGTCCTAGACCCTGATCCATTGCCTGCCACCAATTCTTCCTCTCCCCTTGACCTTAGCCATGACTGACATACCCCAGCCAGAGTGTGTCTGGCTCCACCTTAAGGATTTCCTGATCATCCCCAAATCTGTCCCTCTGTGTCTTAAATTGGCATTTGAGGCCTTCTAAAATTTGATCTCCTGATTTACTCTGTGCTTCAAATATACCAGGCCATTTTCTGTTCCCAGGGCACATCTTCACTATCCTACCTCCAAGCCTCGTGAAGCTGTTCTTCCTGGAATGTCCCTCCCATTTCCATGTAGTAAATTCATCCTTCAAAATCTGGCTGGAAGGTCACCTCCTCTAATCAAGGCATCACATTGCTCTTTCTGGGCTTTGGGTGCCCATCATGCATCACAGAAGGAATGTCCATTATCTACGGAGAGCAACTCAGTTTACAAATGGCTTCACCTTCTAGTAACCTGGGTTACTAGAAGGGTTGGGAAAGGCAGCAGGACTACAGCCATTACCTCATTTGGCTGATGAGGTGACAGGCTAGGAAGACGTCATACACCCTGAAAATGGTGGAGGCAAGATTCAAACCTGCAGCTGTTTCTAGCCACATCCCCTGCCTGAGTTTTCCCTGCCTCTCCATCATGCTTTGTGGCCTGGTTGATACCCTCTTCCCACCTTGGACTAAGTAGAGTATTGGTCAATCTTTATGCTTATGAATTTTTTGAGGCAGGATCTATCCTCCTGCCTCAGCCTGGGAAAACAGGTATTTGTTTTGTCAAAGTTTAATAATGTGTTCAATAACGTTCTGTTGAAGAAACAGATGCTCCCATATGCACACACACTACACTCCCTGCCCATGCTGTCTGTCCCTTGGCCTCCTTATCACCCAACTCAAGCCTACTTGACTGTAATGGCAGTGCCCAGGCTCTGGCAGGATAAGACTCAGCTGGAGGCCCAGATTCTCTCAGGAGGGGGAGAAACAAACAGCTTCCTTCCCCCACCCCCAAGCTTATCAGTCCCCTGCAGGCCCCATCAAATGGGGTGCTCAGCCTCTGAAGGCAAGCTGCCCCTGCCTGTCACCTTCACACTCTCTATTACTTAGAACTGTGTGACTTTGTGCTCTCACTTCAGCTCTCTGAGCCTCAGACCCTATTCAGAAGATTTTTTGGCTGGAAGAATTCAATGAGATAAAATGAGAAGATGCACTTAAAATAATAGCAATGACTCAATGTGAGCTGCCTGTTCAGGAGGTCACCTCTCACAGGGAGCATTTGGGGACCAAATTGCTCTCCCGGGTCTGGCAGGGAGGTGGAGGCTAAGAGTTCCCTGGCAGGGGCAGGGGGTGCAGGGGCCTCAAGTTCAGGCTTCCCTCCCTTCACAAAGTGACTGGCAAGTCTCTTTGGTCCACAGGACTGCACAAGTCACCTTGACAGGAAATACAGGTGCCTGGACAGAGAGGCCCCAGGGGCTGGGCAGAGGCAGGTAACCTGTTCACACAGACTCACAAACATGGGCTTACCCTTACACACACAAATACACAGAGACAGGAGACACTCACACGATTACATATTCCTTGATGTCCTTAGGATGCACAAACTCAGAAACATCCCAAACACACACACACACACACACATACACACACACACACACACACACACACAGAAGCACACACACTTATCAGGCTAGGGCAGGCACTGGCGCTGCTGAGTCACCCCTGCAGGCAGCTCAGCCCAACGGAGCTGGAGCCACGTGCCTGCTCCCAACAGGCAAGGGGTGGGGCCTGCAGCCTCGCTTTAGAATAACCCTGTCTATACTATTGCTGGGTTTTCCCTGCTCCTGGGACCTTTGATTGAGTCAGGGATGGTGGTTGTAGGGGAGTCCCTGTTTGCAGAAGCCAAGCCAAAGAGTTCCCAGCCTGCTCTCTCCTGGGTGCATGAATGCATGTGGGAGCAATTAAAAAATAACACTGGATCCATTATTGAATATTTGCATATATGTTTTTACATACTTATTTAATCATTACAACAGTTTCATAGAAAGTTGGTACCATTCTTAATCCCATTTTATGCTGAAAGGGAAATGGCTTTCCCAAATGCACAAAGCTGGTGCAGAGCCGGAGCTCCACTGCCTCTAAATCCCTAGCTCTTAAGTTCAAGGCAGTGCTGTCCTACTGAGCAGCTGTGTACAAAGGCATGTGAAAGGTGTGTCAGTGCGATTTGGAACCCTGATGAGTATGCACTAGGGTTTTTATGACCAGGGACTGAAAGGATTTCAAGTAGCTCGATTTCTGGTCAAAGGATACAAAGTTTCACTGATACATTAGAGTGGCCCTCCTCTTCCAGAATGCCCCAGATCTAGGGACTCAATCCTGCCTTTCTCTGCTAGTCTATGGGCTCCTGGAAAAGCAGGGACCAGGGCCCTGAAATCTAAAACAGGACCTGACTCAGAGAAGAACTCAGCAAAGGGAAGAATAAATGGATTTATGATTTTAAATTCATTTTAGTAGTGATATAACAATAACACCGTCAATCAATGCTAACACTTTACTGGAGACTTACCCTAGCACTGTTCTCAGCACTTTACACAGATTCTTTCATTTAATTCTGGCAAAAGACCTTGAGGAAAATGCTTTTATTAACACAATTTTACAGAGGAGCAACTGGGTTTGAAGAGTTAGTAGCTTGCCCAAAGTAATGCAGCTAGTTAAGTGTCAGTGTCGGGATTGGGAGGCAAGAAACCACTTGTCCTCAGTGGGCTCAGTTTCCCTCATTTACCCAAGAAGGGATTAACTCTCCATGGCTCTCCAGTATGGAGTAGCCTATGATTTTGTGATTCTGTGATTCTTCCACAAGGAACAGGGATTATGTTTGTTCTTTGTGGGCCCAAATCCTGAAGGGCAGATTTGGCCTTAATCTGATGAAGAGCTTTTGAAGTCTCAGAATGGTTTTAAAATGAAAGTCCACCCTGTGAGGTGGTGAGCTTCCTGCTTAATGGAAGCAAACATAGATCTGAAATGAGGTGGAGGACAGGGATCTGGACCGGCAACCATAAAAGCCCATTATAGCACGAATGGGATGGACCATCAGGAGGGTGAAAGTCACCAAGGATATTGGGTAAAATGGGGCACAAGAGAAACCAGAACTCTCATTTATTGAACAACTCCCTGTGTGCCAAATCTGTGCTTGGCATATATCACTAATTCTCAGGAAAACACTTTAAGAGTTATGGCTGAGGAAACTCAGATTCAAAGAAGTAACTTGCTCAAGGTCGAAGAGGACAAAGTGGGAGAGGTGGTCCAGGTGAGCCTCGTCAAGGTCACTTCCCTAGATCTTCTATGACCAACCCCCGGTTCCAACCTAGTACCCTTAGGGACAGCACCACGTGGCAAACAGCCTCATACTTTTGCCACATGACGTCAGAGACCACACCAGCCAATCCAGGAACTCCTTGTCCTCCCCACCCCTGACCCTAGGTCTCTCAGAAGCTGCCCTAGAAGGGGCGGGGTTAGGCACTCTGGCCTACCCGCACCTGCAGCCCCCGCCCCTTCCCGGTGGCGACGCCCGTCCTCCTCTGCCCGGTCCTACCCGCCGCCCCACAGATTGGCAGTTGCCTGCACCAATTAGAGGACCTCCCGGGGCAGGGGCGGGGCCTCACGTCAGAGTTGCCCTGTCAGTGCAGGTGGAGGCCCGCGGCGGGGCAAAGTGGCAGAAACCTCTTAAAGGGCGAGGGCAGCGGAGAGTGAGAACGCGGCCCGGCCCGGCCCGGCCAGGTCCCCGCCCGGTCCAGCCCAGGTGAGCGTGGACCACCTGGGGGGGCGCAACCCCGGGACTCTGGGAGGGACAGGGAGAGGGACAGACGAACCCACCCCCAAGGGCCGGAGCCTCCCGGGAGGGGCCAGACCAGGATCCAAGGGTCCGGGGAGGGGCTAGAGGTCCGGAGTTCCAGGGTCCGAACTCGGGGTCCAAGGGGCGCACAAGGGGAGTTCGGGGTGCACAGGGGACTCGGGCGTCCGAAGAGGGGGTCCAGGAGCTCGGGTCCGGAACTACACTCATGCTGCCGGCGGTCCGGGTCCCAGGTTCGGTCTCCGCAGGCGGGTCCCTGCGGAGCCGCGCAGCCCATGGCCGCCCCGCCCGCCCCGCTTGCTCCTGCCGGGCCGCCGCAGCATTGGCCGGCGGCGGGCGGCGCAGCGGGAGGGGGCGCCGGGCCGGGAGCCCCGCGCACCGCCGGCCCTTACGTAACTGACTGAGTTTCCGGACCCAGGGACCCGCGAGCTGGGCGCCGGCTCTGCCGCCAGGCTGGCCCTGCGGTCGTCGCCTCGCCCCACGCACTCCCTGCCAGGCTAGGTCTAGAGCACTTCCCTCTGCCTCTGTCTCCCGGGCTCTCGGTGGCCCGGGTTCCTGCTCCTCTCCTCCCGCGGTTCCCCGTCTCATCGCTCATCTCTCTGGCCCAGGCTCTCCCTCTGCCCTCGGTCTTTCCCCAAGAGCTGTCTCGCCCTCACCTCCACTTTCCCGAAGGCCCCACCCTCTTGGTGTGGGAAGGGACCCCTTCAGTCCAGCAATTTGGAGGCGGGGACTTGTCCAGACAGACCCCATGCCGAACTTGTCCGCAAGCGGGAGGGGGACTGTCGCGTAGGGTTGGGTAAGATTATTCCAGGGCCCATATCTTTCCCTGGGAGGGAGTGGCTGCATGTGACCCCCTGAAAGTTCCTGCACTAGGGCGGAAGGCAGTCTCTGGGGTCCTTTTCTTCTGGAGGAGGCTTGGAGAGAGTCTGGCTGGGATTTAGGGCATTTGGGAGTCCCTTCAGCTACTGAAGGTGAGAAGGAAAGACCAGGGAAGGGCCACAGAGCCCCCGCCCCCTGCCTTCAGTGAGCTCCCACCTCCACCCCAGTTACAGACCTGGAGGACTGTGCTGGCAGGAGCCTGGGGTGGGGAGGGGACTGATGGGAGGAGGCCAAAGAGACTTTTGCATGGGGGTGGGGGTGGGGTGAGGGAGTTGGAGATAGAAGTGATAGACCATCAGGTCTAAGGAACAGGTTGGGAGGGAGGTCACTTCCTGCCATCAAAGACCTCCTGAGAGTCAGAGACAGACACCTCAGAAATAACTTCTGTACCCTGCAGCCTGTGGTTCTTGCTGCTGTCAGATGCATGTAAATAAGGTGTTATAGCAGTTGTGAGGTGGGAATTATTAACTCTGACTAGGAATGGGGGAGGGGAGAATGTAGAAGGAGGTGGAAGGTCTGGGAAGAAGGGGAACTAGAAACTACAGAGAGCCAAGAGGGAGGGAGGAAGACATCAGTATCCTGTAGGCTTTGCATGCAGCAGAACTGGGTTTGAATCCTGGCCCTGCTATATCCTTGCTGTGTGACCTTGCATGAGTCACTTCACCTTTCTGAGCCCCAGGTTCCTCTTTGTCAATAATCTGGACCTTTTGGGCATTAGCAGAATCAACTGAAGAAATAAATATGCACTTGGTCTGAGAGCAGGCCAGTGAGGCTACTTTAAGAAGATAATGGAGTGGGGAAGCCCTGAGATTTCCCTGTGTATACAGGAGAATCAGGCCAGGCCTGCCAGGGCCCAGCAACATGGAGTGCCTTGGTGTGTGGGTAGCACTCAGTGAGGCAAGGAGATTCCACACCCCATTGTCTCCCGATTGACCCATCCCTTCACCACCTAGACCAGGCTGGCCTCCCTCTGTAGGCCCCAGGTGCCAATAGAAGCTCTTAGGGCTCCCAGGCTGCCCCACCCCTTAGGCTAGTGGGGGTGGAGCCCTGGCAGCAGAGGGCTAGCACCCTCTCTGCAGAGTGGATCCTGGCCAGGAGTCAGGCTGGCTGTGCCGGGCAGGAACATCCCAGCCTGGCTGGGAAGACGCTGACACTGTGCAGGCCTGTGGAGGCCCAGAACTTTATCACCTGGAGCCAGGCCCAGTGGATTGGACCTGGGCTGCAGGGTGAGGCAGAAGCTGGGATGGGAATGAGGAGGGGAGATCCTAGGAGAACATCCTGGAAGGATGTTGGCCTACAGGGTGGGGCAGTCTGGGAGCCCTGAGAGCTTCTGTGTGGCCTACAGAGGGAGGCCAGCCTGGTCTAGGTGGTGAAGGGATGGGTCAATTGGGAGAAAACAGGGTGTGGAATCTCCTTGCCTCACTGAATGCTACCCACACAGCCGGGCATCCATGTTGCTGGGCCCTAACAGGCCCGGCCCGATTCCCCTGTATACACAGGGAAATCTCAGGGCTTCCCCACTCCATTCTTGAACACAGATATGAAACTAGAGAACTTCATTTTTGGTTATTTCTTAAGCCTCTCTAAAGTGCCTAGTGTGTGCCATATTCAGGGTTGCCAGCCACAGAGCTAACGAGGATACTCACAGAGGCTCACCATGGAAGTCATGGTAGCCTGGTATGTGTTGGGGATTTGCAGATGAGGTCTGTATGACAGTTCCCTCCCTGGTTGGGAGGGGAGGTTGTTCAGAATCTTCCCAGGGCCTAAGATTCTGATATTTATTAAAGGGAGCAGAATTCTATCCCTTTATAGTCTGTAGGTCAGGCGCTTTTCTTCCTGGGTCTCAGTTTCCCTTCTTGTGAAATGGGGAGAGAGGAGCCTGGAGTCTCTATGAGTCTTCTGGCACAGATTCTTATAGCCTCAGGACCTGGTTTGGATCTTAGTCTACCACATGCCCTTATCCCATGAGGGGGTAGGATGGAGCAAGATTGGGTTGAGTATGATGAACCACAGAGCTTATTCTTGACTTGTGCTCTCTGATAATAACCAGGACCGCTGCCTCTTAAGCAGCCTCTAAGCACTTACTGTACACAGTGTTCTGTTCTAAGACTTTCTTACACAGCATCAACTCATTTAATCCTTACAACTGCATGAGAGGAGAGCTATCATCCCTGTTTCATAGGAGTTCATGAAGGCGAGTTGACTTGACCTGTCAAACACTGGGATTTGAACTTAGGTCCAACCCCAAAGCCCAGACTTGACTAGGACGGGAGCCTCTACCTCACAGATACCAAGGTGTTTACATTGCTTAGCCCTTACCTGTGGAACTGCCTGACCCTTGCTGGAGTGAGCTCTGAGCTCTGGGGTGTTCAGGCTGGGGAGCTGGGAACAAGCTGTGCCACTTGCACTGGGTGCCCCCTGGACCCAACACAGGGGAAGAGGGGTAGAGGGCACAACCTGTAGGTCAGGGTCCACTGGAATTTTCCCCAGAGTGCCAACCCCACCCAACTACTGTTCAGGTACAAGAGCTGAGCTATGAAAGGCAACTTTGGTATGTGGTTGACTTTGGGCCTCAGTTTCCCCATCTGTAAAACTTGGATTTAAGTGAGTACAGAAATTCCTTGATCCACAGGTTAGTGGCTGAGGTAAAGAGGTAGAGGAAGGGTCAGGGTGGCGATGACTGAGTCTGGGGAGGAAGAGTTTGGATCAGGAACAGCGCGGATCCTGGGCTGGCTGTTTGACAGCTATTTTAGATGAAGGGACTGAAGTTAGAGGGATTCTAACCTCTGTGGGGCTAGTTGTACAGACACCCAAGGGAAACATCAAGGGAGAATACAAAGAACAAATTCCAGGCAGATGTGAGCTGGGATCCTGGCTTGACCACTTATGTGGGCTCGGAAATGATACCCCCAAAGGCCCACAGAGAGGAGTCCCTTGGCCTCACTGTCCTCACCTGTAAAATGGGAATAGCAATAACTGCACCTTTGTTGCACCTTGGGTTACTATGAAGGTCAAAAACAGGGCATTTGTAGAATCAGGGGAAGAGTGTGGTTTCTAGTTATTTTTTAGTACAAAATGGTAATTTGGGGTATATGTGTGTAGCAGGGGACATCTCCAAAGCCCCTCTGCTTAGATGCTTTCCTGAGGGATTATGCTAGAGAATGTCCCACCGTCTTCACTGAGCAGTGACCTTGTGCTCAGGCTTCGCCTCTCATTGTCTCATTTGGTCCTTGGAGCAACCTTGTGATGCAGGTAGTGGCCTCGCCCATGCCTACAGCCCCCTGCAGTGATGACACTTAGGAACAGCTTCCTGTGTGCCAAGCATTGTCCACAAGGTTTTTTAGTATGTGAATTCATGCAATCGTCACACCAGTGCTGTGAGGCAAATAATAATCCATCTCCATTTTACAGATGAGTAAATGAGATGTGGAGAAGTTAACAAATAAGCCCAAGGTCACAAATGGTAGAGCCATAAATGATAAGGCCAGGATTTGATCCCAGGTTCTTAAGTCTCCTTGAGGCGCTCACCACAGTTGTAATTTGGTAACTATTTATGGGATTGCCCGGTCCCTGCATTGCAGGCCTTAAGGGCAGGGATGGTGTCTGTCTTCTCCAAAATGAGTCCTTCTGTTGGCATACAGCAGGTGCTCAGTGAATATTTGTCCACAGGGATTCCGCAGCCTCTGGTGGGTGGGCTGGGCTCTGGGAGGCCTGGTGAGCTCAGGATGGATTATCAGATTATTGCTGACTGGAGGTTGTCTACCCCAGCAGAGCCCCAGCGGCAGAGGGTGGGCAGGGTTCTCTCCCCACTCAGGCCCCAGCTGACGAGGGGCCCCAGAGAGCTCATCTGTTGCTTGTGCTGTGTTTCTCACTGCTGTCTTTTACCTCCATGTGCCGTGGCGGTGATGGCTCCCCGTCCTCTCTCCGACTGGCTGCGTGACTCCAATGGCTGCTTCTGTCTGGGTGAGTACTGGTTCCATTCTAATGCATGTCTGGTGGCTCTGAGACCACTGAGAGGTGTAAGAAGCTCAGGGTGTTGGGCGGAATGTTCAGAGAAGGCACTCTGTGAAGTTAGAATCCTACCACAAACAGGGCTGAGATTTTTCCTGTTGTCTGACTTCCTGGATAGTGACTTTGGGATCATATGATACATTTAAAGGTCTTTGGGGTTTGACTGGCCTGCAATAGAGTCTTTATACTGCCACTTACCAATGGTAGCTCTTTGCTTCTCAATTTTATGTCTAAAAAATGAGCATATTAATACCTACCAGCTCTATGAGGAATGCTTTTGAATGAACGAAGATATTTGTTGAGCATCTACTATGCATTGGTCAATGTGCTTTGTGTTGCATTAGATGGTTAATTTTATGCCACACATCATAGGGGCTCAGTGAACATCTGGACTGAGTGTGGGACCAAGTACCATATAGGCATCCGCCAGTAGAGAGAGGGACCTAGGTAACTGGAGCTCCTGGGGAAGGATTGGCAGATTCTTTAGCTCTTATGAGAAGAGTTGGACAGCTGGGAGAGCCTGGGGGAAGGTGGGAGTGGGGAGGAGGAATTTTTGCCTTCCTGGTACTGACACTTTCCTAACTGTGTGACCTTGGGGGAGCCTGTGAACTTCTCTGTGCCTTGGAGACCACATCTGTGACATTCATACACAGCACTTTTACTGCATGGGTGTAGGAAGGGGCTGATGAGAAGTGCCCAGCACAGGGGCCCATTCCTCCCCAGGCTGGGGATGGAACCCAGGGTCTTGTGTATGCAGGGCAAGTGCCCTACTACTGAGCCACATCCCCAGCCCTCCCATTTGATAACTGATGGTTTCCTCTAGCCTTGGGCTTATTTGGGGAGGGGATTCAACTAAGTGAAGTATCCATTTTTTTTTCTCCTTTCTCCCATTTTAAGTTCCCACCTGGAATCCAGGTATCAGATTTTGAATGTCTCGCGGGCTGACCAGGCCCTGTGACACAGGCTGTGTTGTGCCTGTGTGACTGTGGCTGAGTGGAGGTTCCAGCTCAGCCACTTTTGTGCTGTGTGACTTGGTTCAGTCATCTACCTGCTCTGCCTAGGTGGCCTCACCTGTCCAATAGGGTTAGTGAAGGCCACTTCCCCTAGAGATTGTTCACTTAGAACAGAGGCAGTTGGCATTATTACCCATATTAGTATTTGGCTCTGGCTGAGGAGGATGCAGGGATGACCCTGGAGAGTTACGTCTGCCTAGGCCTCGGGGTCCTGAGAGGCTCCTGTCATCACACACAGCCATCTGTCGATGTTTCCTATATGCCGGGCTAGTTGTCACATGCTACTTTAGACGCACTGCCTCACATCTTCTTCCCAGTGGCCTTCTGAGCTAGGCATTTTCATCCTCACTTTATGAGTGAAGAAACTGGCGCTGGGTAAGTCACGTGAGTTACTCAGAGTCACGGTTATTGGTGGTGGTGAGGGACTCAAAACACAAGCCTGTTGACCTCAAGGCCCAAATTCTTAGTGTGAACCTCTGTTATCTCCCCCAAGGAGACAGGAGTACCTCTAAGACCTCTCTGTCCATCTCCATTGTCCAGTGCAAGGCCCTGGGAGCTGTTGCGATGTTTGTTGGGTGAAGAAATTCACACATGTGCACTCACACCACACTGATCCCCTCCCCAGCTCTGGTGCTTTAAGAGTTTTGAAGAAGGGAGACAATAGAAAAGCAGGAGAAGGCTGGACAGGAGAGTGGCTGAAAGTCAAATAATTGGTCTAACTTTCTTTTTGTTCACAGTTCTAGTGATCAAACCCAAGACCTAGTGCATGCTAGGAAAGTGTTTAGCCACTGAGCCATAGCCCCGGCCCCAAGACCTGGCTTTGAATCCTCATTGTGGGACCTAAGATAGATATGTAGACTCTAAGGGCCTCAGTTTTCTTACCTATAAATCAAGGATAATAAAAGAACCTTCCTCCATCCCAGGGTTCTTGTTAGGATTAAATAATGAGGCCCATGGTGAGTACCTAATCAATGGGACTAATGAGCATTATTCTGGGATTATAAAGATGTTCCTCTTGATGCCAGGCACAGTGGTGCATGCCTGTAAAACCAGCAGCTTGGGAGTCTGAAATAGGAGGATCTCAAGTTCAAAGCCAGCCTCAGCAATGGCGAGGCGCTGAGCAGTGAGACTCTGTCTCTAAATAAAATTCAAAATAGGGCTGGGGATGTGGCTCAGTGGTTGAGTGCCCTTAGTTCAATTCCTGATACCAAACAACAACAACATGATGTTCCTCTTGGAGCTGGGTACTGTGGGGCATGCCTATAATCCCAGAGGTTCTGGAGGCTGAGATAGGAGCATTACAAGTTCAAGGCCAGCCTTAGCAATTTAGTAAGGCTGTAAGCAATTTAGTGATATCTTTAATCAAAACAAAACAAAAAGGGCTGGGGTTGTGGCTCAGTGGTAAAGGGACCCCAAGTTCAATGCCCATAGCAATCTGGTCTGACACCTAACAGGTTCACAGGTTCTGAAAGGTATTTTTTTTTTTTTTTAATTAGAGATTGAACCCGGGTGTGTTCTACATTGAGTCACATTCCCAGCCCTTTTATACTTTTTATTTTGAGGCAGTGTCTTGCTAAGTTGCTTAGGCTGGCATCTAACTTGTGATCTTCCTGCCTTAGACTCCTGAGGAAATTCATCTGCTTTTACTCATGCCTACTTTGTGCCAAGTCTTGTGTGGGCATAGGGTCTGGAGATGATTCTGTGTATCCTTTTCCTTCCTTCCCCCTGGGGAGCTGAGAGTCTAGTTGGAAAGAAGGACAGGAACCGACTCTACCTTCGATTGATGCACTAAAGTGAGAATAGGTGTTCTTAGGCTGAGACCAGGAGAAAAGACATTCGTAGAAGAAGGAATTGTGTATGCTAAGGTCCAGAGCCAGAGCCTGCACTTGGGGGAACGCAGCTGGAGAGAGCGGCTCAGGAGAGTTAAGGGAACTTGACCCGTGGGCCATGGTGGGTGGGCATTAGATATTAAACAGGGCAGAGCAGAGACAGGGCTGCTGTCCAGGTGAGGAATCCCTGTGACTATGCTGTGGAGCAATGGAGTCGTGGGAAGGTGCGAGGCCTGTTTGGGAGGCAGAGCCAGGGTGATGTGAGAGTGGACCACAGCTAGCAGGCAGGAGAGCATCAAGGTGAGGATGGGATCCTAGGGCCAGGGGTAAATGACCCCTGGAATCTTGGGTGAGGGAAGCATCTGGAGGAGGAGCCAGAGCTGGGTTGAGGGGAAAGAGCCACTCATTTACTCCTTGTCACCTTCAATGGCCCCAGGAGCAGCTATGTCTGAGCTGGACACTGGATCCAGGGTTCCCACTCCTATCTTGGGGGCTCCCTGTGGTGACCTTGGTGGGTCTGGCAGGGATGAGAACACTTTGGGTTAGGGGCCCTCAGTGTCTGTGAGAAGCCCTGGGTTCGGGGCCTATCAACTGTGTCAATGAATGTCTGCGTCCCCTCAGAAGTCCCTCCCTCCCTCTCCCCCTCCTTTTCCTTGTCTTGTGAGTGAGGATAAGAAAACCTGTTTTGCCTGACTCAAAGATTCAGTGATAATGCACAACAAGACAGTAAACATTGGTGCGCACTAGCTGGGGCTAGGTTCCGGGACACAAAGGTGACTCAGACAGGATTCCTGCTCCTCAGGTGTGCAGTGAGCCCAGGGGAGCTGGGGGAGCTGGCGGTTGACTCTGTAGTCATGGGGGGCTGGGGCAGAGCGCTAAGATGGCACTTGAAGGATGCACATAGCTGTCTAGGCGAGAATGGTATAGAGCAGCATGCTCAGGTGGAGAAGCTTGTAGATAGGAAGAGGCAGGCAGTGGTGGGGGGCGAGGCTGACCAAGGAAGCGGGCTGCTCCATGCAGGGCTTTGGCCATTGGCTCCCCTCTCCTTCCTGCATCTCCACAGCTGCCTGCTCTGCTGCTGGAGACCCCCAGGGCCCTTCCTGCCCTGCTCCTTCCCCATCTCCCCATTCTTCCCCTTCTCACCCCTACTGCAGTCAGACCCAGTGGCTCCCACTCCCAGGAGTCAGCAACCTGGGTTCCCTGCCTGTGATCTTTAGTCACTCGCTCACCCTCTCTGCACCTCAGTTTCCCCCTCAGTAAAATGGGTACAGCAGGCCTTCCTCATGTGGAAGGGCAGAGGCTTCTCTCAGGTAATCCTTGTGAATCTCCTGGCCCAGTGTGTACGTGTAGTGTGCTCCCATAAATAGGAGTCTAATGAAATCATCAGTGTTGGGATTCCTCCATCTCCCCGGCCCCTCCCACTGCTTCCCCTGCCTCTCCTGGCAGCCTGCTCTGGTCAACAAAGGAAGGAAAAGATTAAGAAACAAGCCCAAGTCTCCAGAGGGGTCCTGGCCCACAGCCAAGCTGGCTCCCCTCCTGCCCCTTGGCCTCCTTGGCCTCAATCCTGATGCCAGGGAAACCTCCCAATTGCCTAACCTACAGGACCCTCCCCAACTGGAGGCCAAAGCCAACAACAGCCCCAAAACAGGGACAAATATTTGTAAACTATGTAACTTTATTTTTTTCCTCCCCTGGAAGTTGATAACGAGGCTCTTTCCTGGTGCTTGGGAGAAGAGTAAGTGTGGATATCCCAGATGTCTGGAGGTCCCGTGGTCAGGGCAGAACAGGGTCCCTGAACTTCCTGGCGCCTATGACAGATACTGGCTACCAAGTCTCTTTCCCACCGATGTTAGAATCTAGTTCTTTGGACCCTTTTTGCTCTGTCCCATGGATGGGGTGGTATGGGGATGTTGGCTGTCACTTAACCTGAGTCGGTTTCCTTGGCTGGGAACTGGGCTGACTTTGCTGTGAGGGTCAGCAGTCCCATAGGAAGAGCTGGTGAGTCCTCACTGTCATTGCTCCTCTAACTGCTGCTGCTTAAGAAACTCCTGCCCTATTCTTTTCCAGTCTAGGACCTCAAAGTGTTTGATAT
This sequence comes from Callospermophilus lateralis, assembly GCF_048772815.1. Lineage (NCBI taxonomy): Eukaryota > Metazoa > Chordata > Mammalia > Rodentia > Sciuridae > Callospermophilus > Callospermophilus lateralis. The sequence continues at coordinate 123,646,951 of NC_135311.1, read as the reverse complement.
GGTTTTCTATTCAACAAATGACACCTGGTGAACCAGTTTGAAAGACAGAGGCTCAGCATTTTCCCCTTTTATCAGTTGGCCGGGACACTGTCCTCACCCAAGACAGCTTCCCTTCTGAAAGGTCTCCTCTGATTGATGCGACCGTAAGCATTTGGAGAGCAGAGGAGGAAGGTTCCTGCACCACCCAGGCCTGGGCTGAGGGGCAGAGGTGGACAGGGAGCTCCTTGGAACTGCCCGCCAGGACTAGGACAACACAAAGATTTCTGCAGAGGCCAGGAAATAGGCCTAAAAGAGAAACCCTGGCTCAGAGCCCAAAATGCAGGAGAGTGGAAGGGCACGCTGACCCTGCCAGCGCCTCCTCTGGGAGACCTTAGACAAGTCCCTGCCTCCCAGAGCTCTGTTTTCTGGCTTATAAAAGGAGGGGGAGGATGGATGTCAGAGGGTTCTACTGATACTTTAGGATTAAAAATAGGGACCTGGGCTGGGCACGGTGGTACACACCTGTAATCCTGGTGGCTCAGGAGGCTGAGGCAGAGGATTTCGAGTTCAAAGCCAGCCTCAGCAAAAGTGAGGCACTAAGCAACCCAGTGAGACCCTGTCTCTAAAAAAAATATAAGACAGGGCTGGGGATGTGGCTCAGTGGGTGAGTGCCCCTGAGTTCAATCCCCAGTACCAAAAAAAAAAAGGGACTTGGGAACCGATTTCCCAGCTTCTCCAGCTATGGGACCTCCGGCAGGTGTCTACTTTAGCAAGCTTCCGTTTCCTCACTTATAAAATGGGAAAAGTATTAGCACCTTCTCATGGGATTATTTAAGGGCTAAATTAGATGTAAGTGCTCAGCCCATAGCTGACACATTGAAATTGCAGGAGACAGTTCACTGAGGCCACATCCACTTGGTTGCATTTGTTCACTCATTCACCCAATTAATATTTAGAATTTCCATAGACAGGGCAGAGACAAAAGGAGCAGGGAGGTGGCCGAAAGCTAGAGTCAGATAGACCTGCCCATTCTAGTTGTGTGATGTGGTCATTTACTTCTCTGTGTCTCACTCGCTCATGTGAAAATGTGAGAACAGCGAGCAAAACAAAACCTCCAGAATTGTCCTATCCCTAAGGGAGTCTCAGTACACAGTGGGTGATTAATCTGTGGCTGATTCTCTACCTCCTCCCCCCACCAGCTCTTTTAATAAATACAGGTATGATCTCAGGCAAGACATTTAAATACATAGCAAACTTACACCCCGGGGCCTTTGCACTTGCTGGGGCTTTGGTCTAGAACAGTCTAATTTCTACAAGAACTTTCTTGGCTTGTCTCATCCCCTTAATTTTGTTGTTCAAATGTTACCTTCTTAGTGAGGCCCTTTTGGACCATCCTATTGAAAATTGTAACACCCTTTCTTCTCCAAACCCTGGCACTCCCTAACTGCTCTTCTGGCTTATTTTCCTCCATAGCACTTATCACTCTTTGATATACTATATTCTGTCAACTATTTGTTTATCATCCTCCCTCCCTCCCATTAGAACATAAGGTCAGTGATGGTGGTGGTGGTGGTGATTTTCATCTGTCTTATTCAGGGTTATGCCCATTGTACCTAGAACAGTGTGTATGGCAAATAGTAGGTGTTTAATAAATATTTGTAAGTGAATTAGTGAATAAACGAAGTCTCTTTCCCTCTCTGGGTTTAGTGTCGTGCTGAGTGCCTAGTAGTTTCTCAGTAAATGATTGTATGAGAGTGTATGAATTGTAAGGAGAAAGTGAGTGGTCATCATCTCTTCCAGTGGTCAGATAATACAGTGCTGGGTCAACTCTGAGGCCCTTTTGCTTCTGCTATTTTCTGCCAGGGCATCAGTTTCAGTTGGAGTGCCCAAATCTTTTGTTCCTGAGCCTGAGCTATGCAGAATTTCTAGTTGGGGCTGTTTGGCTGTTGGGCCCACAATGGTGATTATGTCATTATTGTTAATTAGCAGTTAGGCCCAGATTATTGAGTTTTTTGTTTTTCAGCAGAAATCACAGCACAGAGCTGTGTTAGCAGGTGGGGGTGGGCAGCCTGGAGCGGCTTCCTCTGGCACTCCCCACTTCCCAGCTCTGAGCGCTTAAGACCAAGACTGTGATGCTCAGAGCTCGGGGCCCTGCCTGCTGTCCCTACCTGCTGTCTTCCCAGGACAATGTCCTGCCAAATTTCTTTCCACATTTTCTGCCCTCTTTGCCTGACCTGGTCTAGTGGGGTATAGCCTACTCTCAGGGGAGCTAGGCTTAGGGTTTCTAAATGTCCATTTGACAGGGACCTTTTCTGATGCTTAGGGTTTAAGTATTATAAGTGGAGGAAAAAACACTGGGTTTAAGACTGGGAACCTGGTTTAGTCCCTGCTTTGGTGCTTACTAGATGACTTATGTGCATCAGTCCCTCTTGCTGGGCCTCAGCCCTATCATCTGTCAAACAGAGATAAGGACGCCTGCTTGGCCCCACGGGGAGAGACAGTAAAGCAGAGTGGGCAAGGATTGAGTTCTGGAGTTAGACATACCTGGCTTCCCAGCTGTACTCCTTCCTAGCAATGTGACCTTGGGTAGATGACTTTACTTCTCTGATTCCAGTTCTCAAAGCTAGAAAATGGGCTTAAAATATCAATACCTACTCTGTAGTGTCATTGTGAGATTTCATTAGAGAATGTGGGTGAAGTACTTGGGCACACAGCCAGTGCCTTGCACATCTTTGCTGGTATTATTATAGTGATCATCATGGAAATGAAGACAATCTGTAAACTGTAAAAAGACCAGTAGCAATAGGGCTAGGCAGATGTGGATTTGAATCCTAAATTGAACACTTATTAGCTGGGTGATCTTGGGCACAATTTCATTCTTCTGAGATTCTGCTTCCTCATCTGTAAAATGGGAATGATAGCCAGATCTTCCTCTGGGGGATGGTGGGGAGATATTGCATATACCATATTTGGGACAGGGGTTTTATAATCGGCAGAACCTTTTTAGACATCTGACATACTTTGATCCTTCTGGCCAACCTGTGGGACGGCCTGGATAGGCACAACCATCTCCGTTTGATGTGAGGAAATGGGAAGTCAGAGTGGGTATTATGGACTGAATATTTGTGCCACCCCCCCACCCCACCCTGCACCACCAAATTCATATGCTGAAGCCAGCCTTTGAAGTGATGGCATTTGGAGATGGAGCCTTTGGGTGGTAATCAGGGCTAGATGAGAATTTGAAGGTGGGGCCCTTGTGATGAATTAGTGCCCTTAGAAGAAGAGACACCTGAGAGCTCACTTTCTTTTTGCCATATGAGGACACAGCAGTAAGAACATGGCTTTCTACAAGCTCTGAAGTGAGTCCTCACTAGAACCTGACCATGCTGGCATCTTGGACTTCCAGTCCCTGAACTGTGAGAAAATAAATCCTGTTGTTTAAGGCACACAGATTATGATTTTTGCTGTTGTTGTTGCTAGGGATCAAACCCAAGCCCTTAGCATGCTAGGCAAGAGTTCTACCATTAGCTACGCCCTCAGCCGTGTATTATGGCAGCCTGAGCTGAGGGAGGGTAAGTGACTTGCCCAGAGTCACCAATAAATTTATGGTCCAGAGTGAAGGTTGCAACTTATTTGTAGTATTTCTTTTCATTTCTTTCTTCCTCACTAAAATGTACTTGGAAATTGAGGTCAGCTGAATAGTAGCTGGGCGGCTCAGGAACTGTCTTGCCATAGCTGTTTGGGAGGATCTTGGGGCAAATTAAACCTGGCCATGTCTGTATACCTAACCCACTCCCTACTTCCCTGTATCTCCTCCTCTGACCTGCCTCTATCAGGGGAGGGTTGGGCCAGGCTGCCTTTACCTGTTTTAGAAAGGCCTCACTTAGCAGGTGGCACCAGGCCTCTCTCTTGTTTCTTGGGAAAGCTTCTAGGACTTGAGTGCTAGGGAGAGAGAGTTAGTGGGTTAAGCTTGAGTGAGCAGGAGCCTTTACTGGGCTTTCTCCAGCTGGTGAGAGAAGGGGTTTGGGATGGGTCACAGGAGGCCGGGTCCTTGGGTCCCTCCTTGGATATCCCAGGGCTACCATCAGAAAGCCACAACAGCCTTTCCCTGGGGTTGTTGGATAGATGTTGGTATTTCCCATTCATATCATTTCTAAACTGTGTTCCTTAGTGTGATATGAAAGCAGTATGGACTAGAGGATGGTGACATCAGACAGTGATATTGGGGAATTCACCCCACATTCTAAGTTGTATAACTTCTTCAAGGGTAATTGAGGCTAAGCCAGGTATGGTGTCACACACCTGTAATCCCAGAGGCTCAGGAGGCTGAGGCTGGAGGATCACAAGTTCAAGGCCAGCCTCAACAACTTAGTGAGCCCTGAGCAACTTAGTGAGACCCTGTCTCAAAATAAAAAATAAAAATATGCTGGAGAGGGCTGGGGACATAGCTCAATTGGTAGAGTGCTTGCTTTGCATGCACAAGGCCCTGCCTGGGCTCAATCCCCAGCACCATCAAAAAAAAAAAAAAAAAAAAAAAGTGCTGGAGATATGGTTCAGTGGTTAATCATCCTTGGGTTCAATCCCTGGTACTAAAAAAAAAAAAAAAAAAGGGAGGTTGCTATGAGGCTAAATGCAAAAATGCAAATAAAACACTTAATATGTGCCTAGCGCATAGGAAATAGCTCATAAATGTAGTGTTAACTATTTTTAGATTTTCCTTTTTATTTTGTAGTCCTGGGGGATCAAGCCCAGGACCTTGTGCATGCTAGGAAAGTGCTCTCTACCATTGAGCTACATCCCAGCCACTGAGCTGCTTCTCAGTCCCAGTTGTTACTATTTTTATTAATAAATTATCTCTAAAGTCTCTTCCAGCTCAGATAGTTCTAGGTTTTAAGATTGTAGAATTTAGCTTGGCTTCCAGCTTTAAAAAGTAAATGTAGTTGTACTTGTAAAGAAGCTATGAACACTAGACTGTGCTGTGTGTCCCTGGGCAAGTGTCTTTCAGTTTCTGGATCTAATTTCCAAGCACCTTGATGATTTCTAAGGGACTCACCAGTTTTAACATTAGGTGAATCTCAGGCAACTGTCCACCAGGTCCTCTTTTACAAAGTCAACTTCCTTTCCCCTCTGCCTCTTATTTCTTGGTATGTTTCCTTAGCAACCCCAATGTATAGATTTTAATCCTATTTAGATTTTTTTTCTTTTATTGTACACAGAAAACTCTTTAAGAGAATATTTGTAAGAAAAGTGCATTCTGGCTTCTTGCTCTTGAGATAGACTGCATTCTCTCTTGACTATGTATCTACTTTCTAAATAAACCTTTGTCTATCCCTTCAAAAAAAAGGAGAGCATTCTATCAAATAAGTCAAAACATGCTGTGTGTTTTCCAATATGTAAGAAAAGGTATTGTACAAAATGTACTGCATTCGATAGTTTCTTCTGCTTTTATATCAAAAATGACCAAAACAGGCAGCACTGTGCACTTTAATTAAAAAAAAAAAAAAAAAAAGCCTGGTATGGTGGTGCATGATGTAATCCCAGGAGCTCTGGAGGCTGAGGCAGGAGGATCAAGAGTTCAAAGTTGGGCTGGGATTGTGGCTCAGTGGTAGAACGCTTGTCTAGCACGGGTGGGACCCGGAATCCTCAGCACCACATAAAAATTAAGGCATTGTGTTATGTCCATCTACACCTAAAAAAAAAAAAAAAAAAAAAGTTCAAAGTTGGCTTTGGCAACTTATCGAGGCCCTAAGCAATTCAGCAAGACCTTGTCTCTAAATCTCAAGGCTTAATGGATTGTTAGCAACTAAAAAAATATAAAAATTAATAAAATATAAAATATATATTTTATCTATATTTGTGTCTAAATAAACTATAAAAAAGGACTGGGGATGTGGCTCAGAAGTTGAATGCCTCTGGGTTCAGTCTCTGGTACCAAATAAGTAAGTAAGTAAGTAAATAAATAAATAAAACAAAACATGGCACATTCAATGCATTATAAAAAAAAAATCATGGGTATGATTCAGGTAAAAGATGTTTGTTGAGTATCATTTATAAGAGATAAAAATGGGAAACAACCTAACTATCCAACAATAAGGATAAACTAAATTATGGAACACCCACTCGATAGCATTCTTAAAAATGATGATGTAAATGTTCACAATATATCGAGAGAAGGAGGTCAGTTCCAAAACAATGTGGTTTGAATTAAAAAAAACAAAAAACAAACACATTAGGTTAGGTATGAAATTGCTGATATTGGACTATTATTAACTAGAAAATCAGCAATTTCATTTCATTTGATTTAGAAAGGAAAGTCTCTCATCAAAATACTGATTATAGTTATTTCTAATTGGTGGCTTTATGATGATTTGCATTTTTCTTTAAATATATTCTTTTTTTTGGGGGGGAGGGGGGTACAGGGACACTTTACCACTGAGCTACGTAATTATATCCCCAGACCTTTTTATTTTTTTATTTTGAGACAGGTCTCACTAAATTGCTTAAGGCCTCGATAGATTGCTGAGGCTGGCCTTGAACTTGTGATCCTCCTGCTTCAGCCTCCCAAATTGCTGGGATTACAGGCATGTGCCACTGCACCTAGCTCTCCTTAACTATATTCTTACTTAACTATATTTTCTAAAATTTCTATAACTCAGGTACTCCTAATAAAACTATCCCCAGAAAGGCATTCCACTCTATGAACAGTAATTTCCATCCTGTTAGAGCTTTTTTGATTTATCATTTGTGTTTACAAGGTCTAAATGACTGCAACTTTATGACCACAGGGAGGATGGAAAGCTACTCTTCATGTACTTTCAATACCAGGACTGCCTTTTATTCAGAAGTGACTGTTCAGAACACTTTGCTGATGGACCCAGTTTTTCAAAGCCCTCTTCATCTCTCGCTGCCCTCCACACAGACAAACGTTTTCCATGGGCCCCATCACTGGGGCTTCGGGCCAGCTGTGTCCCTAATCCGCCCATGTCCCAGATTTGGGTATGGTTCAGGCTCCAACTGTTCCCCCACCCTTTGCCCTCTTCCAATCTCATCTTGTCCAGGCCATCAGAGGCCTCATCTACCCTTCCTGTCCCTCCCCACTTAATTTCACCAGCTAATTTCACCCTTTTCCCCGCAGCTGGTGTTTGCTGTAGCTGGAGCTCAGTTTGCAGTGGGGAAGGATTAAGACCCTTTTATGCTGTCTTGGTTTTTTTTTTTTTTTTTTTTTTCTTAGTGCCCTTGACCACTCCAGGGGCTAACAGGCAGCTATCAGGGCCTGTATTCCCTAGGAAGGAACAGGAGGAGTGGTGGGGGAGGGAGTGGTGGGCTCAGCTGGCAGGCGGAATAGAGCTGGCCCCTAGAGATCTCATCCTGGGCCCTGGAGCATGGCACAGTCGTCACCCAGATGTGAGCAGGGAGCCAAGCTGTTTCTTCCCAGAAAATTAGCCTCAGAGATGGTGCTTGGGACCTTTACCTTTGATACCCAATGGCAGTCTCTGCAGGGTGAGTGAGCTGGGACTGAACGTGTGGTTTGGCAGATGGGCACAGGAGTAAGTGTGGTTTCTCTGCTTTTAGATTGGGTGGTATTTATATCCCCACTTCCTACTACGGGATGGGTCCAGCTATACTTGGAGACTTTTTTTTTTTTTTGGTGCTAGGGATATAACCCAGGGCCTCATGCATGCTAGGTAAGTGCTCTACCTTTGAGCTACATGTGCTGATGTGTATTTAATAACAAAAGTCCTTAATGTGTGGATACTATTTTACAGTTAACAAAGCCATTTCACCTCCACGTTAAGAATTAAAAGTCAGCACAGAAACGAGGACTTTGAGATTCTAAAACTTGGGCCAACTTGGTGTTGGGGCACTCTGAATCTAAGAGTGATTTATACCTGCCTTGTTTCTAGTCTTTTTCTGTTAGCCTGAGACCTCGGCTTATATTCAGAGTGATGATTATTAAATGCTACAAATTCCATGAATCCAAACAAGTATCTTTAAATATGATATGCCATTGGCTAGCACTTCAAAGCACAGAGAATACTTTCATAGCTCTGAATTTGCTTGATAATGTGGTGGTGGAATTGTGAGCTGTCTGGTGACTGATCTTCAATATTCATCCTTCATGGAACCAGATTTCCCTGTCTGATAGGTAAAGGAAGCCTCTGCAACCTGGAAGTGGTAGGACTAGAGTTCCCAAATCCAAAGCATAGTTGAACCTGAAGACTTGAAGCAGGGAATCAGAATGTTTAAGAACAGGTGCTTCACCCAAAGAACACAGAATGATCCTAGCCAAAGTCACCTAAACTTACTAAGCTCCATTTTCTTACTTATAAGATGAGGACAATTCATTCACTCATTCAACAAATATTTATTATGTGTGCACTATTCTGGGAGATGAACAAGAAGAACAAAGTCCCTATCCTCTTCTCTTGTATTCTCTTGGGTGTAGACTGCAACAATTTATATGAGAGGGACAATAAAGAGTAGAAAATCAGGTAGGGGTAAGTGCTATGATTAAAACAGGGAAAGGGGAAAAGAGTATGTGAATGGAGGCTTTTTTAGGTAGAGTGGCCAGGTGATCCTTAGGGAGTTCTTTTTTTTTTTGGTACCAGGTATTGAACTCAGGGGTACTTAACCGCTGAGACACATCCCCAGACCTTTTTTTGTATTTTATTTAGAGACAGGGTCTCACTAAGTTGCTTAGTGCCTCACCATTGCTGAGGCTGGCTTTGAACTTGTGATCCTTCTGCCTCAACCTCCCTGCTGAGATTACAGGTGTGCAGCATGGTGCCTGGCCTCAGGGAATTTTATGTTTCAAATAGATATTATGTAATATGCTCAGCTCAGAGCTGATAATTGTGCTTAACAAATATACTGTCCCCCCCACCCTCCAGTACTAGAGATCGAAACCTGGGGCTTTCTACTACGTAGCTACATCTCCAAACCCTTTTATTTTGAGACAAGTTCTTACTAAGTTGCCCAGGCTGCCCTTGAATTTGGGATCCACTGTCTTCAGCCTCCTGAGTTGCTGGGACTACAGGTGTGTGCCTGGCACAAATATACTATTATATCATCCAGTTTCACACAGTCCATATTTTAGATGCAAAATAATAAACAACACTTATTAAGATCTTACTATATGCTATGTTATAAACCCTTTACATATTTTTAATGAGTTCTTTCAAAAACTATGAGGCAGGAACTATTACTGTCTCCCTTTTATGGGGGTCAGAAACTGAAGCACAGAAAAGGCCAAACAATTAGGGAGGGCTGGAGACTTAGCACTGCACGGAGGCAGTCTGATTCCAGAGAGAGCAGAGATTGTGAAGGGGTTGTGATTAGACACCAAGAGACAGTGTAGCTGGCAGATGCAGCTCTGATGTCAGTTTGCCTGGTTTCTTATCCTGGGAGGTCTAAGCCTCTCTGATTGAATTTCCTCATTTCTAAATTGAAATACCAGAACCTATTTACCTCCTGGGTATCATGCCTAAAACAGAGCCTTCTTTCTGCTGTGGAGCTGCAGCCTGTTCAGAGACCTGCCTGGCAAGGAGTATGAAGGGTCAAGGGGCCTCTAAAACTTCTGGAGGGAAATAAATGCACACCAGGCAATTGTCAGAGAAAACCTAAACTCATTTGGAAACCAGACCTTGGAAGCTAGCTTTTTGTTGTTGTTGTTTGTTTTTTTCCTTAATGATTCTGAGGGTGCCAGGGTGAAATTAGGTGAATCTTGAATGCCCCAGAAGTGGAATCTTGGCGCGGTCTCAACATTTAGCTTCCATTTCAGCTTAGCTGCCAAGAGAGGTAGAGTGTTGTCGAATGTCTGGGTTGGAGAGGCGCCTGGAGAGGTCAAGCTAGTAGATGGGGAAACTGAGGCCCAGAGAAGCTGAGTGTCTCACCCAGGGTTACTAGGTACATTAGGGGGCAGTCCCTTGGGGTGGCCTGGCAGCGTCTGTAAGTTTAGAGTTCTGCTTTAACTGGGACCTCCGAATCTCGACCTTTAACACGGCCCTCCTCTAGGGGGAAAAGGCCTCACCTTGTTCCAGGATACTAACTGCCTCATTTCCCACGTGGGTGCTGCTGGAAGCCCGGAACACCAGACCGGGTTCGACTCGCGCGTGCGCTCAGCAGCTAGCCCCTCGCCTTTCCCCCCTTTTTTTCTTTCCCCTCCCCTCTCCTTACCGGCTTAGGGGCGGGGGGAGGCCAGAGGAGGCCGAACTCGGCTTCAGCCAATGGGCTGGCGGGCCGCGGGCCCGGCCCCCTCCTTCCCTCCCTCGTGGTCCAATAGAAGTTTACTACAATGTTGTGGCGAACCGAGGGGGAGGGGCGCGCGCGGGCGGGCGGGCTGCGGGACAGGCCGGCCTCCCCTCGCGGAGGAAAGGCGGGAGGGCGCGCGCCGGGGCTGCTCGCTCGCTCGCTCGCTCGCTCCCTCCCTCCGCCAGCGGGTTTAGTCAGCCAGTCAGCCAGCTAGCAGCCGGCGGGCCCGCGAGCCGCAGAGGACCCGAGCCTCGGACGCCGGCGCCGCCTCCTGCCATTGTTCATCGGGCTGCAGCAGCTGCAGGCGCGGGATCCCGGGCCCGGGAGCTACCGGTGAGGCGAGGCGAGACGGCTGCGGCGGCGCGCGAGTCCGGGGGCGCGGCGCTGTCCCCGAGGGGACGGTCCTGGCGGCCGCGGCGGCACCGCAGCCTCTTTGTCTTCAGCCCCCAGCAGGCCCCGGGCTGGGGGCGCGGGCTCTACCGCCGGGGGGCCTCGTCCGCACGCCCCAGCGCAGAGGGCTGGAGCCAGGACGCGGCCCGAGGAGCGCGGGGCGGGCGGGGAGCTGCTGAGGAAGGGGCAGGGGTGTGCCGGGGCGGCGTTTCAAAGTTAGGCTTGGGCTGCGTTTCTGCCCCGGGGAACTCGGTCCCCTCGGGCCTGTCAGTCATTGCACGGTGGGCCGGAGCCGTGGAAGGAAACCAGGTGCGGAGAATCGCGTGTTTCCGACGGCGAAGGTGTTGGGTGCAGCTGCGGAGCCATGGGCTGTCTCGAGAAGTCAGGCAGAATCTGAGCCTTCCCGCCACAGACACCTGCATCATTAAAAAAAAAAAAAAAAAAAAAAAAAAAAAAAAAAAAACCCTCCAAACCCTCAGGATCCAATGCTTTCCCCCCCTTCGTCTTCAGGTTCCCAGTGAGCAAAGGGTTAAATCTATTCTCTGAGCATCGTGACCTCCTTTTTCAGTTCGCGCATCTGTCGGCTTGGAAATATTTCCTCATGCTTGCTGGGCCGCTGGTACCTGTGGAGAGACTGGATCTAGGCTCGCCCTCTGAGATTCATCACCAGGCCATTATTCCTGGGGAGGTTTTGCCAAAACAGGGTCGTTTTCCCCAGGAACAGGGATTCTCTTGAGAGAGAAAGTGATCTCACGTGAAACAAATTGCTGACGGATTGGTTTCTGACCACATGATAGCGACTGTCATCCTGTTGTTTCTCTAACTGTACCCTACCATAAATGACTAGTCTATGGAGATGTCTTTTGGCATGTGTTGCTGATTAGGAGATTTTTTTCTTCCTTTTTTTTTTTTTTTTTTTTTGAGATGCTGAGCTTTTTTTAGTACTCTGGGTGATTTCACAGCTGCTATTTTGTTCCTTCTGTTTTTAGGGAAAATTGCAAGAAATGGTTATGTCTTGTGTCTTAGATATTATTGTAGTAGATTTATACTCTCTTGAGGATATACTGTACTCAGTACTGTTGCTCATTACTGTTTGTTGTATTCTCAGTCCTGGAAAAATTTTTTAGTTGGTTTGATCCTGTTAATCAAGCAGGATATGCATATCCTTTATGTAATTCCCATCCAATTTTGTTAATGTAGAATTAACCCTTTTTAAGGAGACACGTATTCTTTGTTTTCTTTTTCTGTAAATTGAAGATGGTACATTCTTTGACAGCTGTAAAATTTTTGGTTTTATAAGCTAGTTTCTTATTAATACTATCCATATATTGGACATGACAGAATATCTGGACACAGCAAGCACTCAATAAATGGCAGATAAAAAAATGGATATAAGGGGGCTGGGGATGTGGCTCAAGTGGTGTCACGCTCGCCTGGCATGTGTGCGGCCCAGGTTCGATCCTCACACCACATACAGACAAAGATGTTGTGTCTGCCAAATACTGAAAAATGAATATTAAAAAATTCTCTCTCTCTCCCAATCTCTCACTCTCTCTCACTCTTTCTTAAAAAAAAAAAAAATGGATATAATAGCTGAACATCAGATTGCTTTGGAATCTAAGTGCTAATTCAGAATGCTTTCTACCAGAAACTTACAATTAAAGTAAAGATAGGCATAATTCATATCCCCAGGGAAATAAGTACATTATATCTTTGCCACTATTAAAAATAAATTCATTGTTGGATCTAAGTTCAGCACACTAGTCTTCTGATTCTAATAAAACTTTATTCAAAACTTTATTCCCCCACCTGTATAATTGTATTTGGGTTTATAAATAAATGTTTTTAATCTTCAGAACTCACCAAAAATTCATTCAACAGGTCCCGCCTGTGCTAGGCAGGTGCTCTACCGCTGAGCCACAATCCCAGCCCAGATTGACAGGTTTAATACTTGGAAACTCTAGCTGTCTGCAAATAGACCAAGCTAATGAAAAGTTTTATTTTTTAGGTCGATCGTTGCTTGCTTTCTGTATCTGTTCTTTTTCTGCCTGTTTTAAGGGCCAATATCTTTTTAAAGTTTGTTGAGTACCCAAGTTGTATTTATAGTGTTCAAGAAGTAGATATTAGGAACAAACATGTTTTTATTATTATCTTTTTTTTTTCCCCCTGTGGTGCTTGACATTGAACCCAGGGACTCATGGATGCTGGGCAAGTATTTGACCATTGAGCTTCCTCCCCAGTCCTCAAATATAAGTTTTGAGGTATGGTTATCCTTGGTGGGACACTGGTGTGTGAAGATGATCCCAGCTACTTGGGAGCTTGAGGAAGGAGGATCACTTAAGTCCAGGAGTTTGAGGCCAGCCTGGGCAATATATCTAGATTCTGTATCAAAGGGGAAAAAAAAAAGAAAGAAAGAAGAAAGGTGATACAGTGTTTTATGTAAGAATAACAAAAAATGTTCAGATCTTTTCATATTTATGAAATGATGAAGGTACTTTCATCTTTTCTCCTTAAGAAATAGTTCTTAGCAGGGGCTGGGGTTGTGGCTCAGAGGAGGAGCACTTGCCTACCATGCGTAAGGCCCTGGGTTCGATCTTCAGCACTGCATGAAAATAAAATAAAGATATTATGTAAACCTATAACTAAAAATAAATATTAAAAAAAGAAATAGTTCTACGCAATACCTAACAAATGATTTGAAATTATTACTATTTCCTCTGAAAGAAGTGGTTGTGGCATTTTGTTGAGCTATGACCTATATATTTTTCTTGTTATTTTTGTCAGGTTTGTGCCCCACATTTGAAGTTCACCAGTGTGATATTTTCTTGTAGATAGCTTGAGTTTAACATTTTTGAAAATTACATAGCTAGCTTTCAGAGTTAAGCTCATCACAAGCATTGCCTAAAAGCCACAGGATTCTTGAATTCTCTGCAGGTACTTTGATATGCTTACCATCAGATTGTGATCTAAAGTATGTGGTCCGTAATTTTTTGATGTGATTGCTAGGGTTTGCTCATTATTTTTGAATATTCAAATATAATTTAATATTGGTGATCTGATTTCATAACTAAAATATCAATGGCTATCAAGGTCTGAGTTTGTTTTTGAAATCATGGGTAGCATACGTTTAAATCACAGTCTGTTTTCTTGTTATCTGAGAAGCAGGCCAGCGGTGACAGTGCTGCCAGGGTAATTTTCCAAGAGTCTCATCAAGTTCGTGATTGGTCAAATGCATATTCAGATGTGCATTCATCGATACCTATAAAGGACTTGTTTTTTTCCCTGATTGCTTGAGCAGAGAATCACTTTATTTTGCTTGCAGAGAATCACTTTATTTTGCTTGCGAGCTAAACAACAATAATTCTAATCTTTTTTTCTTTTGAACAACTTTGCTTTTTTCTCTGAATAAAGCCCCCAAAGGTGAAACTTTTAGAGTAGGCCTCTGTATTGATCAGTTATAGGTCTTACTTACACAGGATCCTGAATTTTGGGAAGGTATAGCTTCATTGAACTTAGCTTTTAGCTAGAGGAGAGGCAGATCCCAGATATATTTGTTACTTTCTATTGTTCATTTATATTTCTTGGTTTGTTACTAGTGGCTTACTATGTGTCTTTTTTTTATGTGAGGAGATTCATGGTGTGTTCAGTAAAATGCAGTGTAACAAATACTCTGGTGTACACACTGGGTTAGATTAGTATTTTGATTTCCTCTGCTGCTATTTAATGAATACACAGCGAGAAGGATAAAGGGAAAACTATAGCAATGAACAGTATTCAGAAATTGGAGGCATTAGAAAGGAGAACTTGGGGGCTGGGGATGTGGCTCAAGTGGTAGCGCGCTCACCTGGCATGCGTGCAGCCCGGGTTTGATCCTCAACACCACATACAAACAAAGATGTTGTGTCTGCCGAAAACTAAAAAATAAATATTAAAAAATTAAAAAAAAAAAAAGAAAGGAGAACTTGGGTATTTTATATTATGTACTGATCTCATTTAGAACTGTCACACTGTACTTCAAATATTGGTTTTAGGAAAGTTTAGTAGGAAAATCTGATTGTGATGAAAGTCTGTTATACTTATTTTTGCTAGTTATTTTTATTTAAATGAATTGTTCCCACCTTGAAGTATATGATACTCTTTGACCTTTGGAGAAAAGCAACATGCCGTGTGTGGCCAAAATAATTTTAGGAATGGCTTGAAGGGACTTTACTATCTCCTACCCCCAATCTTTATCAGCCTCCCCCAGTTACCTAAAGTAAACGTGCAATCTGAGTAGGGAAACTGACAGCTTGATGTGCAGATATTTTCTTTCTTTACAATTAGATTATAATCCCTTAAAGTCCATTCTACATAGACTTTCTGGCATTATGTTCATTTATTATTTTATTATTGCATTTATGAAGACAAGTTCTCTTTTTTCAATTATCTCTTGGTTATCTCCAATATAAATCCATATGGATTAAACTGTGATTACTTATTAAATTATTACTCTTCCCCTTCCATGGCTGAGGACTCTTGGGTCACTTCTATCCAATTAATCTAACCCCTCTTGTATTATTTTTGATTCCTAGCATGAGCTCTATTTGTAGAGATTAAGGTGGTTTCTGAGCTATGTGAAGTGGAGCTCAGGAAGGGTTTAAGTAATCTTGGCAGAGTGGGTAGGAAGGGGCAAGATTGATGGACTGGATAGGAAATATGACTATGAGTTTATATTGATAAATAAGGTGGGAAGAAGCAATAGATGCTTTTAATATTATTATCTAATTCTATATTCAATATGTATCCATAATTCTGTTATCTAATAATATCTATTAATAGGGACAGGAACATTTTTTGGAAAATAGGTGAAAATAAAATAGGATAAATATGCTTTAATAGTTAATTGTGATTTTTATTTTTTATTTTTTGTGGTGCTGTGGATTAAACTCAGGGCCTTACGTATACTAGGCAAGTGCTCTGCCACTGAGCTTCATCCCCAGCCCTAATTATGATTTATAAATGCAACCCCACTTCCTCCTCATATCTTTCATCCTCCACAAAAATCCTAGTGCAAATCCTCAATATGCCTGAATTGTAATTTACAACATAGACTGAGATTTACTTATATTAATTATATTAAAAGCTTGTATTTATGCATTATATTTTGAAAATGTCTTAATTATGCCATATAAAATATGATATAAAAGTTTCAAGTGAGAAACTCTTAGTGATATAACTACCTTAAAGCATAGGGTTATTGTTGTTTTATTTATTTATTTTTGGCAGTGCTGGCATCCATAGGGTTATTTTGAATTGGTTAAATTTAAAGTAGAACCCACAAGTGGAATAGAAATGTATATTTAAGAACATTCAGGGGACTGGGGTTGTGGCTCAGTGGTAGAGTGCTTGCCGAGCCCACATGAGGCACTGGGTTCAAACCTCAGCACCACATAAAAAAAAAAAAAAAAAAAATGAAATAAAGATATTATGTCCACCTACAACTAAAAAACAAATATTAAAAAAAAGAACATTCAGTACAATGTCAAGGATCAGTTATTGATGTACAGTTACTAGTGCTTACACAACTTCTTGAGTAATCCTCTTAGAATCATTTTAATACAATGAGATCTTAATGATTTATCTTTCAGTGTATCATTTTGTAATGAAATGGTATTTTAATTTATGTGCCAAATGTGTATTATAATTTGCCGGTTTAAAGTTCCACATATATTCAAGTGAAGAGTGTTTCACCTTGATAATACTTGGTACAGATTGTTGAAATTCACCCCTCTCCAACCCTCCATTTTTTTGGCCATATGGACACAGGCAGAACTGTCGAGAGCTCCAATGATTTAAGCCCTCAAATTTTACCTGCCAACCATTTCAGCATGCAAGAGAGACACATGGAAGATGGCTTAAAGTGAAGGCTTTTTTTTTTTTTTTGCTACCACCCACTTGCTGTCTCTTGCCCTTTTCTCTCTCTTTTTTTAATGATTCAGAGAATTGACAGGGTAACTGGCTTACTCCTTGCAGCATTCTGCCAATCTTGATAGTATTATGTAATTATATAAACCTTTTGCATGATGTCATATGATATTGTATATATGTCCTCCTACACATGTGTCTTTAGAGTAATTTCTTTCCATCTGCTATTGGACAGTGCGCTTTGTTAGGTTATTTTTGAATCTTCAGGCTTTCTGGCATCCTTAACACTTGAAATAACAATTGCTTTGGGAAGCAAGAAAATCCGCATAGTATATTAGTGGCTTTTCCAGTGGAAATGTAAATAGTGTTTTATTTTAAAAAATTATATCCTGTGTTCCAAGTAGGCAAAACATGCGTTTTAGGTTTAGGTTGTCTCCAGATAATTTTGTTAGGTAGAAAATTATCAGTTGTTGCCAAGTGGAAAAGTAAAACAGAGGTACTTGAGAGAAAGGAGGCCAAGAATAAGAAGCCTGCTTGAGAAGAGATTTCAAAGATGTCTTATTCTCTGAAGGTTTATTGGTGTCTTCTTGTGAACTCTTTTTTTTTTTTCTTTTCTTTTTTGGTACTGGGGATTAAACCCAGGGCACTTAACCACTGAGCCACAGTTGCTTAGGGCAATTAAATTGTTGAGGCTGACTTTGAATTTATGATCTTCTTGCCTCAGCCTCCTGAGATGCTGGAATTACAGGTATGTGCCACTGTGCCTGGCTTCTTAATAACTCTTGTAATGCTCATTTAAAAAAATTGTTTTGATTAGTTATACATGACAGTACATTGCATTTATGTAATTTGATATATCATACATAGATGGAATAGAATTTCTCATTTTTCTGATTGTGCATGTTGTAGAATCACATTGGTCATGAAGTCAAATATTTACAAAAGGTAATAATGTCTGTTTCATTCTATTATCCTTCCTATCCCATGTCTCATGTCTCCTCCCCTCCCTTCTCTTCACTCTCCTCTACCTAATCTAAGGTAACTCTGTTCTTCCCAGTGCTGCACCCTGCCCTTATTGTGAATTAGCATCTGCATATCAGAGAAAACATCCTGCCTTTGGTTTTTGGTGGTTGGCTTATTTCGATTAGCATGATATTCTCCAACTCCATCCATTTACTGTCAAAAGCCATAATTTCATTCTTCTTTAAAGTTGAGTAATATTCCATTGGAAAAAAAAATATATAGAGACCCCATTTTCTTTTTTATTTACTTATTTATTTTTGTACTAGGGATTGAATTTAGGGGCACTCCACCACTCAGCCACATCCCCAGCCCTATTTTGTATTTTAGAGAATATCATATTTTCTTTATATCTATTGAAGGACATCTAGGTTGGTTCCATAGTTTAGCTATTGTGAATTGAGCTGCTAAAAACATTCATGTGTCTGTGACTATCACTGTAGTATTCTGATTTTAATTTCTTTGAGTATAAATCAAGGAGTGGGATAGCTGGGTCAAATGGTGGTTCCATTCCAAGTTTATCTCCATACTGCTTTCCAGAGCAGTTGTACCAATTTGCAGTCCCACCAGCAATGACAATACTCATTTTTTATATAGCAGATTTGACATATAAAACTGGTACTCCCCAATGAGATTGTATTAGCTTCTAGAAGGCAGAGGATAAATATCATGTCTTTAATTACCCTTCATATTTCCCCAAACGCAGACATTGTTTAGTACATTTGCTACAACTGTAACTTAAGGCACACTATAGTGTTAGTGAGAATATGAACTCCAGGATAGTTAAGATTTAACACCTGGGTTCTGATACTGACTCTGCTTCAGATAATCTCTCTCTCTCTCTCTCTCTCTCTCTCTCTCTGATATTTTCTTAGAAAATAAGTTAAAGGTCTCATACGCCTTGGTATGCATCTCCTTTGAATAAAGCTATTATATTGTATAACCACAACACTATTATCATACCTAAGAAAATTAACATTTCTATAGTATCAACCAATATTCAACTAATATACAACTCATATGTATATTTCCTAGTTAGTTTTGTTTAAAATATTTGTACCTTTTTTTTTTTTTTTGCACTGGAGTTGAATGCAGGGACACTCTACCACTGTGCTAATCCCCAAATCCTTTTCATTTATGGAGACAGGGTCTCATTAAATTGTGCAGGCTGGTCTTGAACTTTCCATTCTCCTGCCTCAGCTGGGATTACAGGAATGCCCACTGAGACAGGCTGATTATATCACTTTTGTTTCCTTTAGTCTAGAACAGTACTTGTTATCTCTAATTGTCGTTAGCTTTGATGAGTCCTGGTGCCAGTTGACTTGTAGAGCGGCCTGTTTTGGATTTGTCTGTTTGTTCCCTTAGGTTTTAATCTGTTCCCCTATCTGCTTTGTTTCCTGAAAACTGGAAGTAATCTCTGTGGGTTTGATTAGACTTAAGTTAAGCACTTTTGGCCCGAGTTCTTCATAGATGATGCTATGATTTTCATTCTGCATCACATCAGGAAGTTCATGTCAGGCTTTCCTACAATTAGTGATGCTAATTTTGGTCACCTAATTAAAGTGATAACCACCAGATTTCTTTGTGGTATAGGTAGACTTTAAGTATTTGTGGTGATACTTGGACATAGTAAATATCCTGTTCCCCAATTAGTAAATATCCTATTCACCATTTCCCATTGGTTTTAGCATTCATTGATCTTTGGGGGTTACAAAAAAAAGTCAGCTCTTAAAAATTAACCTGGAAGATTTAAATTAGGGAAGAAAAGGAAGATAATAGGTACCTTTTGCTCGTATATTTCATAGGCTTTCCTCAGTTTTTGGTAAGTCTGATGTCTTGTATTATTTTTTGTTCCTAAAATTAGATTTACAGAGTTACAATTTACTTGGCAGTGGAACATAATCACAATAAGGATTATTTTAGGATTTGGTTTGTGCTTGGTTAAGGTAATTTTGGTTTTATTTTTTGGTGATACACTTTTTTATTCTCATCATTAGGTATGTATAAATAGCCTTATTTCTTAACTATGGTGCTTAATATTTCCTCTAACTTACTAAATATTTTTGAACTTTTATTAATTTCTTTAAAATAAAAGCTGATGTTTTATTAAGTGCCATCCCATCCCCTAAAGACAATACCTATGTAATTAAATGAAAAAGGTTTGTGTCAATCTACTGGGCTCGCTGTGGGTATATATGATCATAGAAGATTTACCCAATAATGCTTTTTTCTTTAAGGTACTTTTTTGATTTACCCTTGCTAATTGTTGGATCTCTAAAATGACTGTAATAAACACTGGTTAAAGAGAAATGTTTAGTAGTTCACATAATCCTGCTGGTATTTTGTAAGATTGAAAAGATTAGCATGGAGATGAATGATTGTATAACTAAAGAATATGTCAGGTAGACAAAGGGCAGGGCTTAAAAAAATATTTTTTTTTGGGTGTCTACTGTGGTGGGTAGCCTTTAAGATGGCATGAATGATCCCTGCTTCCTGGTATTCATGCCCTTGTATGATCCCCTCCCCTTGAGTTGGGTGAGACCTAGTGACTCCTTGTGAATGGAAAACAGAAAAAGTAGTGGGATGTCACTTCAAGATTAGGTTATCATAGGCTCTTACTGCTGTGTTGGCACTCTCTGGCTCTCTGCCTCGTTGTTGGGTCACTAGCTGCCATATCCTGAGAACATTTAGGCAGTGTATGGAGAGGCCCCCACAGTGAGAAACCAAGGTCTGTCAGTGAGCTTGAAAGTGGATCTCCTGAGGCCTGATATCGGCCATGTGAGCGAGCTTGGAAGCAACCTCTGTGGGCAGAGATGAGTCTTAAAATGAATGTGAACCTGATTGACAACTCAACTGCAGTTTCACAGGAAACCCTGAGCCAGAGCCATTTAGCTAAGTCATTCCTGGGTTAGTAACCCAAGGAAACTGTGAGATAATAAATGCTTGTTGTTTTAACCCATCAAGTTTTGGGGCAATTCATTGTACAGCAATAGATGACTGCTACATCTATCATTTATTCATTTAATAAACATTGGTTGTCTACTATTAATCATGTACTCTTCTAAGTAACTTGGGACATAACACTGTTATTGTAAAGTTTATATTTTAGTAAAAAAGAGAGGACAAATAATAAATACACAAGTCAAGGATAAACATAAGCCATCTTATGATTTTAGTGAGGGTCAGGGAAGCAGAGTAAGAAAGGTGGAATGGATATAGAAAATAGTGGTCAGAGATGATTTTTCTTGACCAGGTGAAATTTGAGCAGAGTCCTGAATGGAATAAGACAGTGAGCCATGCAGGTATCTGGGGACAAGATTTAGGCAGAAGGTACCACAAGCGCAAAGGTTACCATGTTTGGTGTGTTTGAGAAGCATTAAATAAGCCAGCATCATGGGTCAAAATGATCTAGAGGAGGGCCTGGACCTGTGGCTCAGTGGTAGAGTGCTCGCCTAGCACGTGCAGGGTGCTGGGTTCAATCCTCAGCACCACATAAAAAGAAAATAAAGGTATTGTGTCCAAATATACTAAAACAAAATATTAAAGGAAAAAAAAAAAAAGAAGATCTAGAGGAGCCAGACACTATGGCATGTGTCTATAATCTCAGCTACGAGGAGGCCAAGGCAAAAGGATCACAAGTTTGAGGCCAGCCTCAGCAGTTTAGCAAGAGCCTGTATGAAAATAAAAAAAATATAAAAGGCTGGTAATGTAGCTGAGTGGTAAAGCACTCCTGAGTTCAATGTCAAGTACTGAATAAAAAAGGAAAAAACAGTGATAGAGGGGAAATGGTAGGAGTTGAGTTCAGAAATGCTGTACATAGAAGGAGCATGTCATGTAGTGCCTTATTGGTTACATTAATGACTGTGCATTTTATTCTGATACAGGAATTCTTGGGAGCAGAGGAATGACATGATCATTCATTTAGCGCATATTGATTATACACAATGAGGAGGATGCTGTGGGTATATGTGATCTAGTATTAGAAATTATTTGAGTTCGGGATGGTGTTGCAAGCCTGTAATCTGAGCTATTCAGGAGGCTGAGACAAGAGGATTGCAAGTTTGAAGCCAGCCTGGATAAATCAGCAGGAGTTATCTGCCTCAAAATAAAATTAAAAAGAAAAAGAAAAAGAAAAGAAAAGGACTCCCAATGGTGGAGCCCTTGTCGTAGCATTCAAAGGCCCTATGTTTGTTTAGTCCTCAGTCCTGGGGGAAATTTTTTTTTTTTTTAATGGCTTGGGCTGTATGTAGCTCAGTGTTAGAGCACTTATCCAAGGCCCTGGGTTCTAGCCATAGTACTGGGGGAAAAAAAGATTGGTCATGTACTCAAAAACTTAGGAATAGAGGTTCTGTGTCATGGAAAAATATGCAGTTATATAACAAGCACAGAATAAAACCTGGGTTGGGATTCTGGCTCATCTACTTGGTTCCACACATTTCAGCCATTCTTGGGTGCTTATTATGTGCCAGGTAAACTAATGATGCTAGTGTTTATTGATGATTTATTATAAGCCAGGCTCTATGTTGTGTGCTTTTAGATATGATATAGGTGCTAAAGAGTTTGTGCTCTGAGGCTTGAGTGCCTAGTTTTAAATTCTGATTGTATCACTCTTTAATAACTTTGGGCTAATCAGTTTACTCATTCTATAGTATAGGGATATTTCTATATCTTTTAACATTTTATGATGATTAAAAAGTTAAATATATGAGCTGGACACGGTGGTGCAGGCTACTACATAGCTACTACAGAGGATGAGGTAGGAGGATTCAGAGTTTGAGGCCAGCCTGGGCAACTTAGACCTTGTGTAAAAATAAAAAGTCTGAGGATGTAGTTAGAGGTAGAGGAGAGCTTGCCTAAGGCCCCAGATTCAATCCCCTGCAACACACACACACACACACACACACACACACACACACACACAAATGCAGTCTTACCAGGCACAGTGGTGTACACCTCTAATCCCAGTGGCTCAAGAGGCTGAGGCAGGAGGATGCAAGTTCAAAGCTAGTCTCAGCAACTTAGCGAGGCCCTAAGAAACTCCTTGAGACCCTATCTCTAAATAAAATACAAAAATGGGCTGGGGATGTGGCTCAGTACCTGGCAGCAGATAAATATTAGTCATTTAACCTTACCACAGCTCTTTAATCTAGATATTCTTAATGCCATTTCCTATTTTAGGTAACAGGTTAAAAATTAAGTAATTTTTTAAGTTATGCAACTAGTTTTCAAAGCTTACATTCATTACCTTTGCTTACTCAATATGTCCATGAGCAAGTGGGGAATGAGTGATTTGGATCTAGGCCTTGTATCAGGACCAATGATTTCTTAATAATTGTGATCTTGTGAAAATACTTTTTTTCCCTATGCTTCTGTTTCCTTTTCTGTAATGAGGATAATACCCATATTACAGACGTACATAGTAATAACAAAACTAACCTTGCAATGTGCCTGTCACATAGAGATCCTTATGTTAGTTCTTTTTTTTTTCCTCCTTTGATAAAAATCTTTTCTTAGAGATGGGGGAGGGGGTAGAATAATCTTTAATTAAGAAGAATGATTTTTTTTACATCTTAAACTGTAACTTTTTCTACTAAAAGTAGGTATCTGTGTGTCTATGTGATTATTATTTGTAAATACATGATATAGTTATATAGAAAGCAAATGGTTTGGATTTGATTCGGACTTAATACTAATGTTTTTAAGACTTTTTGTGAGTATTCTAAAGACCCATTTCATAGTCAGCATGCCTTCATAGCTTCATTTCCGGTTTGGTAGGGCCGAGTCATGTGGTTGATGTCCCCATTGTTGCTTTTCTCATTTGCAGCAGATGTGAAAGTATACATACATACACAGTTGAAAACAGGAAGGGGTTTGAGTTGGTAGAGTGTTTTTGCAAGGAACTTCTTGTGCACAAGCCACCTGAGATCTGAAGTGCCTTTAATCTTCATGACTTTTAGCAGTTACAAAAAGATGTTATACCTTGTTGTAAATGAAAAAGCAAATGATTTTGTAGTTTAAAAAATTCATGAGTGTACTCGTAGTTTTATTTTTATGCATTTTGGAGAAGTGACTATTTTGTTCCTGTTTTTTATTAAAATGCATGACTGATAATAATGTTGTTTTTCCTTGTGGTGTAGGGGTTCAAACCCAGGGCCTTGAACATGCTTAGGCAAGTTCTGTCCCAGAGAAGAGTCTTCTCTTGATACTCCTGTAGTACACAGCTGAGGCCAGCCTGGAGCATTTCATACTTTACTGAAGAAATAGGTACTGAGTACTAGTACGCTCATATATAACATGGCTCCTCACATCAAATTCACTCCTCTTCAGTTTGTTCTCTATTTGGGTATCTCCTTTCCTTGACTTGCCATACACGTCTCTGACTTCCAGTGGCAGAAGCCACCTTTAACTCTTCTACCTGAGAGTAAATCTGGCATATCTAAACACAGAGAAAAAGGGGATTCTCATTCCTGCCAGCTTATGGTTGTATCTGAGAGAGGACCCGTTTCTTGCATGTGATGAACACCAGGTCTCAACAACACTTCAGGGAGAATGCTAGTTGCCCGCAGAGTATCTAACTGTCATTTGTAGAAGAGAAACACAAAACTTAGTGTGGAATTGAATGGACTAAAGGAGGCTTTCCTTTTTGCTATTTATCCCAGATATACTTTGATGTGTAGCTCAGCAATTTGACAAAAATAGTTCTTAATACTCTACACTGGTCAGTGGTAGAGTGCTTGCCTAGCATGTGTGAGGCACTGGGTTTGATCCTCAGCACCACATAAAAATAAATAAAATAAGTGTATTGTGTCCATCTACAACTAAAAGTGAAAAAAAAAAGGTTCTTAATAAATACCCCTTTGATTCTTTGACTCTTAACATGATTTGATACCTAATGGACTATAGTTAGTTTGTTACAGCTTTCTCTCCGAAGACTTTTGTTTGAGGAGATCCTGGTACTTAATCGGTACCAAAGTTAAGCAGGGGCTGTTGGTGATAAACATGACCTGTTGTGATCAGATGAAACGTTTGGCTCTCTGAGCCCTGTTTTGTATTTTATTTATAGACGGTCTCATTAGGTTGCTTAGCGCCTCACTGTTGCTGAGGCTGGCTTTGAACTTTCAATGTTCCTCCCTCAGCCTCCTAAGCTGCTGCACATTACAGGCATGTGACACTGTGCCTGGCCTAAGATTGATTTTGATTTCTTAAAACTTAAGGACTATACACCTATATTAAATGATCTCAGATTATCTTTTTTAATCTATTTTTTTTTTTTTGGTTGAACTGTTTTAATAGGGGTGTTCTACTACTGAGCTATAACTCTAACCCTTATTTCTTATTTTGAGAAAGGATCTCACCTAGTTGTTGAGGCTGGCCTCAAACTTATGATTCATGTTTCTCAGCTTCCTAAGTCACTGGGATTATAGGCATGTGCCACCATGTCTGGCTCAGATTATCTTCCAGGATGATAAAAAACATAGATTGAGTTAAAAATATTTGATAGGGGCAGCAAAACCAAAATATTTCCTATAAAACTGGCAGCAAGGGCTGGGATTGTGGCTCAGTGGTGGAGCACTTGCCTGGCATGTGTGAGGCACTGGGTTCGATCCTCAGCACCACATAAAAATAAATAAATAAAGGTATTGTGCCCATCTGCAACTAAAAATATTAAAACAAACAAACATGGGGCTGGGGATGTGGCTCAGTGGTACCACGCTCGCCTAGCATGCATGAGGTACTAGGTTCGATCCTCAGCACCACGTAAAAACAAAATAATGTGTCCGCCTAAAAGTAAAGATACATAAATAATAAATGTTAAAAACAAACAAAAAACCGGCAGCAAGGGACCAGAATGTCTAGTATGATCAATTTATTTCTGTAGATATGACTTATTTTGAGACTCACAGTTTTATTAATTTCTTTTAAAAATGTAATAGATTAGTATTTTTCCTGTATGAATAAACTTCTGTTGTTAGGAATGTCAATTTGGGATGTATTATATATGACATTTTGACCTATTGACATTTGGGCTGTACAGTTTTCTTAGACTCTGTTGGTTGAGGAAGTTACTTCCTGTCTCTAGCTTCTTGAGTATTTTTATCATGAAAAAATGTTGAATTTTTTCCAAATGCTTTTTTTGATGTCTATTGAAATAATCTTGTGGATTTTGTCTTTTTACTCTATTGATGTGGTGTATTGATTGATTTTCATATATTAACAATTTAAATGTTGAACTAACTTTGCATTCCTAGGATAAATTCTACTTGATCATGGTGTATAATCCTTATATGTTTATGGATTTGGTTTGCAGCCTTTTATTGAGGATTTCTGCATCTAAATTTATAAGGAATGCCATTTTGTATTCCTTTTTTGGGGAATGGAGTGGTGCTGAAGATTGAACACAGGGCCTTGCATCTGTACCACTGAGTTACATCGCAGCTTTTTGCTTTTCTTTCTTTCTTTCTTTTTCTTTTTCTTTTTCTTTTTTTTTTTTTTTAAATGTCTGTGGTTTTGGTATCTGAGTAATATAATATATAGTATAATAAGGAATTGTTATCTCCTCTTCCTCTTCCTTTTTCTTCTGAGTTTGTAAATGGTATAAATTCTTCCTTATACATTTTGTAGTTTTTTATTTAAAGTGTATTTTATCTGATATTTAGTTAATTTTTGCATGTCTTTTTTCTGTGTGTGTGTGTGCGTGCGTGCGTGCATGCACGCGCACCCGTGCTTTTGGTACTAGGGATTGAATTTAGGGGCCCTCAACCACTGAGCCACATCCCCAGCCCTTTTTTTGTATTATTATTTAGAGACAGGGTCTCAGTGAGTTGCTTAGCATCTCACTTTTGCTGAGGCTGGCTTTGAACTTGTGATCCTCCTGCGTCAGCCTCCTGAGCTATGGGATTACAGGCATGCGCCACTGTGCCAGACTCTGTCTTTTTTATTTTCAATCTATTTTAGTAGATTCTTTGACTCTAAAGTGAATTTTTTATAAACAGGAGATAGTTGGGTTTTATTTTTAATTCATTCTGGCAACATCTGCTCTTTATTTTAGGACTTTAATCTGTTTGCACTTGTTTTTCTTTTGCAGTTGTAGGAATGGAACCCAGGGCCTTATGCATGCTAGGCAGGTGTTCTACCACTGAGCTATATCCCCAGCCCAATATTATCTACATTTAATTTACATCTGCCATTTTGCTTTGTTTTCTTTGTCTTATGTCTTTCTTCTTCCTCAGTTCCTCTATTACTGCCTTCTTTTGTGTGCGAGTGCTTTTTAAAAACCTTGAGATTTCTTGAGTAATATGGGGAGGAAGAGATTTCTTGTATAATTTTGAATCAAAAGGTCCCACTCTCAGTTATCTATTGCTACACAATTAACCACCCCAAAACTTAGTGATTTAAAATAATAAGTATTTTATTCTTCATGATTCTGTGGGTCAGGATTTGGAAAAGGGCTCTGTGAAAATGGCTCATTTCTACTCCATGTGGTGTGGGCTCTGGCAGTGTGTTTGTTTTGTGTGGTGTCAAGTTACAGTGAGGAACAATCCAAGCCAGCCTGGCTTTCCTGTCTAGTGGCTTAGCTGAGATGCTTCAATCATCTGGGGGCTGTCTGGGAGGGCTGGCCTCATCTTGAGATAAATACTGGATAGGAAGAGTAGTTGGTGGTTATCTTTAAGCCAAACTACCACAGCTCTAAAAGAAATCTTACATTGGGTGAACAGTTTAAATCTTGAAATTAAACTATTTTTTCCTGTTTTGAACATTATTTTCAGAATAATTATTGGTAGGGCCATGATGAAACTAAGGCAACTAACATTAAAATACAACATGTGAAATCAGATAATAAAGTGTTTTTTGAAAATGGGGCTGTGGCTGTGGCTCACTGGTAGTGTACTTGCCTGGCATGTGTGAGGCACTGGGTTTGATTCTCAGCACCACATATAAATAAAATAAAGGTCTCTCAAAAGAAAAGAAAATGGTTGAAGTAACTTGTTTTGAGAGCTGGGCATGGTGGCCCTTGCTTGTGATCCCAGCAATTTGGGAGGTTGAGGCAGGAGGATCACAAATTTGAGGCTAGCCTCAGCAATCTAGCGAGACCTTATCTCAAAATAAAAAATAAAAGAAGGGCTTGGGATGTAGCTCAGTGATAGTGTACGCTTGGGTTCAATCACCAGCACCAAAAACAAACAGAAAAACAAAAACAGTTTTGATGTTATGTTTGGTTGGTTCAAAATTTACTACTTCTTGGAAATCAAGTCTGGAGAAACTATTATAGTTGGGTTTCAATTATGTTCAATTTTGAGGTGAGTTATTCTAAAGTAGAGAAACAAAAATATCCAGAGATTGGCTGGATGTTGTATAAACAAAATAAAATGTTTGCAACTGTATGACATATGATGTACCAGGAAATAAGTGTTAGTATAGTCCATGTGTTGCTTGATAAGAAGATGAAAGCATGACATTTACTTTTCTGACTTGGGACTTTTCATGTCTGGAGGTCTTAATCATCTATTACCCTGAGGTAATGGAAAGCACTCAGAAAAATCACAAGATAATGATTTTGGCTTTCAAAATATACTTCAGAGTATATGACAGAATAATAAATTAACATTTAGTGTAGAGTCAATAATGAGGAAGAACAAGTTTTAAGTCCAGTGAGGTATAATGGTCATAGGAGGATTTTATTTGATGAGTGTCTGTTGGAAGAACTGTTTATAGTGAATTCATGCTGAATTGCAGGAATTACCTGTCAAAAATTACCTAAGCTGTAGTGCTAATAATTAGCAGAAATAGTTTTCCTGTGAGAAAACCCATAGAAACAAATGACTTAAAATGCCATTTCCTCTGGTTTTACAAGTAATATGAAATTTTAGAAAATCTGTCGAGTTTTAGAAAAATTTCAGGCAATAAAGACAAAACTAAAAACTACCTACAATTCTATAAAAAATGATAATAGTAAAAGCATTTTTGTTATTCCTTTCTGATCTTTTATAAATTTCTCACTTGATGAAGTACAGGACTAGCAAAACAAAACAGTGTTTTTCCTATGCTTATATAGTCAGCACAGCTCTTCTGACACCAGATGTGTGGGACCATTAAATCTACCCCGCCTGCCCCGCGCCAATTTAAATAATTCTCTAGGAGATACCAGCTGGATGTCCTATAATTTAATTCTGACACTGTCTATCTGGAGGTAGCAGGCAGACCCCACAGGTTCTGGCCCTTATTTCATGATTGCCCCTTACTTCAGGTGCCAGTCCCAGGCTCCAGGTTGTGACTTATCCTTCTGACCAACTGGCTATCATTTGGAATTCCTACAAACTCCCTCTTCAGGTTCCATTAATTTGCTAGTATGGCTCACAGAACTCAGTGAAACACTTTATTAGGATTACCCAGTTATTATAAAGCATATGACAAAGAATACGGGTGAACAGTCGGATGAAGAGATGCGCAGGGCAAGTTGTTGGGCGAAGAACTTGAAGCTTCCTTGTGCTTTCTGGGATTCGCACCCTCCAGTCCAGGAACTTCTGTGCTCAGTGGTCTGGAAGCTTTCCGAATGCTCTTCCTTTTGTGTTTTATGGAGATTTCTTTACATGGGCATGATTGATCACATCATTGGCTATTGGTGATCAGCTTGGCCTTCAGCCCTTCTCCCCTCCTGGGGTGGGCCTGAAAGTTCCAACCCTCTAATCACATATTTGGTCCCCCTGACGAGGAGAGTTTTCCAGGAGCCCCAGCCATCACTTATCTCATTAGTACACAAAAATGCATTTATCACTTTGGAGATTCCAAGGGCTTTAGGAGCTGGAGCAGAGACCAAACATATATTTCTTTTTATATCTCAGTATCACACGAAGTGATGTGGAACTTTATGAATTTTATTCCCCCAACCCCTCTCACTTCAGTTCTATTGGGAAATCTTATCTGTTCTTTCAGTTTTAATAGGAATATCAGCTTAGTTTACTAGAAGTATAGGTTTCAAATCCTTTCAGTGGAATAAACAAACATAAAGTATGTTAATATGGTAAGAGCTTTTGATAAAAGCAGTTCCTTTTATTCTAAGGAGGAAAATCAGTATTTTAAAACTAATTTTAGAAACCAGGGTGGGGTATGTAGCTCAGTGGTAGAGTACTTGCCTAGCATGTGCAAGGGCCTGGGTTCAGTCCCCGATATTGCCAAAAAACCAAAACAAACAAAAAACAAAGTTAAAACACAGAATATACTTTATTTTATAAATCTTTCTGTGTAATACTGTATCATCTAAAATAGTTCTTACTAGTCATGTTATGAACTGAATTGGCTCTAATTGTGCTGTGACTGAACTTATGACCATGAAATTCTTCTTGGTAAGTGGTCAGTGGTGAAAGTCACATGCAGACACTTCTTTACCAGATATAGATGGACAATTTTTAATAAATGTTCCTGAGGAAAATTGCATCTGGCACATAATTATTCGTGTATGTGTGTGGGGGGGTCATATTTATAAAAATGGTATCTGTATTCCTTTAAGGATGTCTTTGTTACAAGTTAATTATGATAATCTATTTGGTATTTTCAGTTTAGAATTTTTCAGTTGGTGACTTTTAGGAGCTGTGTCATCAACCAGAATATTGTAAATGGGAGTGGGTGTAAGATGCTATCTTTAACACTGAACATAGTAGCATCACTCTAAAGGAGAAAAGGAGTTTCTTAACTTGAAAAGAAGAAAGGTATCACAGTCCAATCGAATGAATACATTAGTATAGATATTTAATACTCTGCTTTTCCCTGTTTTTAACTTTTGGTACTGGGGATTGAACCCAGGAGCACTTTACCACTAAGCTACATTCCCAGCTCTTTTTATTTTTTATTTTGAGATGGTTTCTAAGTTGCCCAGGTTGGCCTTGAACTTGAGGTCCTCCTCCTCAGCCTCCCAAGTAGCTAAAACTACAGGTGTGTACCACCATGCCCGCTTTTATTCTAAGTTAGAAAACAGGCTGGTTAATGTATTGATATATATTATGAGGCTAATACCAGGATATATTCTGTGTTAACAGCTGAATATATTCCAGTTAAATTATTGTCGGTTTGGCTGAGGTTCCTTTTGTAGATTTGGCAACAAAACTAGAAAATAAATTGCTTTTCAATGATATAAAATCCTGTTGGGCTTGCTGAATTACATTGACATTTAAAATTAGTCAAAATCGAGCCTCTCTCTTGCTCAGTCCATTCTGCTCTACCTTATGGAGTGCTACTTCCACCTTCACCTTCAGTAAATCTGTACTTTGCCTGTTAAAAGAAAAAAAAGATTTGCCAGCATCAGTATAGTAGTGCTGATTGACGTAGCCACAGCCTGCTGTTATATTTGTGAATCAGTCAAAATGTCCCAACTGTGACAGAGAATGGACATTGTATGATGTATAGAAAATTCATCTTTGAAGAAGATGAGTTTATGCTTTTGGGATAGATATTGTGAATGAATGTAAGAATAAAAATGGGCCCAACAGATTTGAGTTTTTATTAATTTGTAAAATTTTTTTCCTTTATTGTTTGTTGTTTTTTACTAATAGTTATACTTTTATAATGGATTTTTCATTCAAAACAGGAATCTTTTGCTATAATATTTATTCATAGCCAGTTGTATTAGGACTGGCCAAAATGTGAAAATAAACAATTTAGGGTAACTAGGCATGATGTGAAAATTGTGGTTGTTTGATATTTTAGATCCCACTTTTTTTTTTTTTTTTTTTTTTTTTTTTAGTTATAGGTGGACACAATATCTTTATTTTATTTTTAGGTGGTGCTGAGGATCAAAACCAGTGCCTCATGCATGAGAGGCGAGCACTCAACCACTAAGCCACAATCCCAGCCCCTAGACCCCACTTTTTATTTTGGACTATTGATTTCCACTGATGACAGTTTGCAATTTCTGTAATACATAAATAATTGCAACTTGATTACTTGAAGGAGCGATTCTGCTTTTCCTTTTGGTGGCAACTGCATTTTGTTTCATGCTTATCCTTCTCCCTCCCCCAATACTGAGCTTGAAATTCTGACCAATCAAAATCGTGAAAATAGCCAACTGGCTTACATCTCAAAGGATGACTTGGGGTAAACTGTCCTAGTTCATGCAACATATTTGCTATATTAAAGACATTTATGAGGGCAAATATGATATTAGCAATAATTCAGGTATTTTATATTTTTAATGTGGAATGAATCAGATGAGGTGCAGAAGTCTACAAGAGTGGCTAAAAGAAAAGCCTGTGTATACAGAGGATATGCAGAGTATGGTGGACAACAAAAAGGGACAAGGGAGAGTGCATAATCAGGAATTGGAATGGCGCAGCTGCAGACATGCAAAAAGGAAGCCAAATTAATTGGTCAGTGTAACTTTAAATACTTTGCTTAATTATTGAATCTTAAATAGGCCTCCTTAATCCCTTAAGGATGAATGGCTTTCTTTTTGTTAGATGCAACTAGGGAATTCTTCCAGTGTTTGAATGCCATTAAAAATACACTTACTGTAGATGTACCACAAAATAGATTGGTCACCTTAAGGTTTAATTTTAGGACATTTCATATTCTTGTTAATGAGATAAATTGTTTCAGTTATATTAACCCACAGAGTAAAATGTATTTTGGTTTGCTACATATTGAAGCATTTTGGTCCTCTCCAAATGGAAATGTGTTTTTCCTGTTCTCTTTAAACATTCCAGATGACTTACAAATATACTTGTGTGAATTTTCATAAGTACTATTCATACTGTAGAAATTATATTTAATATGTCTCAAATCATGTGGGAATTTTGTTCCTTCAATAAAAAAGTTTAACACATACTCAGAAAACAAATCAATAGTTCTTAGAAAGCTGCTGAGGATTGTACTGTATTTATTTGTACTCAGTGTTAAGAATGAGTTGTGGAAGCACTAAAGCCACAACTACATGAAATTCCAAGCAAGATTGGAATTTCTTGCAAGTGTGCGTGCGTGCGTGCGTGTGTGTGTGTGTGTGTGTGTGTGTGTGTGTGTGTGTTGGGGATTAAATCCAGAATCCAGGCACTTTACCACTGATCTACAATTCTAGCCCCGCCCCCCCCCCCCTTTTTTTTCATTTTTAGACAGGGTCTGAGTTGCTGAGGCTGGCCTCAAACTTCTGATCCTCCTGCTTCAATCTCCCTAGTCTCGGGGATTGTAAACTTGTGCTACTGCACCGGGCTTGGAATATTCTTTTTTAGGGATGTTAATCACTAGTATCCTGGATACTGGCACTTTGTATCTTTTCCACTACTTTTATATCATTATGTAACATTTGATACATTAAAAAATAATATATGGAAAATGAAATGTAATTTAGAAAGCATAATAATAAAAGAGGGCTGGGGTTGTAGCTTAGTGGTAGAGTGCTTGCCCAGCATGGGTAAGGCACTGGGTTTGATCCTCAGCACCACAAAAAAAATAAATAAATAAAATAAAGGTTAAATTCTTAAAAAAAAAAAAAAAGAGAAGAGTCCAAAAAAAGAACAATAAAACACTAGAAACATTACCAGTGCTTTTGAAGCTACCAGTGTTCCCTCCTAACTATTCTAGCAACTCCTATTAGAGATCATTACTGCAAAGCATTTTGTATTTTACAATTATTTAAAAAATAATTTTTGAGTCAGAAGGATCACTGGAGCCCAGGAGTTCAAGGCTAGCCAAAGTAAGACCCTATCTTAAAAACAAAAACAAACCCAAAAAACTGGGCACAGTGGCCTCTGTAGTCCCAGCATTGCTGAGGCAAGAGGATCATAAGTTCAAGGCCAGCCTCAGCAATTTAGACCCTGTCTCAAAAATCAAAAGGACTAGGGATGTAGCTCAGTAGTAAAATACCCTGGGTTCAATCCCCAGTACCCATAACAAATTACTATCTCACTGTCTATGTGCATATGTACATAATGTAACATATGTACATTTAAAAGTATATATACTCTAATAGATTCTATAAATATATTAGCTCATTTGGATTGTTTGTTTAAAATATTTTTTTAGTTGTAGATGGACACAATACCTTTATTTGCTTATTTTTATGTGGTGCCAGGGGTTGAACCCAGTGCCTCACACATGCTAGGCAAGCACTCTACCACTGATCCACAACCCTGGCCCCTGGATTGTTTTTGAGCTTTATAGCAAAGGTATACTAAAAATTCTTTGTTCTTTTCATTCTACATTTTTTTCTAAGAAATTCACTTATGTATGTAGCAATAGTGATCCACTTACTGTGGATTAATATTCCATTGTGTGACTGTTGTGTTATTAATCCGTTTTCCTGGTGATAGATACTACAATGGTGTAATAAATATTCCTGCACATGTCTTCCTGCATGTGTGTGCCTACTGGATGTGTAGGTGTAGTGTGTAAGCATTTCAAAGTTTCTTTAAGGTTGCTACTTAGAAGTAGTATTGCTGAGTCATAGAGTACATGTTCAGCCTTACAAGATAATATCAGCTAGGGTACTAAACATTAGTATTTAACTTATAATCAGAACAACCCATAAATATGAACAGTTTACTAAAGAAACTATAGTTTTAGAGATGTTATGTATCTAAGAAGCCCTATAGGTAGCAAGTGGATGAACAAGTTCAGACCCATATTTGCTTAACTTGAGGACCAGACTCTTGATTAGTAAGTTGTTTTGCCTTTCTTTTTGTGTCCATAAGTAGGCATTAGATATAGTATAATTGGGATGCTTTTTAGTGTGAATGTTTAAGTCACAGATCTATTTTAGAGAGTAAAAGCTATGTGTATATTAATAAACAAAATACTTTCTTGGTTCCATGAAGTTAGAGTTCAGTCTCCTAAATTTATGCTCTGTGAACCTTAACATATGGCTTCTATTGTGAAGGTCACAAGATGGCTGCTCACACCCAGCCAGCCATCTGTGTCCTGGGCAAGAAGACAGCAGGGGGAAGGGCGGAGGCCAAAGGGCAATGAGTTCCATTTACATCCTACTGGCTGCCTCTGTCAGAAAGGAGAGCTTTTTAGTTGGGAACATTCCACCCTTAATTATGTTAAGAGGAAAAAAAGAGGCATCTTGGATAGGCATCTCACAATTTCTGCACAATTATATCAAGGCCAGGTGAAGAAATATAACCTTCTTCAATTTTCCAAGGATGGAATCATAATTGTTGGTTTTTGATTATTGAGAAACCGTGTTTATAAACACCTATTTCTAATGCAGGGTTTTGAGTTCTATCCCCAGCGCTTCAAAACAAAGACAAAAATACCTACTTCTTCATGTAATTAATAATCAGGTTGAACCTGATATCAGTATATTAGGTTTGAACCATATGAAATTTTAATTTATTTTTACATTATCCCGATGTATGGGTGTTTAGAGGCAGGAATTGAGCAAAAAAAGATACCTCCAAATAAAGTGATTTGAGGTGTATTGGAGGGAGTGTGGCAGGAGATGAAATACAGTACACAATAGCTTAGACGCTGATCGGAAAAGACTTGAAATGACAGGAAGGCTACCAAAAGCATTTGATCTGGGCAGACTGAGGTTGTCAGGAAAAAAGACACCAAATATTTCTCAAAATCAGGAGATTAGGAGATCCTGTGCTTAAAATACCAGGAAGCGACTTGAGATTTAGTGTTGCCTATTCCTTGAAGAAACAAACAGGTGACCTTGTGTCCTTACTCCAAGGGGGAGCTGAGAAAAAGATGTCTAGTCCATATTGGAGATGCCACCCAGGATAGGGTGGGAAAAAAATAAAATTGAAGTCTGAGTTAAACTGTGTCAAATTGAATTATGTAATGAGTCCTTAGGCTTATAGCTTACTACCTAATGGGGTAAATTAAATGTTTTTCCCTCACTTTTTTTTCTTCTGTTATCAAAGTGATTCATGCTCATTGTTGTTAAGTCGGGAAAATATAGAAAAGGGGAAAAAGGAAAACATCATTACGTAGGACAATAATTGCTGTTAAATCTTGGCATTTTTTTTTTTAGCAGTATATTTTTTGGGAGGAGGTTGGGTGCTAGGGATTGAACCCAGGGCATTTTATATCCTAAGCATGCACTGTACTACACTGTGTTACACTATCCTAAGCGTGCACTACACTACACAGCACCTGCTAAGTAGTATATCTGAAAATGTATATTCATAATGATGGTATTAGGTTATCAATTTGTGTATTGTGTACATTTTGGAAGACATGTATTTCCAGACAAGGTTGCTAATCTAGTTTTTACCTTATTCCCATTTTTCTTTTTCGTAAATTTCTTATGTAAATTGAGATGGAGATAAAAATATAATATATTTTCCTAGAAACAGTGTGAGAAATTTTACCCAGGACCCCAGCTGTGGTTTCTCCATCACCTCATTTAGGAAGAAGTTGATAGAGTGGCTCAAGGGAAGAGTGAACATATGTATATACTCCAGAACTGTTTAATGGTACCTGGGGCAGCTGAGGTCATTGATATAATTATCTATGTGGGCCTAGACACTAGGATGGCAAAATACTGATTATACATTAGTTTTCTCAGAGAATTAAAAACTGTACAGCACACAGAAGAATGTACTTTAAGCAGCTCTTAAATTTCAAAGTGCAGCAATTTATTTATTTATTTAGTGGTACTGAGGATTGGGCCCAGAGGCACTCCCACTGAACTATACTCCCAGTCCCTTTTTGTTTTTAATTTTGAGACAAAGTCTCATTAAGTTGCTGAGGCAGGCCTCAAACTTAGGATCCTCTTGCCTCAGTCTCCCAAGTAGCTGGGATTACAGGCATGTAACACTGTGCCTGGCAGGAAGTACCTTATTTTAGACGTGTTTTTAAGCTCCAAAGTCTTAAATAGACTAATTTTGAATACTTTCCTGACATGTATTGTATTCCATGACAATACATGTTATTGTCATGACTCAGTTTTTCAGATAATACATGTTATTGTCATGACTTCGCCAGTCTTTTAACTTCACACAGTTTAAAACCTGTAAATAAATTTGTGATACTTTTAAACATAAATAGTTGACTGTATGCTATAATGAACCCCATGTATCTGTCATCCAGCTTAGACAATTATCAACTCGTGTTGATCTTGTTTTGTTTTTACATCTTCCTGCTTTTCTTCCTCCTGGGTTGTTATATTTTTGAAAACCTGACCCTTTTCTTTTTAAACTTTAAATTTTATTTGTTTTTTACATAGTGCTAAGGATCAAACCCAGTGCCTCACACATGCTAGGAAAGCACTCTACCACTGAGCTGCAATCCCAGCTACCTCCTGAGTTATTTTGAAGCGAATCCCAGACATCATATTGTTTTAGCTGTTATTGATTTTGCTTTATTTCTCTAAAGATAATTACTTTTAAAAAAAATAACCATAATATCAGGCTGGGGATGTAGCTGAGTGGCACAGTGCTTTCCTGGAACACAACAGTGCTTTCCTGAACTCAATCCCCAGTAAAAAACACACACACACACACACACACACACACACACACACACACACACATACACACACACAGAAAGCAAACAACAAAAATGTTACTACATCTAAAAAAAATAAATAATTATTTAGTAATTTAGTATCAAATATCTATTTGATGTTCAAATTTCCCCTTGTCTCAACTGTGATTTGTGTGTGTGTGTTGCAGCTTAAAAACATGTGTTTAAGTAAGGTACTTTGTGCCAGGCATAGTGTCACACACCTATAATCACAACTACTTGGGAGGCTGAGGCAAGAGAATCACAAGTTTGAGGCCAGCCTCTGCAATTTAATGAGACCTGTCTCAAAATTAAAATTGCTACATCCCAGGCCTTTTTTTTTTTTTTTTTTTAAAGAGAATTTTACTATTTATGTTTCAGTTTTCAGCAGACACAACATCTTTGTTTGTGGTGCTGAGGATCGAACCCAGGCCGCATGCATGCCAGGCGAGCACGCTACCACTTGAGCCACATCCCCAGCCCCATCCCAGGCCTTTTGATATTTTATTTTGAGACAGGTTCTCGTTAAGTTGCCCAGAGCAGGCCTTGAACTTTCAATCTTCCTGCCTCAGCTCCCTGAGTAGCTGTTATTACAGGTGGATACCACTGTACTTGGCTCAAATGTAATTTTTTTTTTTTGATAATTGGATTAGAATTCAAATAAGGTCTATGCATTGTAGGTGAGTGATATGTCTCTTAAGTTTCTTTTAAGTTTCAGGTATCTCTTTATCTCTTTTTTTTAATGTGTTTGTTGAAACATAGGACATTTTGTAGAATTTCTTCTCAGCCTGGATGTTTCAGATTTCAGTTCCATGATAGAGTTGAACAGGTTTCTTGGTTCTTTGTATTTCCTTTAAATTGATAACTGAATTGAGACACTGTGGACTCTTAAAATCAAAGAAAATCACATGGTGTTTTTTGCCATCTAAAGGGTTGCAGTTAATCAGCTGACTTCAGAAATCCCTGCTGCCTAGGGATGAAGAATAGACAAAATAGCCTAATTTGAGATCTCTAGCCTAGATAAATTTTGTTTCAAAAGGAAGCCTGATCCAGGAATTTACTGAATTAAATAGTTTCCCAAGGAAGATTACATTAGTGTTAATTTGATGATTAAAGGCAAAATTAAAAAATATTTTTCAACATGAAAAACATAACTTAAGTTCATTTGCATTGGTTGAATCTCATTTTCATCTTGTAGAATTCGTGAAGAATGGGTAGACACTATAGTCTAAAGCCAAGGTTCTTAAAACTTATCATCGTGCATTGAAGTCACTTGGGGGACTTGTGAAAAATAAATTGGGGGACTTTGTGATTCAGTGTCTTTAGGTATAGTCTGAAATTTGCATTTCAGTTGATGTTGATGCTACTGCTCAGGGGACTTTGAGAGTGACGAGGCTCAAGTGTAAGTTGGCATTAGAATCATGTTTGGAGCTTTAAAAAAATTCTTGAAGATGCCAGGCTGGGGCCTTTGCATCTGTATTTTTAACATTTCCACAATGACTATGATATGTGTCACCAGGTTACCAACTGCTGCTGCTGTTTATAGTTTGTTCCTCCAGTTTCCAAGAAATGCACATTCATTTTTCATTTTAAAAAGCCCAGATTTTTGGTATTGTTATAAATGAGGCAGAAGATTAGGGAGGATTTGTTGTTTTTTTATACTGTGTGATTTTTCATTGTTGTAGGAGGAAAAGTTAAAAAAAAAAAGTGCTAAATAACAAAGGGCTATTGGCACCTGTTCTGGACAATCAATATTCATGTTCTTGTTTGCTCCAAAATATAATTGCTATTTTAAGATTATTATTTTTTCCCAAAAGGAAATTGAAAATAGTTTGGTTCAAGATTGTTCCTCAAAGCAGGAAATCCCTTTGTTTAACATTAAATCCTGAATTTTCCTTTGGCCAAGGGGTGTGTGAGCCGATGTTGAGTGATGACATTTTAGTCATATTTAGAGTAGAATTTTACAGATTAGATATGCCAATTAATATGCTAAGAAATTTTAAGTTCTTGAGTTACAGTTTCTAAGGAAAGGCTTGAATTTCATATATTAGTACTTCTACTTTATACTTCACGTCTCCCAGTTTTAGAGCTTAAAAAACTTTATCAATGTGAAAAACGTGCACAAGTGTAATTCAGCATCTTCGTGTTTAAGGCTGTGTTCAGTTTAGTTCAAAAGCACAATTTTAAGTTATGCCTGTCACTGAGAACAAAAAGACAAATTAGGCACAGTTACAATTCAAGAAGTTCAGTCTCATGAAGTGATTTTCTTTTTTTAGTATATATTTTTATTTGTTCTTATTAGTTATACATATAGTAGAATGTATTTTGACATTCATATATGGAGTATAACTTTATGAAGTGATTTTAAATCATATTTGATAACCATTAATTATGTAGAGTACTTTGTAAGATAAAGCATTTTAGTGGATCTTCACATGATAGCAGTTATAATTTCAGTAACTTTTATTAATAAAATGCATGTTAAAACTATTATACATTGGTAAGCAGTAAAATTTTTTATTAATCATAATTCCTACTTGTATTTGAAAAATAGTACAGGTTGAGCATCCCTAATCCAAAAACCCCAAATCTGAAATGCTCCAAAATCTGAAACTTTTTGAGTGCTGACATGACACCACAAATGATATGTCACAATCAAAATGCTGGAGCCCTAAAAATATTGTATAAAATTACCTTCGGGCTATGTATATAAAGTATGTATGAAACATATTGTTTATATACTTGGGTTCCAGCCCCAAGATATCTCAAAGTGTGCTTAAAGATTCTAAAATCTTTAAGATTCTAAAATCTGGGGGAAAAAAAATCTGCAATCTGAAGCACTTCTGGTTTTAAGCATTTAAGATAAAGAATATTCAACCTGTATATATTGGGGCTGTTATTCAGTCTGAAGGTGGTATTGATGCACATGACTTTTTGAGTCATTCGTTATAAACTTCTCGAAGGGTCCATAGTCTACTTGCAATGAAGTAGGTTGGTTATTGTTACTAGTGCTACTCTTGCTAATGCAAGCACACAGTTCAGTCATAATGGGTATTTGTACAAGACTGAAGGCATTTTCAAAGAGCCCTAGTGAGAAAGGGCAAGTCTTATCTTCCTATTTGTATTGGACTTGTAAATTTGTAAGTTGTTGATTTTTTGCTTTACAATCTAATGATTTAATTTCTAGTTGTCTTCCATTTAACTCAATGGATGTAGACGGGAACTTAAGATTAATGACAAGTTGTGGAGAAGATGAACTAAGAAATGATGCTACATGGGAATTAGGAGACTGGACAGTGAAGGGAATGGAGGACCTGATGGGTGTGTGTGTGTGTGTGTGTGTGTGTGTTTCCCAGGGTTATTTATTTATTTTTGTGGTGCTGGAGGGCCTGGCACATGCTAGGCAAGAATTCTACTGCTAAACTGTTCCCAGCCTTGTTTGTTTTAATTACCTTCAGAAGCACTATGAATCTGACTAAAAACTATGGCTTTACAGAAAAAGCATAGCAAATTGTTATGTAGCAAACATCATAATTTTTTGGAATAACTTGAGAAAAAATTTTCTTGACAAATGTGAGTTACTAAAGGTTTGCTTTAGGACCATATTCCTAATTTGACTTAGTCTCAAATGAGTTGTTTCCTGTCTTGCAATTAGATATGTATGCAGAATGAGAAAGGGATGAATCAATCTGCAGTCAGTGTTGTGAGCCAGTTGCAGCTGCCACAGTAAAGTGCTCCTATTTAGCTATTAAAATCTTTGGAAGGCTTGCATGTGTAAAATATTCCTAATTTGTTAGGAACACACATGGCTGTGTGTGTATACATGTCATTGTGCAGTAGGCCGTTCTTTATTAGCAAAGTATAGATCCCTGTGGGGTACTAATTACAGCTTTGGCTAGCAAACTGCAGAAAGACAAATAACAAAGGCAAGGGAAAATAGATGGAGGAGAGAGGGAGAGATCTGGGCTTTGCTGTTTTACACCTCTAGCATAAATGAGACATGCTGTGAGTAAACACAGCTGTATGGAAAAATTAGTTTTGAAGAATTGAAAATAAATAACTCTCAGCTCATTCAGCAGATCTACACTGCACATCTCCAAGAAAAAGAGCTTTTTTTTTTGAAATTAGATGACTGTCACAAATTGACTTGTCTCTTGGAAACTTGCTTGACATATACTTTCACAAATAGATTTCAGGAATTTCACTGTTAGAGATTTATATGTAAAGTTTGGGGTGGTTTTTTTTTTTTTTTTTTTTTTTTTTTTTGATGGTAGTGGAATTGAACTCAGGGGCACTCTACCACTTACCTACATCCCAGCCCTATTTATTTTTTATTTTGAGTCAGGGTTTTGTTAAGTTACCCAGGCTGACCTCAAACTTGTAATCCTCTTGCCTCAACCTCCTGAGAAGCTGGTATTAAAGGTGTGTGCCATTGTGCTCATGTAAAGTTTTAATATTTACATTAGTGCAAGATAATTCACAGTAGAAATCTTCTAAAATATTATTTATTGAGCACCTACTATGCAATTCCTCTGATTAGATACTATGGAAGATACAGACATTTGCATATAGATAATCCCTGCCTTCAAGAATCTTGCAGTTTAGTAACACACATGAAATAATAGAGGACAAGATAGTATTTAGTGAAATGCTAGATAATATTGTATAAAGGTGCTCTTTAAATTACAAGGAAAGAATTCACTGCGTGTTTAGGGAAGACTGAGTTTAGGGAAGACTTCTTGGGTGAACTGCAATTTGAGTTTAGCTTTCCAATAGCAATAAGAATTCCATAGCAATTAAGACATGATGAAATATTCCCTAAGAAGGACTAGACTCAGGGACTGGGATTATAGCTCAGTGGTTGAGTGCTTACCTTGCACTTGTGAGGTACTGGGTTTGATCCTCAGCACCACATAAAAAATAAGTAAATAAAATAAATAAAGATATTGTGTCCATCTTTAAAAATATTATCTTTAAAAAAAGGAAAAAAGAAGGACTAGACTCAGAAGTTTTAGCTTTTGGCATTTTCAACAACTGCTGTTTTGATTTTCATTACAGTTGCAGTGGCACATTCTGGAAAGGCAGTAAGCACTAATATATATCGTGTGAGCTTTATGGGATGAGGGTAGGGGATATAAATATTTTTCTTTTTATTATAACTGTGGTGATAAATTTCCGCATGCCATCCTTTATTTTGGTCAGGATGGGAGAACTTGATTGGAATAAATGTCAGATGATTCCTCTTACATTAAAAAAAAGTGTGGGGGGGGGCTAGATTAGTGTGAAGAATGGGTAGTAGGAATGTGGTTGTGTATAGCATAGGTCTTGTTTGGGGATTTTTGCCTTAAAGCTTATACTGGTGTGGACAGTGTATCACAGATAAAAGCTAACATCTTTCAAATCTGATTTTGGAAGGATATAGTTCCACACTATGTAATAAAAGCCTTTCCCTTTAATAATACTATGTAGGGGAAGTTCGAGAATGTTGGAAATAGTTGGGTTTTTTTTCGGGGGTGGAGGTGGGTGGGGGGTGGGGGGGTGCTGTGGATTTACCCCAGGGGCGCTTAACCATTGAGCTGCATCCCCAACCTTTTTATTTTGAGACAGGGTTTTAATTAAGTTGCCTAAGGCCTCACTTTTTTTGCTGAGGCTGTCCTTGAACTTGGGATCTGCCTGCCTCAGTGTTTTGAGTTGGATTACAGGTGTGTGCTGCTACACCCAGCAAGAAATAGTTTTTAAATGTCTTCATGGGGATGCTCGTTGATTTTTTTTTTTCCAATGATAGATTGCTTCTAGAGAATCATTTTCCCTCCCCTATATGTAGAGACTGTCAAAATAGGGGGGAAAAAAGACTGCTTAATCTGCCTGAGAAAAACACAGATAGGATTTTTTTTTTAATATTGGGCCATTGTTTTTTTAAGAACTGGTATTTAAAAGGGGCCCATCTTGCTATTAGAAAAAAAAAAAGTAATTTCAATGAATATTTAGTTTTGTGAACTTGGCTTCCTGCCCTCAGTTCTTCATATCCTTTTCATACTCCTCTATTTTTGACCCTCTACCATTTTCTTCATTGAAGTTACTTTTCTTTTCTTTTAAAACATTTTTTTAGTTGTAGACGAACACCAGACCTTTATTTTATTTATTTATTTTTATGTAGTGCTGAAAATCAAACCCAGTGCCTCACACATGCTAGGCGAGCGCTCTACTGCTGAGCCACAACCCCAGCCCCTGATGTTACTTCTAGCAAATACCTTTCTGCACTGTTTGGATTATGTAATCATGGACATATATTACTTTTACTTTACACAAACGTCAATGGGTATTATCTGGTCAGTGGGATTGATTATAGGATTATTTTTATATTCTCTATATTGAAAAAAATTGATGCTCTTAAAAAATCCGTGTGTGGCCTTCAAGTAAAACGTATGGCATTTAGATAGTGGAATATGGCATAACTATTGAAAAATGAGCTGGATGTTTATGAAATGATGTTCAATACATCTTAAGCAAATAAAGACACTTAGGTGGGGGGATTAATTCTCACTGGAAGGGTTAGGGAAGGTTTCATGGAAGACATGGCATTTTGTCCAGGCCTTGAAGGAGAGTCGATGCCGGCATAGAGCGTGCCAAGCACAGGAACAGGAAGGTGCACGCTCATGTAGGAAGTAGCATGTAGTTCCTGGTAGAGCTGGTGGAG
Source organism: Callospermophilus lateralis (assembly GCF_048772815.1). Lineage (NCBI taxonomy): Eukaryota > Metazoa > Chordata > Mammalia > Rodentia > Sciuridae > Callospermophilus > Callospermophilus lateralis. Next base: position 123,603,270 of record NC_135311.1, on the reverse strand, counting down.
AAGAGACTGGACCAGTAAAGTGAAGACAAATAACAGTCACACAGGTGCAGTGAGGAAGGAGTTGGGATTTCATGCTGTATCTACTAGAGAGCCTTTAAAATTTATCTTTTAATAAATTTTTTTGAATAAGAAAGTGACATAATTAAATATTTTTCAAGTTAGATTTTTTTTTTCCATGTTGGAGATCAAACTCAGGGACTTGTACAGCGAAGCAACCACTACCACTGAACCACATCCAACCCTAAAAGCTTTCTAATTGAGTTAATAATTATATAATAATTGTACACACTTATGGGACACAGTGTGATAATTCAAACCTGCATGCAATGAGTAATGATGAAATCAAAATAACTAACATTTCTGTCTCTTTAAATATTTATCATTTATTTTTGTTGGGAACTTTCAAATTCCTTTCTTCTAATTCTTTTTTTAAATAATTTATTTATTTTTTAATATTTTTATTTTTTTTAATGTAGTGCTGAGGATCAAACCCACTGCCTCACATGTGCTCAGCAAATGATTTACCATTAAGCCACAACCCCAGCCCCTCTTCTAGTTCTTTTTAAAATATATACATTTTTGTGAGCTGTCCTCAACTATGGTTAAATCTTTGTTTTAGGAAGACAGCTTTTGTAGCGGGAGAGAGTAGAAACATTGGCAGGTTATTTGTAGTTGACTTCAATGGATTAGAACAGAAAAACTAAAAATGAAAATAAGTAGTTAGATGCAGAGGTAAAATCAATAGGATTTGGCAACAGATTTTAATTGGGACAAAAAGGAAAATAGAAGAATTTAACGTTTTGAGTTTGGGAAATGGAAGCTACACTCTTCTTGGCCTTCTTGAATGAAGTATATGGAATTGAGTCATACTTTTATTGGGCATAGTGGGTTATTATGAACCGTAATAAAGACTTTGAGCTGTGTAGGTTTTATTACTTCTATAATAAATGGTCAAGATTGCTGTAACTTTGGGTTTCTGTGTCTTTTTCTTCCTTATGTGTTATTTCTTTACTGCGTATGTGTGTCTTATAGAATAATAACCTCTTCTACTTTAAATTTATCTTAGACAAAAAAGCTGGCTAGAATAAGACATAAAATAAAGGTAAATGGATTGACTGAGGGCCAAAGAGGGCTTTCCTATATAAAGTGTTTATAGTGCTGTTTATTTGAATTCCTATGACATTTGAGGTTTTAAGATAGATGACCTTAAATGAATTAGGTGTTAAGTGTGCTTGAAGTATTCTCCATATTTAGAGAGTATCCTGGTTTATAAGCTATACTTATTAAGAATTAATAAAACTATACTTTATAGATTGACTATTTTTCCATAAACAACATATTTATAAAGTGGCTGAGTGACAGACATATTGAATAAAGGAGAAAACGACACACTAAAGCTAGAGAACACTGATTTAATGCAAGTAACCTGGCTGGGAATAAAACCACTTGGTTTATAGTCCCAGTCCTGCCAAGGTAGGACCTGACTAGCTTGTTACTTCTGCAATTGTATCCTTACTGACAGAACAGATAGCAGTTATTCTATCTCCCTCAAGAGTGAGGTAGCACTGTTGAGGAAGTCATGTCTTTCTTTACATGAGTGTGGTAATATGTAATTCATTTCTCCAGGAATGCAAATTAGCACTTGTAACTCATGCTTTTTCTCTCTCTCTCTCATACACACACACACACACACACACACACACACACACACACACACGAGAGAGAGAGAGAGAGAGAGAGAGAGAGAGAGAGAGAGAGAGAGAGAGAGGGAGGGAGGGAGGGAGGGAGGGAGGGAGAGAGGGAGAGAGAGAGGGAGAGAGAGAGGGAGAGAGGGAGAGGGATCATCCAGCAATTCCAAATGGAATTGTGCAATATGTGGTCTTTTGTGTCTGGCTTCTTTCATATAGCATAATGTTTTCAAGAGTCATTGATGTAGCGTATATCAGTACTTTTTTTCTTTATATTACTGAAAAGCATTCCCTTGTATAAGTATGCCACATTTTATTTATCCATTTGTCAGTTGATGGGCATTTGGATTACTTCTGCATTTTGTCTGTTATGAATAATGCTGCTATGAAATTTATGTACATTTTTTTGTATGTGAACATACACATTTGGAATTGCTGGATGATATAGTTAAGTTTTGAGAATGGCCATACACTGTTTTCAGTGGTGGCTGTACCTTTATTTTTCCACCAGCAGTGTATGGGGGTTCTAATCACATCCTCATCAACACTTATTTTTTTTGTTTATTTAAATTATAATCAGACTTTTTTTGTGTGTGTGTGTGTCTGGGGGGGGGGGGTACCGGGGATTGAACTCAGGGGCACCTGGCAACTGAGCCACATCCCCAGCCCTATTTTGTATTTTATTTAGAGACAGTGTCTCACTGAGTTGCTTAGCGCCTCACCATTGCTAGGCTGGTTTTGAACTCTCGATCCTCCTGCCTCAGCCTCCCGAGCTGCTTTGATTACAGGTGTGTGCTACCACACCTAGCTCCATTGTGGTTTTGAATTGCATTTTTCTAAGAACTAATGATATTAAGCTTTTTTTTTTTTTTTTCCTCCCTTTTCGGTGGATCAAATCCAGGACCTTGTACATGCTAGGTCAGTACTCTACGTGTTATTATACTCCCAGCCCTAGCATCTTTTTGTATATCTATTGGCCATTTTGTATCTTCCTTGGAAAACCATCTGCCAAATTCTTTACCCATTTTAAAACAGGGTTATTTGTCTTTTTTATTGTTGAGTTTTAAGAATTCTTTATATATTCTATAGATGAGACCTTTATCAAATTAATGATTTGAAATATTTTCTCCCATTTTGTAGATAGTCTTTTCACTGTCTTGAATATTCTTACCATCAAGTAACACAAAAGTAAAATTTCCAGGAAGTCTAATTTGTCTGTTTTACGCAGTTACTTGTGTTTTAGCTGTCAGAGCTAAAATACTATTAGCTAGTCCAAAATCATGAAGGTTTACACCTATATTTCTTCTCAGAGTTTGTAGTTTTAGCTTCTGTATTTAGGATTCGTTGTATTTGAATTAATTTTCACGTGTGATGTGAAGTAGGGGCTCAGATTTATTTCTTTTGCATGTAGATGCCTACTATTGTTTTTGTGGCAGCAGTTCTATCACTGCACATGTAGGACTTACATTGTTTTTAAATTCTAAGATGCTACCAGAAACGTGTTTGAGAGAAATGGCTATACATTTTAGCATGCTATTAACTTCTCTTCATCTTTTCTCTTTATTAATGCCAAGACTTTTAAAAATACAGGTTTTTTTTAACATAAACAATCAAAGGCAGATGATTAATCTTTATATTCTCATTAAAAGGGAAGACACCACAGATTCTGTTTTTTTTTTAATAAGGCACAATTAAATGAATTAGTACAAATAAAAGTATTTTTTTTTCCTTTGCTTAAAGTTTGAGGCATTTGTTTTTAATGGAAGACCTTGGGGGTTTTTTAGATGTCTTTGCTTTCTTAGTGTTGTGTAGTTGGTAGATGCCAGTAGTATCAGTTGAACTAAATTGGAATAGCTTTCTTTACACTTAAAACCAATTTCCATTAGAAAGAAAAGCAGCTTGGGAGGCTGAGGCAGGAGGATCCTGAATTCAAAACCAGCCTCAGCAAAGGCGAGGCCCTAAGCAATTCAGTGAGACCCTGTCTCTAAGTAAAATATAAAAAAGGTCTGGGGATGTGGCTCAGTGGTCAAGTGCCCCTGAGTTCAATCCCCAGTACCCCCCCAAAAAAATGTCCCTAGAGAATTAAGCTCGTATTCTTCCTTGAACATGCTGTTGTTAAAATTCAAATACAAATATTGTACTATGTTTGTAAATAAAATTGAGAACACCTTCTGATATTTTCTTTCTTTTTATCTGGTAATCTTGAAAGAATTCCCCACGCAAAGACACTTCACCAGGAGAATTCCAATTTTATTGCAAAAAGCTGTGTGCTTATATAGAACTAAGGGGGAGATGGTAGGGCTTAGATAAATGGCAGGTAACCCGTTCATTGGCAAGTTCTTCCAGATATCAGCTCTGGAGCTCAGGAATTAGTTCTCATTGGAGCTAACGTTCCCCACCAAGGAGATTTGAAATTTGAGAGTTCACACGGGCGGGAACTTTTCACACCACTGCAGAGAAGAAGAAGGTAGGAAGAAGAGGTCCTTAGGTGCCATGTTGGGGTTTTTTCTCTGGGGTATGACTGCCGTTTATACTTTTCCCAACAAATCTGGTATTACACATTTTTATATTACTTTGATTATGTAATCTAGCCATCCTATGTTATAGAGCTCCTAAATTTTGAAGCAGAATATTTTTAAGAGAAGGTATACTTTTGTTGATACTATAAAACTTGCTAAAAATAGAGGATAAATATAGACACAAATTCCACTTTAATGAAGCAGAATAAATTTACTAGCTAACATGGTGCAATTGTCATTTACAAATGTAATCTGTAAAAGAATCTAATTTTCCTGTCAGAATGATAGCTGACACATGCATTTTCAGTTCTAACAACCATCCTCCAAAGTACATTACTGTTTTTCAGATGAAAAGAGGTTTAGAAAAGTTAAGTAATTTACCCAAATTCCCAGTTGAGAAGATGTAGTGAGTGCTAAGATTAGAACTCAGAGTTGTCAGAATGCAAAGCCCATTGTCCCTCAGTTGAAGTCCTGATAACTTTGTTTCTGCATCTGCTGGAGCATCTATTGCTCATGGCCTGTGCTGAATTATCAGTGATTTGCTATGGGTTTCTCTTTCACCTCCAGTTGTTGTTGTTGTTGTTGTTTCTCCTCCCCCTCCTCCTCCCTCCTCCCCCTCCCCCTCCTCCTCCCTCCTCCTCCTTCCTCCTCCTCCTCCTCCTCCTCCTCCTTCCTCCTCCTCCTCCTCCTCCTCCTCCTTTTTAAATAAGGCATGATTAAATGAGTTAGCACAAATAAAGGTGTCTTTATTTTTCCTTTGCTTAAAGTTTGAGGCATTTATTTTTAATGGAGGACCTTGGGGTTTTTTAGATGTCTTTGCATTCTTAGTATTGTGTAGTTGGTAGATGTCAATAGTATCAGTTGAACTAAATTGGAATAGCTTTCTTTACACTTAAAACCAATTGCCATTAGAAAGAAAAGTTTTTAGACGTAAATCAACTTTTTAATTTTTTTTTTAATTGTAGATGGACACACTACCTCTATTTTATTTATTTATTTTTATGTGGTGCTGAGGATCGAACCCAATACCTCATACATGCGAGACAAGCGCTCTGCCACTGAGCTACAACCCCAGCCCAAGCCAACTTTTTATTAAAAAAAAGAAAATAACAAAAAAGAAAAAGAACTCATAACCAATATTTCGACTTGTCTTTTTAATATACATTTTTTTAGTTGAAGTTGAATATAATACCTTTATTTAATTAATTAATTTAATTAATTTATTTATGGTGCTGAGGATCGACCCCAGGGCCTGGCCGGTGCTAGGCAAGCAGCCTATCGCTGAGCCACACCCCAGCCCAACTTCTCCGTATTTTGAGTTCTCTGTTGACATCAATGGGGAGCAATTGACTTTTTGAGAAATGCTATGGGGTCTAGAAAACCTGATGATAGCCACAAGATGCAATCAATAAAATCTGAATTTTGTGTGTGTGTGTGTGTATGATGTTGTAATCTATTTATTTAGTTAGTTAGTTATACTGAGGTTGAACCCGGGGTACTCTACCACTGAGCTGCATCTCCAGCCCTTTTTATTTTTTGAGACAGGGTCTTGCTAAGTTGTTCAGGTTGGCTCAGACTTAAAATACTCTTGCCTCAGCCTCCTGAGTAGCTGGGGTGATAGGTGTGTGCTATTGTGTCATCTTTGTGAAACTGTAGCTTTGCATGATTAACTAAATAAAACATACAAGAATCCCTTTAAGTTACTGGTAATAATGGAGGAAAGAACAAAGAATTCATAGCTATGAGGCCTGGGTTTTGGCTCTGCCACTAATTAGCAATAACACAAACTAATTGTATTTCAATGCCTTTGAGAGGAATAGATGAGGGTGTTCTTAATAGATTGTTACAACATTTTATCTATTTTATTTTTTGTGGTGCTAGGGATCAACCCAGGCCCCCCCCACATGCAAGGCAAGTACTTTATCACTGAGCTTGCACACCCTAACCCTCAAAATTTTATTTTTGAACATTTCTGATGAGAGGGTCTGTAGCTTTAGTCAGATTGTTAGATGGTTAATGACAATAAAAAGAACCACTTGACTAGATAATTTATGAATCTGATTGAAGTTTAACATTCTGTGCTACTTCATTATAACCTTGGTTAGATCATTTCATATGTCCAAGGTTATGTTTTATGTTTAACATTGTTTTTGAAGACAGACTGACGTTTAGCACACATGAGTGCTTTTGGATATTCTTTAGACTCCTTAACAAAAAATCAGTACAATTATTCTCCACTTTAAACCTGTTTTGGGGCTGGAGGCGTATAGCTCAGTGGTAGAGTGCCTGCTTAGCGTGGACAGGGTTCTGGGTTCAATCCCAGCACCATCAAATGCATGCCTATCTTTTATCCACTTACCATTTTAGTAAGAACATGCCAGTCAATCCTGCCTGATTTCCTTTCTCTAAGGACTTACATCCAATCACTAAAGCCTGTAACCTTATCTTATGAATAGTGATTGTTAATATAAAGTATTTACGAAGTGTACCAATTAATATACTAAATGATTTACATTTCCTCATTTAATTCTTGCAAAAATACCATGAAGTAGGGACGATTTTACATATAGAGAAACTGAGGTTTAAAAAAAGTTAAAGAATCCACTGGAGATCCTAAATATTTGCTAGTAAGTGTTTTTTCCTGACTCTGAAGCTGGTACGATATAATATACTCTGGTACTATGATCCATATTGTCTTTCTTAAGTAGTTTTAAAAATCCTTTTTCTAAGCAACTTTGGTTCAAGCTGTAATGATATTTCATCAAACCTGTTTATGAGGTTTCTATTAAAAATTGTTTCTATTTCTTCTCTTCTACACCTACTCATTCAACAAACAATTCTCACCAAAAAAATTCTAATGCAGGTTTTACTATGATATTACCAGGTTTAAAATCTTTTAATGGCTCCATATTTTACAAAGGTTGAGGTATAAATTCTTGAACATTGCAAAAAGTAGCTTTCTGTAATCCACCCCAACCTGTTTTTTTTTTTTTTTTTTTTTTGGTACTGAACCCAGGGCCTGAGCACGCTTGGTACCCCAACCTATTCTTAAGCCTGTCATACCCTCATACCCTCCATTATTTTATGTCATACTGTATTTCATCACTGCAGCTATAGCTAACTGCTTTCCTCTCCTTCTCAGGTGCTCATGCTCTTCCTAGGTACTTGTCTGGGTCATCTCTCTTTCCTGCCCTCTACCTTCCTGCCTCATTCCCTCCTATGCATCCTTGAAGTGCAGGTTGTCTCTCACAGGCCTTTACTGACAGCTGGTTCAAATGCCTTTTCTTTTGTGCTATGCTTACTTTCTGAATATATTACTACACACTTGCTTGCTCTTGCCTGTCTTTTTTAATAGACTCTGTCCTTTTTGAGGACAGAAGCCACATCTTGTTTTTTTACAATCTTGACCCTCAGCATGATGCCTAGTATATTAGAATATGTTCAGTAACTGTTTATTCAGTTAGTGAATGCAATTTAAAATAGTGTTTACAATTATGGCAAAACTTTAATTTTCTTTTTCCCTCGAGGAGGAAAGAGAAAAATATTTAGTTGCTTAGTTAGGGGAAAAACCTTTATTGATATTATAATTGTCACTGGGCTCTAGTGAGAATGTTTTTACTGTTTTAACATTTTCACAGAACCTGAGTAACCTAGGAAAACATTTTATAATTTTTAGGACGTTTTCAAAACTTATTTTCTGCTGGGATTTAGTTCAGGTTGAGAATAAAGTGTTGATCTGGAGTATATCGAAAAGAAAGAGGGGAATAAATTAGATGTAGAACGAGGTAACAAGGTTTCTGGGTATCCAGTTTGGTTCACAATCTTCTGGCAGCATTGAAATACAATCTAATTTTTTCAGAGCACATATAAATGAAGAATGACCTAAAGGTTAGGTGGGAATGGCTGACCTGCCTCTTTCTGGACTGAGATTGGGAGCAGTTGACCCAGAACTGTACCCTTAGGGAATTCAGAGTATTGCCTTTTGAGGTGAGGCTCATTACTCTGATCCCTTTCCAGTGCTGCCCTTGGCTATCTAGATTACATAAGAAAGTACTTCTACATGGAACAGCATATTAATTTCCTTTTGCTGATACACAATGATTTTCAAATTGTTTTTTTCATAATTAAATTAAAAAGCATTCTCCTATGAGCTTATGTTTTTCTTTAATGAATATAAATAAGAAAAAAAATCTTTAGATGAGGGATACAAAAATTTTGTTATTGATTATTGGCCACTGTCAGTTTATTCTAAAAGAAGAAATTAGCATATCTTGATATGAAGTGTCTCAATATCTTGCATCTGTAAACAGGCATTTTGTATTCTTCTTGTGTATATCTGGATTCTGTCTTTACCCTTTATCATGTGATCCCTATGTACATTTTAATTTTTAAATTTTTTTTAGTTGTAGATGGATACAATACGTTTATTTTATTTGTTTTTATTTTTATGTGTTGCCGGGGATCGAGCCCAGTGCCTCACGCATGCTAAGCAAGTGTTCTACCACTGAGCCACAGCCCCAACACCCTATGCATATCTTTTATCATGAGGAAAGTAGTTTTGGGCCGTTGGGCATATTAAAATCAGTTTCTTTCATTTGTTCGTTTATTTATTCAATTGATATTTGGGGGACAGCATTGTAGGCACCAGGGATGAGCAAGATAGGCACACTCCTTTGCTCCAATGGAATCTATGTTCTAGTGGGGTAGGTGAACAATAAAATTAACTTTTAAAAACTATATAGTATGTCATTAAAATGCAATAAATGCTGCAGAGAGAAATATAGCAAGAAAATGAAATATAGCAATGGGGGCTCCAGTCTTATGGGTAACTATGGAAAACCTCATTGAAAAAGTGACTTTTGAGGAAAACCCAAAGGGAGGGAGACCTGTGGCTGTCAGTGGAAGAGAGAACAGCAAATACGAAGGCCCTGGTGGAGACATGCCTGATGGAACAGAGACAAGGCACACAGTGTGGCTGCAGTAGACTTTGGCTTTTGTTCTGAATGACATGAAATGTCTTTGGAGGTGTTTGGACGCGTTCAGTTTTCAGTTCAGAATTAGGTTATAAGGATGAATTCCTGCCAGGAATTTTCTTCCTTTTTTAAAAAATATTTATTTTTTAGTTGTAGTTGGACACAATACCTTTATTTGATTTATTTATTGTTTTATGTGATGCTGAGGATCGAACCCAGGGCCTTGAACATGTTTGGGAACACTCTACTGCTGAGCCACTACCCCAACCCCTGCCAGAAATTTTCTGATTTCATGTTTTAGAAAAATAAATGTTTGGCTCTGAGCACCTCATTTGAAAGAAAGATACTGGAATGGTAGGGAACTAAGTGGTAAGCCATTTCATAAAAACAGTTGAAGGATCTGGAGATATTTAACCTTAGAGAAAACCAAGTGTGAGGGCTGAGTTGGTATGGGTCATTTTCTTAGGTAAAAATAGTTAAATATTGTTAGTATTAATTTGAACCACACAAAAGTATTAAAGCTTTGACAGACTATTTATATGGAAACAGAAGTAGAGTTATTTTGGAAGTTTTAGTGGCTCAAATTAGGACCAGTGTGTATAAGTATATAGAGAGGCAGATTTGGCCTCCATGTGACGGGAAGATCTTATTCCATGAGTTACAAAGGACAGGAATGGGCTATAGTACGTGTCCCTGCCATCAGTAGTGTCTAAACAAGGGCTGTGCAGCCTTGTGGTCAGCAAGGTGTCTGAACCAATTCTGGCATGGAGTAGGAAGTTAGACTAGATGGCTTATTAAAGTCTTTTCCATCTTAAGGGTCTAGAATCTTCATTTAGTATAAAAACAAAGCTGAAAAGCTTGAAAGGATTGAGGTATTTTCAACTCAAAGATTTTGTTTTGTTTCCTTATCATGTTGCTTTTTTTTTTTTTTAAAGAGAGAGTGGGGGAGAGAGAGAGAGAATTTTTTAATATTTATTTTTTAGTTCTCGGTGGACACAACATCTTTGTTTGTTGTGTTTGGTGCTGAGGATCGAACCCAGGCTGCACGCATGCCAGGGGAGCGCACTACCGCTTGAGCCACATCCCCAGCCCAGGAATCATGTTTTTGGAGAGCCGTTTTACTCCTTCCTACCCTGTAAGCCACCCTAGAATTGCTGTAAATTGAAGATGTAATGGATATTTGGTATTTGGTTAGTCTTACTTAATTCTCTCTCATATATATATATATATAAATTTATTTAATTTTTAGTTGTAGTTGGACACAATACCTTTATTTATTTTTATGTGGTGCTGAGGATCGAACTCAGGGCCTTGCATGTGCAAGGCAAGCTCTCTACCACTGAGCCATAACCAGCCCCTCTTATTTAATTCTTTTTTTTAAATATTTTTAGTTTTAGGTGGACACAGTATCTTTATTTTGTTTTTATGTGGTGTTGAGAATCGAACCCAGTGCTGCACCCATGCTAGGCGAGCGCACTACCACTTGAGGCACATTCCCAGCCCCCTCTCTTATTTAATTCTTAAAGAGCCATTCCAGTTATTGTAGGAAAATTGTTTCCGGCTTTTTTTTTTCCCCCAGTGCTGGGGATGGAACCCAGCTCCTGGCAGGTGCTAGGCAAGCACTCTACCATTGAGTTACATCCCCAGTCCAAATTGTTATTTTAAAGACAACTAGTTTAGTTTCTATTTATAAATCATTTAAAAATTTGAACTGAGTTTTATAGTATGTGACCTTCATCTACACAATAACTTTTTTTTTTCCCCCCCTGGTGGTTGAGTTTTGGTCTGTTGTTTTCAAGTATTTCTCATGCCACATTATTCATTGTTTCCTAGAGCTGTTATTACTATACTTGTAAACTATGTTTTCTAATATTTTTTAAATGATTAGCATTTTAACTTATATCCCTTCCTAATGATAGCTGCTGGGTCACTGTGTTGGTCTGGGATTTCATGATGCTGTGCTAGAAAACAATCTGTAGGAAGAATGACATCTAAAGGCGGTAGAGAAAGCATCATCCCAAACTGAAACTATATCCATCAAACAATGACTCCCATTACCCTCTCCCCTCAGTTCCTGGTAGCCACTATTCTACATTCTATCTCCACAAATTTGGCTATTCTTGATAACTCATGTAAGGGGAATAAGTCATTTTGTGTCTGGCTTATTTCATTTAGTGTTCTGTCTTCAGGGTTCATCTAATTTGTAGCATGTATCAGAATTTCATTCTTTAAGGCTAAAGAGCTTTAAGTGAAGATTCTTTTTTGAGATGGGTCTCTCTATGTTGCCCAGACTGTCCCCAAACTCCTGGATTCAAGAGATCCTCTTTCCTCAGTCTCTTAAGTGACTAGGACTATGGGTGTGCATCTCTGGACCTACCTAAAGCTCTTTTATTTTTAAATTATTTTTGGTACCAGGGATATTTAATCACTGAGCCACATCCCTAGTCCTTTTCTTTCTTTCATTTTCTTCTTCTTCTTCTTCTTCTACTACTACTACTACTACTACTACTACTTTTTTTGTACTGGGGTATTAAACACAGGGGCACTTAACCACTGTGACACATCCCAGCCATTTTTTATTTTATATAGAGGTAGGGTCTCGCCAAGTTGCTTAGGGCTGCACTAAGTTGCTGAGGCTGGCTTTGATTTCCCGATCCTCCTGTCTCGGCCTCCCAAGTTACTGGAGCTTATATGAATGTGTCACCACATCTGGCCTAAAAGTTCTTTTTAAAGGCTGTATGTATATACTGCATTTTGCTTATCTATTCATCTTAAATGTCGTTTCATATAGTTTCTTCCTTCAGTTTTACTATCCTTCTGAAAAAGAAGTCCTTACTTTTTTGATGGATGATCTGAAGTCATGGTCTCTAGATACCTCATCATTCTTGTTATTGGATATATTGCTTTGCTCATGTCCTGCTTAAGATGCAGTGCTCTGCTGGGTATGGTAGCACACACCTGTGATCCCAGTGATTCAGGAGGCTGAAGCAGGAAAGCGACAAGTTGTATGCCAGCTTTAACGAGAACATGTCTCAAAAAAAAAGGGCCGAGGATGCAGCTCAGTGATAAAGTGCCCTGGGTTTGGTCCTTGGTACCCACCCCTAAAAAAAAAAAAAAAGAAGGCCATGCTCAGAATGTAACAATGTCTCCGTTATTTCCCACAATGTGGATACCACACTTCTATCAAGAAGATGTTATGGCTGGGGTTGTAGCTAAGCGATAGAGCAGTCACCTAGTATGTGTGAGGCCCTGGGTTCATTCCTCAGCACCACATAAAAATGAATAAGTAAAATAAAGATATTGTGTCCAACTACAACTAACAAATAAATATTAAAAGAAAAGAAGATGTTAATCAATTTAGAAAGCCTATTGTATTTTTGGCATATATGAACTTTTCTGGAAATAATGTTACCAAGTTAGGTCTTTCCCACATGTAATTTAAAAAGCTTTTAATAGCTTTTTAAATACTTTTTAATACAAAGTATTTTAAAATTCAAAGTATTTAAAAAATAGAAAAAGATAAACATTACCCAGTTTATAAAGCATTACTGATATAGTTGAGAGGCCTTATCATGCCCTCCCCCAATCTCATTTCTTATTATTGCTAGAGGACACAACTGTTCTGAAATTTGTGATTATTCATTTATTCACACTTTTACTACATATGTATCTCTAAGCAATATATATGTACATATATGGAGAATTGAAAGACATACAATATATAATAGATACATTATAATTGATATATAATATAATGGATACATTATATCATCCATTGTATATTGTATATCTTTCGATTCTATGTAAATAGCATTACATGGACTATATTCTTTGACCTGCTTTTTTTCATCAAACATGAGAGTCATCTATGTTGTGTATATGTACCTGTATATGTGTAGTTCTTACTCATTTTTGCTGCTATGGGTTTTATCTTGTGAGTTTATTGTTAATTTATTCATCCATTCTTTGGTGGACATTCACTACTACTTTTTTCCTTCATAATTGTTTTTCAATCCCAGTGTGAAAACCTACAACATTTCTTTTAAATTCTAGCTTGTTGATTTTAGTCCATTTTTCCAGCTTCAAATGATTTTGAACTAGGATTCAATCACAATTAGCTGCAAATTTGATAAAAGTCCATGTATAGTAGTGAATCTGAAATCCAGTTTACTAGTTACTTCTGAGCTTTGTAATATAATTTTTCTGGGACTGAAAATATATTTTAACTTTCAAGCTTACTTCTACTGGTTTGAACTATCTTTGGTTGTTAGAGTCCTCTTTATATTAATGGTTTGAAAGAACACAGGTTTTTCTCTCAAGGTGTAGTTTGAATTTAACCTTCCTTTCTCCCTCTCTCTTCCCTCCCTTCCTCTTCCTTCCTTTTTCCCCCTTTGCTTTCCTCCTCTACTCTGCCATTTTTATCAGGTTTTTTTTTTAAGCTCCATTGTTTTACTTAGCCTTAATCTCTTGGTCATTACTTTTGTAGGTATTTCTTTCCAATGCTACTTTTAACACTTCAATTTTATATTTATTTCTTCATACTCTCCCTGTTCTTTATGACTATCTTTAATAATTCTCATGCTTTTCTTTTTTTGGAGAACTGTGGATTTAACCCAGGGGTACTGTATCACTGAGTTACATCCCTAGCCATATTTAATTTTAAGACAGGGTCTTGCTAAGTTGCCCAGGGTGGCCTCCAACTTGTGATCCTCCTGCTTCAGCATTCTGAGTCACTGAGATTACTGGTGTGGGCCATGCCCAGCTTCCCTCATGCTTTTCTAAAATTTTCTGATTGTATTGAGAAAATTCCACTGCCAGATTCTCAAGTCTTAGCAAAGAATCGGCCACCTGTAAATCGAAGTGAAATGTAGAACTTCTCTTTCTAGAATTTCCTTTACCTAACAAGTTCTATATTGTTGTAGAATCCTTGGACATCCAATCATATCTTACTTTGCTTTATAAATGTTTTTAAAATTTATCTATAATAAGCTTATGTGTTTGACTTTTATCTCTTTTCTCCGCATAAAAACTTTGTGAAATTGTTGTTTTCTGACATGGTTCCTGATATGTTCATATTACCAACACATTGTTCTTTATCACTCAGAATTAAATCCACAATAAGGAGAACCCTTCCCTTTTGAGAGATAATTGTCATCAAGGCTAATCAATAATTTTATTAGATGCTTTTAGCAAATTAAGAATTTGAAATACTCCATTACTCAGTTTTGCCTCTGCCAATATTACATTTTCTGATAGTCCACAGTATATTTTTCATATTTAACTATGGCAGGAGATAACCAGCACTCTGTTCCACTCACCAGAATATCTACTAAAACAAGCTGCAGTCCAAAGGAAGTTTCTGATTCATACATGAACTCTAATTAGATGATATCTGATACATTAATTTCCTGTAGCTTTCTATTTAAAGTAAAATTTGTCAATATAATAAATCTTAAGAATTTCTTGAATTTAAAAATCATTTATTTATTGTGAAGTCTGGGAATTGAGCCCAGGGACTTGAACACATTCAGTGAGTGCTCTACCCCTGTGCTACATCCCAACCTGAGTTGAGAAATTTTAAAATATGTTTGGACTGATTGGCTCAAAGATAATAAAAATAAGAAAGTAAGAAAAATTTCATAGTTCTAGCTAAAACTTCTTTGGAGCTATAAATCTTCAAGCTTTGTTGATGCTTACCTTGAGATTTTTAATGCTATTACACATTATCTATGTGGTTCTCTTCCCTTTCTGTTCCTTTTTAAGGCTAAATTATTACTGTGCTTTGTATTATGTTTTACAGAGAGTTTATATTATGAATGCAATACTTTACATAAATAATATTTAAAATTTTTGGTCTCTATTTAGAAAGAGAATGGTCATTATAGTGTTGTGATTTATCTGAGGGTGATTTATCTAATAAGCTTGGCTAGTTAAAATGGGAACCTCAAAGTAATCTTATGTGGCATTTGAAGAACTAAAACACAGTTCATAAAATCCATGTATTGGAGTTATTCCAGTGTTGTGAAGCAATAGTTTTAGTATTTGGTTTTATTTTTGACACACATGGTCATTTGATTTCCTACTTATTGATAGATTAGCTAATAGAATATTAGGAGATGTAGGTTGCTATTTGTTGGCAGGCCACCCTGACAGGTGGCAGGCAAGAAATGTGAGTTAACGTTGCAAATGGACAAACAGGAAAACTATTAAAGTCAGATTAAAAAAAAAGAAGAAGAAGAAGAAAGAAAAGCCTAGTACTCAGGTATCCTGCATAGCTAACCATCCCAAGGGACTTCAGTGGCCCTTGAGGACATTAGCACTATACGGTAATTGAAGTTCAGAATGATGACTAAATCAATAAAGGTTTAATTATATTCTATAGATTTTGAAAATGCAACAAGCGTATAATCTATTTCATAAGGATTTGCATCCAGAATGGCTAAAATAACACACTTTGACATTTAAAAAGAGTAAAAATAAAGGTATGGAAAGTGAGTTTATCTCACTTCTTCCATAGTAATGCCAGTAACCATCAGGTAGTATGTTATTCTGGGAGAGACAGAATATATCTATCTAGATGTTTTCTAACTGTAAGCTTGAAATTCTACAGAAAAGTTAAAAAAAAATTGATCTTTGAAAAAGGAGATGAGTAAGTTTGTTTATTTAAAAATATCTTTGAATGAGTTGATTCAATGATATTAGTCACCATAGAGATGACTTAAATTAAAACCAAGTAGTTGAAAACAGCATGTTCATGCTGGGTGACATTCCTGATTCACTAAATATGGCAAATAAGTTTTCATAGAGAATAGTTTAAGGTCCAAATAATTTCAGGAGAGTAGAGGCAAAATTACCATTTTTATTCTGAAAACCACATTGGTGGTGTCCTATTTTTCTAGAAGTGCAAATTAATGCATGTAAATTATGTCATAAAGGAAAGACACTTTCCTGCGGTTTGGGAGGATTGGTGTTATTGGGAAACAAGCTATTTCCTGGCATGATCTTCAATTCTTAAACACCTTTTCTTCTCTGAAAGCATGTCATTCGATTCTGTCTGTTTAGAAATGTAAAAGGGCCTTTTATCCTTTATTTTTTCGCTTCATTATTCTTCTAATTCACATAGCAATTCTGAATTTATAACATAGTCTTTAAGAAAATAACCCATTTGACCAGATATAGTATAGTAGTATATGGCTATAATTACAGGTACTCAGGAGTCAGAGGCAGGAGGAATATAAGTTTGAGGCCTGGGCAACTGAGTGAGATCAAATAATAATAATAAAAAAAATCTCAAGAAAGTACTGTGGAAGTAAAAAGGGGTATAGATATTGCTCAGTGATAGAGCATTTGCTTAGCATGTACAAGACCCTGGATTATATCCAACTGTCTTTAATCATAACATTTTAATCATAATGCACACACAAACACACACAAAGTAATAAGAAGTAATTTAGAAAATAACCTATTTGTATCACTATTCTAATGTCCCTTTATTTATTTATTTTTCTTCCTTCCTATTTGTAAATCTTAGCATTGGATAGGATTTTAGAGTTCAGTTAATGTAAGGACCCACTTAATGGAAGAAATCTTTCTCTGGCATCGATGATAGATGGGCATTCAGCCTGAGTGAATACTTTTGGTGATAATAGTATGTGTTCTATGTGTTGATTTCATATATGTGGATTCCACCAACTGCACGTAGGAAATACTAGAGAAATATGCATTTGACTGAACAAGCACAAACTTTTTTCCCTTGTCATTATTCCCTAAACAATACAGCATAACAGCTATTTACGACATTTACATTGTGTTTAGTATTATAAGTAAACTAGAGGAGATTTAAACCATATAGGAGGACACATGTAGGTTTTATGCGAACACCATGCCATTTTGTACAAGGAATCTGAATATCTGTGGATTTTAATATTGGGGGAGTCCTAGATCTAGTCCCCCATGGCTCCCTAGGGATCAACTCAGTTCCCAAGTACACCATTTATTTAATCATTGGTTATCTCTAATTATTAGGATTTTTTTCTTTTTACTTTATTCAGATGAAAATTCTGTAATTTTTTGCCCTTAGGAAACACATGCAGCTCTTGAAATTTGTGAGAGCACCAATCACATTCCTTCTTCGGATTCTTTTTTACTAGGCTAAGCATCACCATATCTTTACCCTATGACACAGTCTTAAATTCCATCATTATCTTCTATTTCTTCTTTCACGGAGTCTGTTCTCTTTAGGGGAAACTGCCTAGAACTGAATGTAAGATTTACGATACAATATAAATACTGTGAACAGAGGGATTATTACTTTCCACTGTATTCTAGATGGAAAGTGAAGTCCAGGACGTCAGAGACTCTTTTGTCTTTCTCACTAGTGTAGCCTCCTGCATACTATAGCACCTAGAACATTGTAACATTCTCAAAATTTATGTTGAAGTGTCAAATGTGGTCATTATAATTCTAGAAAAGCAGCTAAAATTGTTAGCTGATTTAGAATTTTATTTCTGTTGGGGCATGTTCAATCAAGACCTTAAAATGTTTTTCTTGTAAACTGTTTTCACATTGTGTAGACTAAAATGATGGAGGTAAGTGAGGCTGGTGAGGTAGGAAGAAGTCGCGTCATTTAATTAAGGACCTGTACTTCAAATGAGAAGTGGAGACCGGCACAAACCTGATAGTGGCAGAGAAGGCGGAACATGAATAGGCTCTAAATATGTTGCGGGTAGACTCTATAGGACTAACGGATTTGGTTGGGAAGGGAAATGGAGAAGGCAAAGACAGTGTTGAGGTCTATGGTTTGAGGTCTGGATGGTATGATTGAACCATTTACTAGGATAAGAAAAACAGAAAATTAAGAGTATTTCTGAAAATGTCTTGAGAGAGTTGTGAGATGCCCATCTCTCTTCTATTTTGGTTCCATTGCTGTATGTCTTTCATTAAGCCATTTATCAGAGTGGGCCAAAAGAGGTGTATTATGAAAATGCCTTTAAGGTCAGACCTGAAACTGCTAGGGTTAATGAGAAGCATTCTAATGAGAACAAGCTAGAGAAACCAAGGGCTGCAGTAATTCGGAAGCCTTGGTTGCAAGGCTTTTCAAGTTTCTCCGCCCAGTCAGGATTGGTTTCAGCTTCCCAGGGATTCCCATTGTGAGTATTTATCGATAACCTGAATTTATCCAACTTGTATCCTATTCTCTGCTTCCACTTTATTTATTCACTTCCCTATTTAAAAACTCCAGTGGTGGGGCCGGGGCTGTAGCTCAGTGGTGGAGTGCTTGCCTCACATGTGTTAGGCACTGGTTTGGATGCTCAGCAAAATAAAGATATTGTGTGTCCATGTACAACTTAAAAAAAAAAAATCTCCAGTGGCTCTCCACCACCTTCAGGATGAAGACCAAATTATTTAAAATAATATTCACGTCCTTTCCTAAGCTGTCATTTTTGCCTGTGTCTGTTTCCCCATTCCATCTTCACATATACTCTCTGGAAAGAAAAATCTGCACATGGTTGTGGGTTTGAAATTGATGAGAACACAGTGATCTTGGCTGTATTGAAGAGGCTGTCCATAATTTCTCAACAGTAGGGGTTTAGTTAACACAGAAGCATCTCTGGGGCAGAAGCCTCTGAGACAGATACAACCCGAGAATTTACAAAGGAATTGCCACTTTATAATATATTAATAGTTTTATTAAAGTATTGCTTAGCTGTGTGAACGGAGGCAAATGTTTTAACTTCTCAGAGCCTGTTTATTTATTGGGGGGAAATGAGAATGCCATTTCCAGAATGGTTGTAAGATAACATAGTAAAACATTTAGAATAATGTGTAGCATTTAGTAGGTTCTCCATAAATGGTAGCTCCCATTTCTCCTCTTCTCTCACCTTCTCCCCCAACCTTTTTTTTTTTTTTTTTTTTTTTGTACTGGGGATTTAACCCAAGGGCACTTAACCACTGAGCCACATCCCCAGCCCTATCTTGTATTTTATTTAGAGACAGGGTCTCACTGAATTGCTTAGTGCCTCACTTTTGCTGAGGCTGGCTTTGAACTTGTGATCCTCCTGCCTCAGCTTCCCAAGCTGCTGGGATTATAGGCATGCTTCTGATTGCAATTAGTTTAGTTAGTGATAACTATTCTAACCTTACTTCCCACTACTTCCTAATTGTAACCTTATTCCAACCATTCTGAAATTCTTGCTAATTCCTGAGGAGCTAGAGTGGTCTCATTAATGCCAGTTGCCCTGCATGGAATTCCTTTTGCCCACTGCCCTTTAAGTCTCTTTCTGTTGACATCTATACTCATCTTTCAAAGCTTAATTTAAAAGCCACCATTTCAGCTTGGCTAATCACTCTAGTTTAAAGTTCTTAATTTATAGTTTTGTGTTACTTCATTGATTTCTCTCATAATTTTTTATCTGATTAAGGTACTGCCTTGTGTTTCAGTATTTACTTCTCATCTCCTTAAGAATTGTGTATTCTTTTTTGGTCTCTTTCAGACAGTCAAGGTAAATCCTTTTTTACCTGATTAGCACCCAGTAATCATTAATGGATCCTCTGTGAGCTAATTTAAAGAGTATTACCAATATCGAGTCATTAAATTTCATCCCTAAATGTTGATGGCAAGGGAAATTTTCTTAATGTTGCCAAACTAGTGTTTTTATGAAGTTTTCCACTGAAGAAGTTTTAATGGAGCATTGACTGTACTAATGTTAGACATTAAAAAAAAAAAAAAAAAAAAAAAAGAAAGAAAGAAAGTTCTCATTTGACCTTTTCAATCTCCTGGGTGTTGGGGTTCTAACATTTCTGATTTGCTTGAATATGCAGATGCGTATTATTAAAACAAGTGTATCTTTGATACCAGATGGGGTTTGGAGGATTAGGATTGAGATGAAATGGGACTCATCACTTTGTCTTCAGTGCTGTACTCATCTCTTTCTTTCTTTCATTCATTCATTCATCAAGAGGCTTCTTTCTGACATCAAGTAAATAGATATCTTCTTTTGGATTCTGTATCCAGAATGAAAAGAGTATCATTTATACAAGAAGGGCTGTTTGTAGAACCTTTATCCTGTTTTTGCTGCTTGACTTCTTTGTGTCTTCCTCTGGTTACCTCTCCTATCATTTGCAGTATGAAGAATTTGATAGTATGTGTAACTGATTTGTCAGGAGCTTTTAGTAAATGGTCCATATTTTTTTTGCAATATATTTTTATTTATTGTTGTACTGGGAGTTGAACCTGGGATTGCACTGCCACTGAGCAACACCCCTAGCCCTTTTTAAATTTGAGACAGGGTCTCACAGAGGCTGGCTTTGAACTTGAGATCCTCTTGCCTCAGTTTACAAACTAGCTGGGATTATAGGTGTTTGTCACCCCACCCAACTTTTTGTTGAATTTATATCAACATTAGAGCTAAACTAAGGTAGTTTCATTTATATGGTTTATCAGTTGAATTTATATTTTTATGTTTATTCTCTCCGCCTTCTCATTCTTACTAATAGCATTGCTACCCAAGTGTAGAAAGAACACACATACAAACTGTCCTTCAGCATTCATTTTTATTTTTTCTTTTGTACACTGAATTGTAGCATTTCTGTTGATTATTGAATTGTTTGAATTCCTGGTCATTGTTTTCTATCATTTCATATATTATATTACCTGAAATTGTTTCAGTATGTTCCAAAAGAATACTTTTGTGAGAATATGATGGGGGCAGTGAGAGTCATCACTTGAGCTACGGTGTGTGGAGACACATCACACAAAGGGTGTCACCTGAGCTAGGGCAGTAAGGATGAGAAGGGGACCAACTTTCAAAGAGCCAGGAGAAGAGCATCATAGTACAGACAACAGCAAATGTGAAGGACTTGAGGAGGGAATGAGTTAAATACAGTTCATTAATTCAGATTATCAATATCTAAGTAAAATTACTTGGTCTAAATTAAATGGAAATGTTTCATTGGCAGTATAACAACATGCTGTTGATGGGCAGGGAGTACTTTTAGATGTAACAGTGAATCATATAAGATCATTAATAGTCAAGTTCACAGCCTAGTGTTTTAAAAGTCTCCCTGTGTGTTGGTTATTATTATTAAACTAGGTGTGATAGTGCTCTTTGGCTCTTATCATAAAGCTTGATTAATAACATAGGGATTTTGAGTTCAAAAGCCTAAGAAATCAAGTTTGAAAGTTCTACAGCCTGCCTCTTCTCTTTCCCTACAAGTGAATCAATATTTGCTTTCTAAAATTTTCTTCTCTATCTTCTTTCTCTGTTTTAATAGTTTCATCTCCTACTTTCAAAAATGCTGAACTTTCAAAATCATATTAGAAATAAAAATGGCTTGCAAGAGCTTAAAATAGGATACTCCTGAAAGAGGAAATCTCTTGTGATTCACTGTGTATCTCTCATCACTATTGTCTGCTCTAATAACAATCAGAATTCTGTTTACTGGTTTGTTTTCTGTTGGTTGGTTTGTTTGTAATGGGGAGTGAACCCATGCGTGCTTTACCATTGAGCTACATCCCCAGGGGCTCACTAAGTTACTGAGGCTAGCTTCAAATTTACAATCCTCTTGCCCTCAGCCTCCCAGGTCAATGGGATTATAGGTGCACCACCACATTTGGCACGTTTGCTGTCCTCAATGGAGACGTGTATTCATCTAAGAATATAAGAAAGAAGAATAAAGACTTGGGGAACTTTTAAACTTAATCATCTCTTGGGGTATGGAGAATTTTGCAGAGGTTAATTTCTGCAAATTCTGTACCTTCATATTGATACCCTCAAGGGACAAATTGCAACAAGATCCCTTTTTTAGGAGGGATAATATGGTATTTGCTATGTGCAGTTCTGAGCATTTAACTTAATGTCTGTTGTTCACTACATGGATGCAATAGGTATTATTTTAAGCTAATTTCTTTATGTGCATATCTTTAGTGACTCAAGGCATTAACAATTTATTCAGGATGTATAGATAAAATATTTTTGTACTTCAATGGAAAGTCTCATGTTTAATGGATTGGAGTTCTGTTTGTTGGTGATTAAATACCTAAACATATGAATTCTTTAGGGCTTAAGTATTTGCCTACACTTACATGTTTTGCTTTTAAAGAACTCTTCTTTTCCATCTTCTTTTTCATAGCAACATCATGACAACAGAGAAGAGTTTAGTGGTCGAGGCTGAAAATTCTCAGCACCAACAACAAAAGGAAGAGGGCGAGGGAGCCACAAACTCGGGACAGCAGGAAGCTCAACTGGAAGAGGCTTCTCAAGCAGCAGCTGAAGGGGACAATCAGTGTGAGCAGAAGCTGAAGACATCCAATGGAGACACTCCGACTCACGAAGACCTGAACAAGAACAAGGATCGGACATCAGAAAGCAGAGGCCTCTCGCGCCTGCTCTCCTCATTTCTCAAAAGGCCCAAATCTCAGGTCTCTGAGGAAGAAGTCAAAGAGGGAGAGTCAGATAAAGAAAGAGGTGAAGGAGGTCAGAAAGAGACAGAATTTGGAACCAGTCTCGATGAAGAAATTATTTTAAAGGCCCCAATTGCTGCACCTGAACCTGAGCTCAAAACAGATCCTTCCCTGGACCTTCATTCACTAAGCAGTGCAGAAACACAGGTAAGGAGGTGTCACCCGGGGAGAGGGGGTGTAGTGGAGACAGGTTATACACTTCATTTCACTGAAAAACATTTGGTTTCATTTCTTATGAGCCAGTTAACTTTGGCAGTGGTAAGGATAAACAAGATGAAACTTTGGAGTTAGCACTCTAAAGAAATTAATGTAGTCACTGGAAACTTGATTTTTAAAAAGATACAGTCTCTAAATCAAAGAAAAGGAAATGAAAGAAAAGTATCAAGTGAGTTTGTTCAGCCCATGTATCATCTTGCTGTCATAATGGAAAAGTTCAGGATTTTAATGAGAAAATGAAAAAGAAGTTAGGTTGCTTTGAGTTCATTTTGGTGAAATTCTTAGAAATGGAATAGTTGTCACCCAATGTTGTCCTTTTATGGAACTTTTTGGAAAAACTGTATGATAGATTCAAGCCATCCAAGGGTATGAGAGATTTGAGCCATGTCTGCCTTATTCTTCAACTAGATTCTATTACTGCAGAATGTAAGACGTAGATGAGGAACTCTAGCTCTTTCTATCACTGTGTAGCATTTATTAGTATAGGGTCTGAGTCTAAAGTTTGGACTATATATATATAGTTTTATTAGAATTTTCTTAAAAGATTATATATATTTCTAGAAATAGTACTTGTATATTCAGAATGCTAAAGGGAAAATTAGGATAAGATGGTAATTGTGCATTTGCTATTAGTGAAACAAAGTTGAAAACAGGATTTACTGTATAGTGTAATCACTTTGAATATACACAATAGAATCAGACCAGGGAGTTCAAATCATAGAGAAGTGACACTTTTCATTTTATCACTTTCCTCCTTCCCACAGTGGGGACAGTGATATCCACCTCACTGGACTTTTGTGAGGTTTAAAAGAAATGAACCTGTAAAACATGAAATATAATAAGCACTCAATAAATGTTAGCTATTATAACTCAGTTTTTAAACATGGATAGTAACGGCAAAGAAACCCTATATGTATTCTCAGGTATTGCCATATAAGCATTATAAAATAAACACCTTAAAATTTAAGACAGAAAACAAAGAAACCCCACATATTATGATGTCACTACTTTAATTTTTGGAAAATTAAAAGAGTTAAATTACATTGCTTTTCAGGAAGTCTGGTACTTTCAAAGGAATTTTAATTGTTCCCTCTTCCTTTTATGAAAGGAAAAATCTTATTTTAGTTAGCATTTGAATCAGAACTTGTCTATTTTGTCGAAAGATCATAGATTTGTATTTTTTTCACATTTCTATTGCTGCATTAGAATTTATGTATGTTTGAAGAAAAATTAACAAAATAAGTTAGTAGTGTTAATAAAATCTCAAGTGGTTATTATTTAAAGGAATGAACTATTTTAGGCCTTTGGGAACTAGTATTTGCAATCAAAACCTAGTGGATCAGAACGTGTGAATAACGTGAGTTTGCATTATAGGATTATATCAGTTTTCATTCAGGATAGCTTGGATTTTTGAGAAACCAAAATATTTTTTTAATGTTTATTTATTTATTCATTCCATAAATACCTATTATAATCCTACCATGTGTGTCAGCCTTAGGGTGGATATACCTTGATAAATTAAAAACTACACTATAGCGAAGAGGTTTAAGATCATGGATTCTGGAGCCAACTGGTGTGTGACTTGTATTATCCTAGTCCAGTTACTTTGACTTCTGTGACCTCAGTTTCTCATCTGTCAAGTGGAGATAATAACAGCACCTGCCCCACAGGGTTATTATGAGGATTAAATGAATTCCTGTAAGTAATGATCTTAGGACAGTAACTGGCTCACTGTAAATATTGGTCATTATTTTCATTATAAAACAGATGGTTCCTACTCTAGTGGGTTTTGTACGCTAATGGAGGAGTCAAGTTTTAAGTATAAAATTAGAGTTTGTTTATAATAAGTGTTATGAAGGCAACAAATGGTGCTGAGGTGACAAGTACTAGAGCAGAGATAGGGCGACATGATAGCTAAAGAAGGCCTCCCTGAGGCTGCATGAGATATTGTGAAGGTTGGGTATGGGCCTTGTAGGCCACCTCCAGTATCTAATGCAGGAGCCAAGTCATTAAGTCCTTTTTTCCTAGATGTCAATCATGTATTATTTTGAAAGAAAAGAATTAGTGAGGTTTAGTTAAAATCTTTCAGCAGTTATATTATGTTGAAAGTAAAAAAAATGGCTGCCAAAATATTGTCCCATTCTCCTGTGTTATGACTTAATGATTATCCTAGGTGACCCAGATTTCAATATGTATTTTCCATCTTTGAATCTTGTTTACATTTAGCATGATTGTTCCTGGTAGGAAGGAGTTAACAGGTAGTCTTTAACCTATTATGTATATTTGTTCAATGTGCTAAAATAGGTCCCATTGGTAAAATTGAGAATATGTGGCAAGTCATATTTTATATAATTCTTTTTTGTTGTTTTAATTTTTAAAATTTTTTTTAGTTATACATGGGCACAATATCTTTATTTTGTTTATTTATTTTTATGTGGTGCTGAGGATTGAACCCAGGGTCTCACATGTGCGAGGTGAGCACTCTACCATTGAGCCACAACCCCAGCTCCTGTTTTAATTTTTTAAGTTGATTTTTAAAAAGTGACAGCAGAATGTATTACAGTTCTTATTACACATATACAGCATAATTTTTCATATTTTGTTAAAATTTAGGAACATGGGACAGAGAGGATAAAATTTTTTGTCTTTGTACTGAGGACTGAACTCAGGTGTGCTTTACCACTAAGCCACATCCCTAGCCCTTTTTAGTTTTTTGCTTTGAGACAGGGTCTTGATAAGTTGCTGAGGATCTCACTAAGTTGCTGAGGCTGACCTTGAACTTGTGATCCCCTTGCCTTGACCTCCTAATTACAGGCAAGTGCCTAGCAAGATGATGAAGTTTTGACAGACTTTAACAATATCATATAATGTCATATTCAGAAAGAATATATAACACTGAGAGCAAGGGATTGATGTCTTACAATTTACTTAAAACCATCATTTATTAATTTGATGGAATTCTATCTGAGAAATTTTGAGAATAGTGAAAGTCTGTAGATCTTTTGGGGGATCATAATATATTTTATAAAAATAATCATTTAATATTAATGTCCACATATTTGCTTTAATAGTTTTTATTTTTCACTTAGTACTTTTATTGGTAGAATTATTGCAGGTAAAACAACACACTTTGTAAAATGTCTTTATTACTTACCTCATGATGCCATGGACATGCAGCCAGCTCAGGAAGAACACAGAGAAGATCTAGATTTTGAAACTAAGGAAGGAGAAGGAATTGAAGAGTGCTCCAAAACAGAAGTAAAAGAAGATCCTGAGTCAAAAACAGAAAGAGAATTAAAAGCTTCCCAGAAATCAGTCAGACGACACAGAAACATGCACTGCAAGGTTTCTTTGTTGGATGACACAGTTTATGAATGTGTCGTGGAGGTGAGTGCCTTTTAATGTCCAGTAGCCAGAACTCTTACAAATTATTTCATGTCATTGGAATAAATGGTGCCTTTGCCTGAGACAAGGCCCACTCTAAGGATTATTTCTTTCCTTGTTTATAAAATTTGTTCTTTTTAGTTATACATGAAGGTAGAATACATTTTCACATATTATTCATACATGGAGTATAATGTCCCATTCCTGTGGTTGTGTATGATGTGGAATTACCCTGGTTGTGTATTCACATATGAACAGAGGAAAGTTATGTGTGATTCATTCCACTGTCTTTCTTATTCCTATCTCCCCTCCCTTCCCTTCATTCCTCTTTATCTAATCTGATGTACTTCTATTCTTTGCCCCACTCCACATTGAGTGTTAGCATCCGCATATCAGAGAGAACCTTTGGTTTTTTGGGATTGGCTTATTTCACTTAGCATGATAGTCTCCAGTTCCATCCATTTACAGGCAAATACCATAATATTCTTCTTTATGGCTGAGTAATATTCCATTGTGTTTATATACTATGTTTTCTTTATCCGTTCATCTGTTGAAGGGTTGGTTCCATAGCTTAGCTATTGTGAATTGACCTGCTTGTAAACATCGATGTGGCTGGGTCTGATGACTATTTCTGTGAATTGAAATGTTAATAGTGATTATCTGGAGATGAGGGTGTGAGAAGCTTATGAGTGAATCTTATTTCTCCAATTTCTTTCTCTATCTTGTTACTTAAGCATGTGTAACTTTGGCAATAAAATGTGCTCTATTTTTTGGTTTTAAAATAGATGTATTTGTTATTATAGAGTTCTTTTTGATGACTAGATTTCCCAAGATAACCTCAATTTCTGATATTAGATCCAGGTCTCCCTATGTTTGTCAAAAAAATTCTGTTTGTAACATTTCTGTTCCTCCAGACCTAAATCTTAATCTTTATCTAATGTATGTCTTTAGTGCCATGAGATAGCATATAAAAATGTAGATCAAATAAACCATTTCTTAAAATTCCCTAATATTTTATGAAAGAATAATTAATTGAATCAGTATTGAATTAAAATGTCAGAGTTATTCAGTTTCTCTTTTGCTCCTTCAGGACAAGTTAAAATACAGCATCTATTAACTAACTTTTGAAACTAGAGCAGTAATTGCCAATTATGTTATGCTTGAACTATGAGCAATTATTGTGATTGTTACTAATAGCTTTTATGAATAAAACATGCTGTTCACATTTTCTTATATCTTATGTATACAACAAATTATTTCTAAATTGAATTTTGTGCAAAAGCAAATATATCCAAATACAAACTCTAAAATATTATGCTATATTTAGTAATAGGTATTCTCTCTCTAAGTTTTGAAAAGGAAATCAAGAAAAATGTCCTTTTGCCTTTGAAGATAGCTACTGCACCAGGAAACCTAGGAGAGACCCAGAGTTTACTTTTTCTGCTTCTTGCCACTAGCTAGCGTAGAGATAGGAAAGCTATTCCACATTCATTCATTCTTATTCAGTCCAAGATCTGGATATGGGTCCTTGTATCTATAACCCTTGGGAACAGATGTGTTTCAGAATTCAGAATAGATTGAAATTTAGAAAGGTGATAAGTATGTATTCTGCATATTTCACAGATTTCTCAATACACCCAATAGGGTCTGTAGCTGTGTCCAGTGCTTAAATGTATTTCTATAGTGAAATATATGAAGATTCATCCTAAGATGGATAACTGAAGACCATAAGTAGCTTCTTTATAGCTTCGGTCAGAACTTCCTCCAAATGAACTTTAGTGCCCCCTTCGCTCCTAAAAAAAACTTTTAATTTTTAGAACTGGATTTTAAAATTAAGAATAAGGGAATTAGGGACCTGTATATGAAGAATACTCAGCTCATCTTCTGTCATTTGTAGTGAAAGCAGGAGGAAAAAGAAAAGAATGATGAGATAGAAATGGGTTAAGAATGAGGTGAATGAACATTTGTATGAATTACTAATAGTCATTTGAAATAACTCATTAAGTGGAGAATGTGTCATCTATGTGGCCTAAAAAGATTCCTAGGGCTGGCAGTGTAGCTCAGTGATAGAGCAGTTGCCCAACATTCACAAAGCCCTAGGTTCCATCCCCAATACTGATTTTAACTTTTAGAAATATTTTTATATATTTTGCAGAAGGCATTAGCATGTTCAATTTTTTTCAACAATTTCTGTGAATAGGTAGGACAGGTATAAATATTCTTATAATTTTTTAGATAAGAAAGCTGGTATTAGTTGCAATGGCTCAGGTTAGTTGAAGCTGCTTAGTTTTTTAATCGAGTCAATGAAGGAGTTAGGACGTTTTACCTCTAATTCACAGCCTCTAAGTTAGGGCCTTTCCTTCCTATAAATGGGAGCATAAGTACCAAGAACTTGGGAGTTGTTTGACGTTGAAGATAAATAAATATTAAAATGATTTGTAGCACTACCGAAAGAGCTGTTCCAACAGGTAGTGTCTGTAGGCTATCTAGAATTTTATGTTATATGTATTTCTCTTGGGACATTTGTTCTGAAAATGATGGTCTAAGGATTTCCACAGCCACAGTTAATTGTGAGCATTGACAGTTGATTCAGCTGGTTGCAGGGACTGGCACTGGCCCACGGTATGTTTCAGGAAATATTGCTTCCCAAATAAAGAATGTATGTTTATGATGGAGATGGGGGATGGGAGGTAGAGGAAAGGTAGCTTTGCATTGAAATCGCACTGTGTCCAAAGTGCGATTCTTGTGTTGCATATGTAAGCTGATGAACTGAAAGACCGTAATTTAAATCATACTGTTCTATGAGACTATGTGGCCACCTGAAATTTAATAACCAAAGATAAAAGAGGAAAGTAAAAAGTAACAGTTTATTTCATTATAAGAACAAGGTTAAGAAGAAACCTCAGCCGGGCAAGTCTCCCAGCTGCTCGGGAGGCTGAGACAGGAAGATTGTGAATCCAAAGCCAGCCTCAGCAAAAGTGAGGCACTAAGCAACTCATTGAGACCCTGTCCCTAAATAAAATACAAAATAGGGCTGGGGATGTGGCTCAGTGGTCGTGTGCCCCTGAGTTCAATTCCTGGTAGCCCCCCTGCAAAAAAAAAAAAAGAAAAAAGAAATCTCAACTAAAATATGTTGTTTATTGCAGAAACATGCTAAGGGACAAGATTTGCTTAAAAGAGTATGTGAACACCTCAATCTTTTGGAGGAAGACTACTTTGGTCTAGCCATTTGGGATAGCGTAAGCTCTAAGGTAAGGAGACTTCGAGCAGTGTAAGAAGCTGACAAATTATTTGAATTCTTTGTTGTTGTTACTGTTGTTAAGAATGTAGTTACACCTGTCTCTCTAAGTGCACTTAGTCTGTTCTGGTTTCTCAGATTTTCCTTCTATAATTACCTTCAAAGCAAATACTATTGCTAGTGTGTTCTTTAATCATTGAGAGAAAGTATCTATCATATATTTTTAAATAGTAGGGAAAGTCAAGAGGTATATGCCCTAATTTGCAAGCAAACAGATGCCAGTAACTTCATATATTATGCAATTAGTATTGTATCTGATTCATAGTAAGTTTATAATAAATATTTGTTGAATGGATGTAATTACGATACATAATTTACAAGCAATGTTATTGAAGAGAATAAACTCCTAATATTATTAAAAGAATCATGTAACAAATATGACATTTTCCCCAATCTTAAAGGAAACCAGTTGTTAACTTATGTCAAAAGGAGAAGAATGGGTGACAACACCCATTCACGGAGGAGAGAAGAAAGGTTAAAAGGCAGGCATTTACCTCAGAACGCTTGAATTTCCTGCGCCAATTAATTGAAGTTGCAAATCTTTTGCTTAAAATCAACTGATGAAAACTTAAGTCCAGTTTTTAACAAGTGGTTGCATGTGCTGTACTTGATACTGTAAATAGAGCTGTGAATAAGGAAGACATAGTCCCTGCCCTCTGGAGCTTCCAGTTCAGTATGAAGATGACATTGATTCCTGGTGTGATGACTGTTATACTAAAGGAAGTTCAGGACATCATGGAGTTATGGCCGGGGAAGTTTTCTCTGGGGAGGGGATACTCAAGCCAAAATCTAAAGGATAAAATGGGCAAGTGAAGACCTATGATCGACAGTGATGTTTGAGGAACTGAGAGCCAGCTAGGCTGGCTGAACGTTGGAGGTGAGGAATAGAGTATAGAAGAATCTAGAGAGCTGCTCAGGGGTTGGAGGAGTCCTGGAGAGCAGCTTTTATAAAATGTTGGTTCTTTTTCCAAGATGATTTCAAATTATTAAGAAAAATTGAAGCTAGGCATGGTGCTGAACTCCTGTAATTCCATTGGCTCATAGGTTAATATTGTTCCTTAAGGACTTAACCTTTACTTTGTCTCCCTAAAGGATCAAACATGCTTTTATTAAAACTATTTCTCACTAGCAAAGGAACATTGAAATTAATTTTAAAAATAAAACAATATCCCAAAACTACAGTGAAAAACTTTCTGCAGCTGTAAGCTAAAAAATTCTACCAAAAATCTGGGGAAATACTCTGAAAAATATTTATCTTACATTCGCTTAATGAGAATTTTGATGTCTAGAAATTGAATATTGTTATATTGTAGGGGGAAAAAAAGGTTCATTTGAGAATAATTAAGAATTCCATAACTTGCCCAGTGTCGCAGTCTGGCTGGGCACAAATCACGAGCCACTCACAGCTTTGTAGATTCAAACAGCAATTCTTTATTCCTGATCTCACACCGGCCGTCTACAAACACGTTCTGGGAAAATCCACGTTCTCTGCCCAATCCACACCTCCACTGGGCTTCTGTCTCCCAAATATATTCTGAATCCCGTGAGAACTCAAGAGGAACTCAGGCAGCAGGATACGCCCTATTCTAAACCGGGAACACCCTAAACTCGGATTATCCTAAACCGGGAACACCATAAACACGGATCCGCCCTGGTCCTTGAGCAAGGTCACCTTTCAGGAGTTCTTCCACTAGACAGCATGGGAGTACGTTGGCAAGGAAATTGTCATACCTACTTGGCTGATGGCTCCCAGCAGCCCAGTAAATAAAGTCACTGCTGGAAATAAATTTTCGGTGAATCATGTGTCTAGAAGCTAGCTCATCTAAGGGTTTCAGCAGAAGAAATTCTGCTGTTGAGTTTCTGGGGTCCATATTGGGATAAAATTTTTCAGTTTCATTGAAAACTTTTTACCATTATTGGTATTGTCCATACTCTGTCCTGTGGAAAGTTTTCTTTATAGCAGTTTCTTTTTTTTTTTTTTTTTTTAAAGAGAGAGTGGAGAGAGAGAGAGAGAGAGAGAGAGAGAGAGAGAGAGTGAGAGAGAATTTTTTTAATATTTATTTTTTAGTTTTTCGGCAGGCACAACATCTCCGTTTGTATGTGGCGCTGAGGATCGAACCCGGGCTGCACGCATGCCAGGCGAGCGTGCTACCTACCGCTTGAGCCACATCCCCAGCCCTTTATAGCAGTTTCTACTATCCTAGTTTTTAATAAGCAAATATTAAATTATTTTATTTTATTTATATGTTTATGTGTAAATTGTTTTTTAAAATATCGAATATAAAAGCTGAAGAGCAAAGTGCAAACCTGCCTATGTAAGGAAATATCCCTCATAAAGTATTTCTGGAAAAGGAAAGGTGATATCTCTGAATCACAATCTTGTGGGAAGCAATTCTCGCATGTGATGGGCACCTCCCTGATTGGGTGTGAGGCATTCTGGCTAAACTGTGTCAGAACTAATCCCCACCCTCTCTAGGAGCTAGAGTTCATCCGTGTGGGGGTGTGACTGACCATTGACCCTGAGACCAATCACTGACCCTGACCTTGGAATGCTGTCCCCCTCGACCTTCATTGGATGGAATTTTCCCCTGAATTTCTTGTTCCCCAATAAAAGGCCACTCCCTGGCGTGCGCTCTCTCTCTCTCTCTCCTGCTAGTCCTGAGTAAGTCTCGCTGCCCCACCGGATGGCTCGAGGCAGGAGCCAGAGGGAGGGCCGTCTCAGACCTGGTCAAAGAAAAAGGTATGGGCTGGGGATGTGGCTCAAGTGGTAGCGCGCATGGGTGCGGCCCGGGTTCGATCCTCAGCACCACATACAAAGAAAGGTGTTGTGTCCGCCGAAAATTGAAAAATAAATATTAAAAATTGTCTTTAAAAAAAAAAAGAAAAGAAAAAGGTATTTATTTTGTTGTGTATTTATTTTGATCTCACTAGTTAACTTCTATGCTTCGAACCTCTAGTATGAAGCTAGCGTGCTGTTCGGGCAGCGGACAATCTACCTTAAATTTCCCTGATAGCTATAAGAAGACCTTTCCAGGGAGATCTGTGGGCAAGTGATCCTAGGAATGAAGGGCTTATTATAGTCAGGACTTTGTCAGTCTGTGGTGTAAATCAGGTCCTTAAAGGATATCCAGCAGGACCGTGGTCAGAACCTTTCTGTTTCTTGATCCTTCTGCATAACTTTTGGTCCCTTCCCCCCAAAGCCCTTATAGAACCAAGCTACTAGGATCTCCTGCTCCAGAGTTATGAGATTTCACATTTCTACATCTTAGTGTGGGTCGGTTTTCATCCATTGTTTTGGCTGTTGTTTACATTCTTCACTAGGTTGTGATTATCTCAAGAAAATAGGTGCCCAGCACATTGCCTGCCCTAAATATGGCAGACATTCAATAAATGAATTGAAAAATTGAAACATGTTGTTACACTTTATTTTTTTTAGGTGTAGATGGACACAACACAATGCCTTTATTTTTATGTGGTGCTGAGGATTGAACCCGGGTCTGGTTGTGCTAGGCGAATGCTCTACCACTGAGCCACAATCCCAGTCCCATATTGTTACACTTTAGACTACAGCTTTGTCACTTACTAGTTGGGAGTTAGGTAAATTATTCATACCTCTCATTGATAAAATAGGAATGATCATGAGATAATCTTTATGAAAGCATGCAGAATGGCCTTGCATGTAGTAAGTGCTCAATAAAAAAAAAGGAGTTTCTCCACTTCTGCTGACAGGTGGGGTCTGTGTGCTGACAAAGGTATTGCAGCTTTTAATGGTGGGCTATGCCCTCTAGTGTTGCAGCAGACCCTAGTAGCTCACTGCCAATTTATTCTTTCTGGGTTCTTGTCTGGAATTTGAAGAGTGAAATCCATAGACCAAGAAAAGTGAAAATAAGAGTAGGATTTATTGAAGTATGAATAGAAACAAAACTCTTTTGAGAGGGGACCCAATTAGGGTTGCTGCCTGAGTGTGCTATTCTAGGGGTTTATATAGGGTAAATGCTATTGGTCCAAAATTTATGTTAATTAGGGTTTGGAAAGGTACTAACACTATTGACTAGCACTAGTACTAACACTAGATTACCGGGCTGGCTGTGAGACTTCCAGGCAATCGGGGAGCCATGTCATTCCCATTGATATTATGATAGTAGTATTATTTCACAATTAAATTACCAACAAACCAAGGCCTCCGCTTAATAATTTGTTGATCCTAATCTGGAAATGCATTCTGGAGCACCCTTCAGGTTGAATAAACTACCTAATCTTTTCTTAGGAAGGGTGTGTACTGAAGAATATTATGCTTCTTACTTAAAATTGATGGTATCTAGCCAGATTATGGGACTTCATCTTTGGAAAAAGACAAAATTATGACTAATTTAGAGATTTAATTGACTTTAATTGGTTAATTTAAAGATAAAATTGACTTTGATGAATAGTTAATGAATAGGGCAGCCCCATCCTGCAGAATAGAATGAGGGCTCCCACTGGGCAGGGAAGTGGGTTTTGTAGGGTGGGATAAGGAAACAGAACAGTGTGTGTGTGGGGGGGGAACAGTGGGCATCAGGTTACTTTTGTAAGGGTGAAAACCAAGGGGACTTTTTTTTTTTTTTTTTTAAGTGAACTCAGACTAGAATCTTGATTTCAAGAAAAACTGATCTACTTGAGGACATAACTTCTTCCTTCAGGTTTCAGTTTGATTACCTGACATTTAGCAGGAGTGACTCCATTTTGGTCTGGTCTTTGGGGGCCTATGGTACCGGAACTCATTCCAAAAAATGCCCTACATGACTTTTGTCTAACACTGTCATTCCCTATATCTATTGTCAATAAGCCAAGTTTCCAGAAAATACCCTCTCTAGAAGAATATACATATTAATGAAGTGACTAAATCTGTAAAGTATGTAGTCTTGTGAGACTATACTTAAATTTTTGGTCATTAGAAATACAGAAGGTACTAGAGCCATAAAGCCTTTTGGTCTCACCCCCTTAGTTTTGTTTTTGCTGTAGGGAACTCAGGGGCACTTTACCACTGAGCTATACCCCCAGCACCACCCCACTCCCTTTTTTTTTTAGATGATCTTGCCAAGTTCTCTAGGCTGGACTTAAACTCACAATTCTCTGCCTTAGCCTTTGGAGTAGCTTGGGTTACAGACGTGCACCACCATGCCTAACCATCCCACTAATTTTACAAATGAGAAAAATGAAGCATATAAAATCAGAATGGCTTTCGTCTTGCACAGTTTACTCTTTCAGCTCTTTGCCTGCTCCCCCATCCTAAGTGATTTTCTTTTTATTCTTTGTTCCTTGATTTTAAATTACTTTATTGTTTCTTTGTTCTTTCTTTCTTGGTTTCTACCTACAGAATTACTTCACGTGTTGGAAAAAATTCGAACTATTATAATGAGAAGAAATACTGTTATCCTCTTTTCATTTCTAATCTCTGATGTCTTCTTTTTGTATATGAAAAGGTTTATCCTTGGATATGTAGCTTCTCTCCTTTAAAAGCTTCTGAATCTGTGTTTTGTTTTCAATCTAGTACCTTGAGCTGGGCAGAAAGTTTATTAAAGTGGCTTTTTCTTCACAGGGAGTGGTTTGAACTTGCTGCTTTCCTACTTACTGCATGATAATAGGCCAGTTGCCCTACTGAGTCTGAGCAGAGAAAAGGAAAAGCCACCAGGAAGCAAACTCTGCTCTGAGAGATTTTTGTGACTATGAATCAAGTTATATGAGTTAAATAGATACTTCCATTATTTTATTTCTGCCTAAAATTATTTATGAATGAATTGAGGATTTTTCTCTTGGGGGGAAAATCACTCACATTATTTACCCTTCCTTCTAATCCTGTCTGTAAGCAAAAAACAAAGCTCTTTGAGCCAAAGGATTGAGGTTGTAACTCAGTAGTAAAATGTCCCACAGTTAATCCCCAGTAACAATAACAAACAAAAAACTTAGGTTCTTCTTATAAATAATGAAAATTTTAAATTAAGACTACATTCAATTTAATAGCATTTGTTCTTCTTTTGCCTCCCATTTTCCGTGTGGATGAATATTTAAATAGAAACCAGATTATCCAGAATTATTATTTTAAGGGACAGCTTAAGATACCTGGTAAAATATAATTCTATAACTGTCTTCTCAATATTTCATCATTTTATAAATTAAGTTCTGTCTCTTTCCTCTAACATTCTCTTCTATTTTTCTTTTCTTTCTTCTTCTTTTTTGATGAACTTAGGGACTCTTTGTTCTCTGTCCCAAGGACTTGATCTCATCCCACCATTTTGCTAAGCTGTATCAGTGCCATTTATAGAGTATTGATTATGTCATATATATGTATATATATTTGATATGTGTGTGTATAATAGTTTATTCCACAATAACTCCATGAGGAGGGTAGTTTGTACCAAGTACACATATGAAAAAATTGAGGTTCAGAAAGATTATCTTAGGTAAGGTTTACATAGCTAATAAATGGTGGAGAGGTTAAGGCAAGATTATAATTCAAGACTGATTTCCAAGCATGTTCCCTGAACCATTATACTCTGCTGGACCACAATTATCATCCTGCACAACAGCCTCTTATTTGGTCTCCCTGTCTCTAGGCATGTTTCCTCTAATTCATGCTACTCCTTTATTTTAAACCCTCTAATGGCTCCTGCTTGCCCAGAACTTGATGGAGTCCATATTCCTAGCACGGGGTAAGGTGCCTTCCCTGATCTGGCCCTTCTTTCCTTTTCAGTTTTGCATGTCTCTTTACCTCTGAGCTCAAGCTGTGGGGAACTATATATGGCAATTCAGAAATAATCATGTTCTTTTTTATACTTCAGTTACTTTCTTATTACCTTTTTTTTTTTCTTTTTTGCCTGGATACCTCCTGTTTGTCAAGACTCAGTTTAGATCCCCTAGACACTTTATCAGAGAAACACTTCCTGACTGCCTTCCAATCCATGCTGGTGCGCGTTCTCTGTGATCTCAGTGTACTCTCAGCTCTGTCATGGCACCGTCATGGTAATGGCCACACCTGGAACAAATCGATTGCTCATTGTTCATGTCTCACATTAAAATGACAGCTCCTAAAGAACAAGCACTCTTTTTTTAATCTTTTTTTTTTTTTGAAACCACAGTGCCTACTACATTGAATCATTCCTCCAATATTTGTTTGCTAAATAAAATACTGGGAGTTAAATAATTTTAGCAAAAAAAGTAACTCTTCTTGTTTACGTCAATTCTTGTTATTCTGCAGAAGGTTTTATTTTGCTTTTTTCTGGTGCTGGGGATTGAACTCAGGGTCTTCACTCATGCTAGGCAAGTACCCTATTACTAAACTACTCCCCAAGCCCTCTTTTTGTTTGTTGGTTTGGTTTTCTTTAATTGTAGATGGACAGCATGCCTTTATTTTATTTTATGTGATGCTAAAGATCGAACCCAGTGCCTCACACGTAACAGGCAGTCACTCTGACACTGTATAGTCCCAGCCTTCCCCAGCCCTTTGATACAGGATCTAAGTTGCTCAGGCTGGCCTCAAACTTGTCATCCTCCTTCCTCAGGTTGCTGAGTAGTTGAGATTACAGGTATACCATGACACCCAGCTGAATTATACCCTCAGCCAACGTACTCTTCTATTTGTATCTTCATTCTGTAAAAGTGTTTTAAATAATTCTAGAAATTTAGTGATTTTTGACTTTAAACATTTCTCAAAGGTTCCTATGAAAGATGTTAATGGTGAGGCTCTTTTCAAGTGCCATTATTTTACAGGGTCTACCATGGGCTGTGGAGCCTGTCCTGGCGATGTGTGGACCCTTGACAGGGAGAACAGTGATGGAAAGATCAGTGTGGGCAAGAGGAGTCAGGGGGAACCTAATGGCCCTATTATCCTGTGAACATTAACTGGGTATGAACCATGTACCAGGTGTTGTGCTGATGTAGAAAACTTGAACAAGACAAAGGTCAGGGTTGGAAGGGAAAATAAGATTTGGATAATGTGAATTGATTCTGGTTATAGAATCTTCTCTAGACTTGACCGAATAATATAAATAGCAAGTGTTTATTTCATACTTAATGTTTACTAAGAGATTTCCATATATTAGCTCACTTAATCTTCCTAACTCTGTGAGGTGGGTGTTACTCTAATATCTCATTTTACAAACGAGGGGATGAGGCCTGGAGATGGTTAAGTTACTCAGAATGTAGTGGAGCTTGGATTTAAGCCCAGCTTCTGAGTCTTACTTTGCTGAACATCATTATGTTTTGTAAAATCAATGCAAAGCCCGTCAGGGGAGATGCAGGCTGATGTGGAGGCACTCTTCCAAGATGGTCAGTGATCCTATTTCCGAGGACTCTGTTGTTTGTGTATTGTGGCTCTGTGTGAATGCCTTTTCTCTTTTTACAGACATGGCTGGATTCTGCCAAAGAAATCAAAAAGCAAGTTCGAGGTAAGTAGATATAGCCCTTTTTATAGTTTTCCCTTTCTTTTAGTAGGTCAGAGGATTTCCAGCCATTTCTGGCTGTGAGTCAGTCACTTTAGAATACTGACCATTGCAGATTGCTTTGAAACGACATAAAGCCTTCCCCTGGAAGGAGGAGATTTCATAATAGAAAAATGAAGCAGAGGAGGACACTGTTGAGATGTAGGTTAGATCTTGACCTTTTTTTTTTTTTTTTTTAAACAACTAGGCAAAGCTAGGGAAGATAGGAACAGGTAAGAGTAACAAGTGGAAAAGAACGAAGATGAGCCAAGAAAAAGGATATGGGAGTCAGTTCCCAAAATGGTAGTGATTAAAACTGCAGTAGCCCACTAGTGGAAGTTTGCTGCTAGATCCTGCTCCTCTTAAGTTGTTCTGGACTATTGTATTACAACTTTCTTTCTTTCTTTCCTTTCTGTTTTTTTTTTTTTTTTTTGCCAGGGATTGAACTCAAGGCCTCACACACTCTACCTCTGAGCCTCGCCCCTAGCCCTGTGTTCTAACTTTCTCCATGTTTTCTTCCCTATACAGTTTTCCCTCTTTATCTGTGGTATCACTTTCTACAGTTTCAGTTACCCACAACAAACTGTGATCTGTAAATTTTGAACAAAAAATTCCAGAAATAGATAATGTATACATTTTGAATTGCATGCCGTTTGCAGTCCTGCTCCAGTCTTGCCTGGGACATGAATCATCCTTTTGTCCAGTGTTACCATGCTGTGTCGCTATCCACCCGTTAGTTGCTTGGTTGCCATTAGGGCTATCAGGTAATCCCAGTATCACAGTGCTTGTGTCCAAGTAAGCTTTATTTTATTTGATAATGGCCATAGAGCTTAAGAGTAGTGATGCTGGCAATTTGAATACACCAAAGAGAAGCTGTAAACGCTATCCTTTATTTGAAAAGGTGAATTTTCAACTTTATGAGATATATATGTATATATATATGAAAACCATACACATAGAGATTGGTACTATTTAAGATATCAGGCGTCCACTGGGGGTTTTGAGGTGGAACATATTCCCTAGGATAAGGGACCGCTGTAGTTCTTTTCATCTCTTCCAGCAGTCTTTTCCAACTTGAAGTATAAGGGACTATGGAAGATAAACAGAATGCAGGAATAAGAATTGCTTGCCACTGGCTCTTCTGACATTGTGGCTTCACTGTCAGCTTTAAGGCCTCCGACATAGCTCATGCTACCCTGCTCAGAGTGGTGTCCCGGGATGAAGAAAAGTATATGTTAGTATTTTGTAGCCTCAGACCCAACAGGTTAACTAAGAGGTAGATACTTTTTGTTTTGTTTTGTTTTGTTCTGATTAAAGGTCAATAGCTATCCTTTGAGTTTGGTTTATTTTTGAAGAAACTTCCAGGAAATGCAGTTATTAATCATAATTTTTAACTATCACCTGAATGCAAACTTTACTTCCAGAAAATAGAAATCAAGAGAGGCTTATTTAAGACCCTATACTGTAAAGTTTCTCTGTTTCTGTAGCATAACTATTTTACAGTTCAGGGATTATCAAGACTTTTTTTGTCTATTTGATTAATTTTTTGGGGGGATGGAACCCATGGGTGCTGTACTATTGAGCTACATCCCCAACCCTTTTTGTGTTTTATCTGGAGACAGGCTTTTGTTAAGTTGCTTAGGTCCTCACTAAATTGCTGAGGCTGACCTTAAACTTGCAATCCTCCTACCTTAGCCTCCTGAGTCACTGGGATTTCAGGCCTGTGTCAGCACACCCATCCCATTCATTCATTTTATTTTATTTTTTAAAAATTTTTTAGTTATAGATGGATGCAATGTCTTTATTTTATTTTTATGTGGTGCTGAGGATTGAACCCAGTGCCTCACGTGTGGCAGGCAAGCACTCTACCTCTGAGCCACAACCCCAGCCCCCATTCATTTCTTAAAACACTTCTCTTATGATGAAATGTTTTCCTTTAGACTCCATTTATAATTGTTTTAATGTTATAAAAAGAGAGAATATGCCAGGCACGATGGCGCACGCCTGTTATCCCAGTGGCTCAGGAGGCTGAGACATGAGAATTGCGAGTTCAAAGACAACCTCAGCAACTGTGAGATGCTAAGCAACTCAGTGAGAACCTGTCTCTAAATAAAATACAAAATAGAGCCGGGGATGTGGCTCAGTGGTCAAATACCCCTGAGTTCAATACCCAGTACCCAAACCAAAAAACAGAGAAGATAATCCTTTGGACTGCCAGCTCTCCATATTTGCTTTTTATCTATAAAAGCTTGTTTTTTTTTTTGTTGTTTGTTTGTTTTGTTTGTTTTGTTTTTTTAATGCAAGTCAA
This sequence comes from Callospermophilus lateralis, assembly GCF_048772815.1. NCBI lineage: Eukaryota > Metazoa > Chordata > Mammalia > Rodentia > Sciuridae > Callospermophilus > Callospermophilus lateralis. The sequence goes on along the minus strand of NC_135311.1, from coordinate 123,562,966 downwards.
AGCAAAAAGTATTCAGAATATTTGAGACATGACTAGAAAAAAAATTTCTATCTTCTTTCAGTGAATATGCTTTTAATATTCAATATTACTCAGGAATAATATTACTCATATAAGAAGATTCTTTAGGAGGAAAAGTTAACACAGTGTATACTAAGAAGAATATTTAGTAGATTCCTAAGTATTAAAAAAATCTCTTGCTAAGAAAAAGAACTTAAATGTTTGGCATTTAAAAAAAACTATAAAATATGAGCATGCAGTCTTGTGAAGATATTGTCACTATATACAATAGAGAAACAGTTGAATTAACTATGATGTTAACTATTATTAATAAATTTTAACATTTTCAAAATTAAAAAAATTATAAAATATCAAATCTTTCTACAACATGAAAAAAATTTTTTTCTAATAAAACTTTAATAATAAAAATGTAAACATCTTATTTAGCCTTCACATTTATCTATTGTGAAGATGTTTTCTTTTTTAACTTTTTCATTATACAAATAATATATACTGATGAAAAATTTAAACATTATTGGATATAGTCACAAATTGATATAATCTGTAACATTTTCTGTTAAGCATGTACAAATTTTGTGTTTCAAAAATATAAGTGTTCCCGGGCTGGGGATGTGGCTCAAGCAGTAGCACGCTCGCCTGGCCTGCACGGGGCGCTGGGTTCAATCCTCAGCACCATATAAAAGTAAAATAAAGATGTTGTGTCCACTGAAAAACTAAAAAAAAAAAAAAATATTTAAAAATTCTCTTTTTTAAAAAATATAAGTATTCCATACATAGTTTTTTAAACTATTTTTTAAGATAGATGCTATTAGTATGTGTATCAAATTGAAAGGCACAAATGAGTACAGCACAAGGTGAACCTCCCTTCTTCCCTGTCTTAGTCATGCAGTTTCCTTTCCTGGAGGCAACCATGGTAACTAATTTCTTGTCTTCCTTTTAGAGATGTTCTGAGTCTATACAGAAACACACCCATGGGTTTTTGAAATTCATCTCTGTTAAAAAAAGATTTCACAAAATAATTCTTAATCTGCACTGTGAGACTCTGTTTTTTTTTTCTTTTTTATTCCCCTTCACATTTTTAAGTGCTGATTTTTCCCCCTCACTAAATTTGTTGTACGTGGCTCATAATTCCATGGTTTAAAAAAGTACCTACTTATATATCTGGAAGTGGAATTACTAGTTTATAGGCTATGTTTATTTTCCTCATTACATGATATTGCCAAATTGTTCTCCCTTAAATTGATTCTAATAGTTCACACCCCCACCAGTATTATACAAGAGTTCTTGGTTTCCTATGTTTTCAGAAGGCAGACTTTTCTTTCCCAATTATTAACTTTTTAAAATTTTGGACATAATTTCAGAATTACAGAAATGGAAAGAATGGTATGAAGAATTCCTGGATACCCTTACACCCTTCCCCCAAATTCTTCAAATGTTAATATTTTACTACATTTGCTTTATTTTCTTTTCTATTTACTTATGCGCGTGCATGCAAGGGCACAAGTGCATGTAGGCATGCGTGTGTACACACACACACACACACACATACACATATACATACATGGCTTTTTTTCTGAACCATTTAAAAATAAGTTTGCATCCCAGCAGTGCTATCCACGAGGCCAAGATGTGGAAACAGCCCAAAAGTGCACTAACAGATAAACAAAATACAGAATATTCAAACAATGGCATATTACGAAACCACAAAAAGGAATGAAGATGAACCAACCTGTGGATGAACCTTGAAAACATTATACCAGATGAAAGCTAAGCACCACAGGGCACGCCCACGCTGGACTACTTAGGAGCCTGAAGCCAGAGGATTCTTGAGTCCAGGAATTTGAAGCCAGCCTTGGCAACAGAATGAGACTCTGTCTCAAAGAGGGGGAAAAGTGCCAGACACTAGATACAAAAGGCCACATATTGTATAATTCAGTTTAAATGAGCTATCCAAAATAGGTAGATTCACAGTGACAGAAAGCAGATTAGTTGCTGGCAGGGGTTGAGGAAAGGGTGAATAGGAATTGACTGCTTAATGGACGCAGGGTCTCCTTTGGGAATGATAACAATGTTTTAGCTAGGTAGAGGTAGTGGTTGCACAACTCTGTGAATGTTCTAAGTGCCACCCGATGTACACTTCGAAGTGGTTAACATTATGTGAATTCCACCTCAATTAAAAACAGTTGCAGTCATGATGTCCTTCCCTTCTGCCCCTAATTACTTAATTTTGTGTACCCTAAAAGCTAGGACTTTCCTTCTCCCAAACCCCCATGCTGGGTATTGAACCCAGGCTCTCACCCGTGGTAGGCAGGTGCCTAGCCCCACACCAGGAACTTTCTTACATGACCACAGTACAATTATCAAAAGCAGAAAATTAAAATTGAAACAATTTTATAACATATAAACATTATTTTTAGTCATCCCAATGATATCCTATAGAGCAAGAGAAAGTAAAACAGCATTGCCACATCTTTTTAGTTTTCTTTAATCTGGAACAATTCCTGAATCTTTAAAGTGTTTCATAACATTGGTAGTTTTGGAGTATTGACCAACTATTTCATAAGTGGTCAGTTTGAATTTGTCTAATGTTTCCACATGGTTAGATTCAGGTTATGTACTTTTGTTAAGAATGTCATTAAAATGTTGCTGGGTTAGAAGGCAGAAATTTTATTGGTGACAATTTTTAAAGCTTTTTCTAGACACTATTTTTATTCTTCACTAAATATTTTCCATAAAATATTGCTAATTATGTTTATCACGCTCTAGAAATAGTCACTAACTAAAGTTTAACTTTACTGTGTTTTAAATTCCAAGTGATCAAGTTTTTTAACATCTCTATCTATTGTATTTAATCTTAAACTTGCTTACAGGGAAACTGGACAGTTGTAACAGAAAATAATAGAAAATAGAATAATAGAAAAATAATAGAAGTTTTTATCTATTTAAGGCAGGAATCTGATGTATTCCCCAGACATCTGGTAAACACAAGTGATCCTCTGGCCTCAGCCTCCCCCAATGGGCCAGTTTACACGCACGCACCACCATGCCTGGCTGGAACCAAAAGTTTTGAGTTCCTCGCCTGATGAGTGCCATTAACAAAAGTAAAAATGTTAATATCTGGGACATTTCCATTTAGTTATGGCTATTTCTTTAAAAAAAATTTTTGTTTTAGTTGTAGTTAGACACAGTACCTTTATTTTATTTTTATGTGGTACTAAGGATCAAACCCAGTGCCCCACACATGCTAGGTGAGCGCTCTACCGCTAAGCCACAACCCCAGTCCAGTTATGGCTATTTCTAATGTAGTTAAACTTCCTTATTCTGGAGAGAAAATTCTAAATGGGCCTGACAAGGTGGTTCACACATGCAGTTTCGGCTACTTGGCTGCCTGAAGCAGGAGCATTTCGAGTTCAAGGCCAAATTGGGCAATTTAGTAAGACCCTGTCTCAAAATAAGAAAGGCTCAGAATGTAGCTCAGTGTGCAAGGTCCTGTGTTCAATTCCCAGTACTACCACATCCCACCCACTCCCCAAATAAATATAAACAGAATTATAGGCTTTTGTCAGTTTTTAAATATTCTTAATTCATTATGTTCAGTAACTTGAGGTCATTTGGATAACTGGGTTAATGAGTAGGTAAATAATTTTAATAAACTAGTGTGTATTATTTTTCTTGTATAATCCTTTTTTAAAAAATATATTTTTCCCCCAAAGCATTATCATTCCTGTATGACTTTCACAACAATGCTGTGAGGTTAATGACTTTATTTCATTTATTCAATATATATTTTTTGAGCATTCATGACATGCCAAGTGCTGTTGTAGGTACTAGGGATGAACACCAAACAAAAGAGAAAAAAAACATTCTTGCCCTTAGGAATTTGTTTTAGTGGGAGGAGACAAAAGATTATCCCTTAAAAAATTTTATAGGCATCTTGTTAGGTGTGGTGGTGCATGCCTGTAATTCCAGAAGCTTGGGAGGCTGAGGCTGGAGGATTGTGGATTCAAAACCAGCCTCAGCAATTTAGCTAAGCCCTAAGCAACTCAGCAAGACCCTGTCTCTAAATAAAATACAGAAAAGGCCTGGGGATGTGGCTTAAGTTAAGCGCTCCTGAGTCAATCCCCACCAAAAAAAATAAATAAATAAATAAAAATAAAAATATATATACACACACAAAAAAAAAATATACATACACACATACACACACACATATAGTTATAGGCATAAAAACAAGTAGTGAAAGTACATAGAACAAAATTAAAATGTCATAAAAAGAGTATGTAGTGAAAGCAGGTCTCCCTACTGTTATTCTCCCTTATCCTCTCAGATTTCCTGCCTAACAGATATCCTGCCAAGTTTCCCAACTACTATTACCAGTTTATTTTATATCCTTATAGAGATATTCTAGAAATATATAATCATACTTGTAATTATACTTTTTCTCCCCACCCCCCAAACTTGGATGGCAACTTTCAATATATACTGTTCTTTGATTTTTTTTCTCACTGAACATTATGTTGAAGATTATTCTGTATAAAGCTACTTCTTTCTTTTTAAAGGCTACCTAGTTTTCCAACATAGAGCTGACCCATAATTTGATTTACCTTCTCTTGCTAAATATATACATTTAGGTTGTTTTTAGAATTCTGCTGTTTCACAAATGTCTTATAAAGGTAGCATTTTGACTACATTCAAGTATTTATTCAGATACATTTATGGAAATGAAATTGCAAAATGAAAGGGTACATATATGTGTTGTTTTTTGATAGATATACTGAAATTGTTCTCCATAGTATTGTACCAATTTATACTCCTATCAGAAATAGGTAAAAATGCTTATTTTCTTCTACCAATCATAGGTGTTATTAAGTTTTCTATATCAGTTACTTAACACAAGGCTTAAAGAGATTAAAAAAGAATCACTTTATAAACTATTGTTTGCTTGATTTTTCTTAATGTTATTCTTACGCATATTATCATTTTTCTGTGTTAAGAAATAACTTGTTTAAAGTTCTTAAATACTGAATTTGCATATGCAAACAGTTTTTGACTACCTTTTTTTCCATATTGATTTGCTCTAGCCAAGGCCTTTCTATAGGTGGTATAGAGGACTTAAAAAAAAATATATTTGAGAAATTATGAATTAACAATGGCTAGATTGACAGGTTTTTATCATATTAGAAAGTGAAACAACAGATGGTATTAGTCTGTTGTATACTGTAAATGCTGTCCCTCCCTTTTTTTGAGAGACAGTTACTAGTTTGTTTTTCTGACCTAAGTGCCATTTAAGGTTTTTGAGATATGAAGCATTAGAAATGGGTTAATGTAAGTATTGGGACCTGAGTAGGCTTTGGTTATACTGGTCAAATGTTGAAGGAAAATATTAACTTTTCTAAGGAAATCCTATATCAAGTGTTTTAGTATGCTTAAAAGCACACATTCATTAAGACATTCAAACTATTACAAATATTGTCCTTGTTGCTATTAGCAATAAACATGGTATTTGAAGGTAAAACAGAAGTATGGTTGACACGTAGATGTTTATAGTGGGATAGTAGAACCCAGTGGTTAAAAGCATGGGATTTGGAGTAAGAAAACCCTGGATTCACTAGGTGTGTTCTTTCCTAAGCTGCTGTTTCTTCACATATAAAACAAATTAATACTAGTCCCTAACATCCTTGGGTTTCCGAGGATTAAAAAAGTTAATGTATGTAAGAGAATGACTTAGTGCCTTGCATGCAGTAAGTACTGAAACAAATGGCGAGTCCTAGGATCATAACCAAGCATTCTGATTATTGGCTGAGATCAGGCCTTTCTTTATGGGAAGCCAACACCCACAGTAGGAAAACCCCTGAAGGTCGGCATGTAGCTGGAAACATTGAAATGCATCCTCCATTTAACCTTTACTCATCCTCTGGTTTTTATTGTAGATAAAAAATAGAACATTTTTTGTTTGTTTGTTTCAGGATTTAATTTTCATAGTTTCCACGCCAATTTTTTTTTTTAAAGAGAGAGTGAGAATATTAATATTTTTTTTTTTTAGTTTTTGGTGGACACAACATCTTTGTTTGTATGTGGTGCTGAGGATCGACTGAAGATCGAACCCTGGCCGCACGCATGCCAGGCGAGCGCGCTACCGCTTGAGCCACATCCCCAGCCCTCCACGCCTATTTTAAACAGAGCTATGATTTTATTTTGTTTTGTTCAGTACTGGGATTGAACTCAGGATTGCTATGTCCAGCCCTTTTTTAAAATTTTGAGACAGGTTCTCAATTTCGTGACCCTACCTTAAGATAAAAAATGAAAAATAAGGACCCTTCCTAGGGCCCCTTCTTCCTTCTAAAATAATCTCCCAGTTTCACTCATATTTATGAGACTAATGCTTTTGTTTATTTAAGATGGTATTAACAAATACCACAAATAAATAATGCCGAAAGTGAAAAAGAATATCTGTTGGTAACCTGAATGATCTCTAAGGACACAGAGCAGTATCTAAATCACACTTTGAAAGCCGCTGCTACAGAGGTCGGGGGCTATGGCTCACTAGTAGAGCACTTACCTGGCTTGCATGAGGCTCTAGGTTTGAATTCCCAGCCCCACAAACTAAATAGATAAATAAGTAAATTGGTATAAACAAGCTGACGAGTAGGATCTTTAGTTTGATTTCCTTCATATTATTTTGCATATGTACTTCTAATCCCTTGTAAACAAAGCTATTAAGTTAGGTTAAGATGGGCTGGGGATGTGGCTCAAGTGGTAGCCAGCGCGCTTGCCTGGCATGCGTGCGGGGCCCCGGGTTCGATTCTCAGCACCACGTACAAAGATGTGTCCTCCGATAACTAAAAAATAAATATTAAAAAAAATAAAAAAAAAAAAGTTAGGTTAAGAAATTAGATCCTATAGTTCTAAATAATGTATAAGCAATTTTCTTCCTGAAAACGTTTATCTTACCATAAAGCATGAAAATGTTAAAAGATTTCAGAAAAAAAATTGTTTTCATTATTTTGAGGTACTTAAAACAATCAGAAAATTAGGCATAAACAAAATTCTTTTGTTCATTTTTGCAGGTGTCCCATGGAATTTTACTTTCAATGTAAAGTTTTATCCACCTGATCCAGCACAGTTAACAGAGGACATAACAAGGTAAATAATTAATTTATAGTTAAATTTGTAACAGTAATTGTCATAATCATTAACTCTGGAAATATTCCTACTCAGAATTGAAGAAAAGTGATAAGATGTTAAATGAGTAGCCTAAGATAGAAAGTTTCTGGCCACTTTAAGGCAGATTTGCAAATAAGGGAGCTAAAAAGCTTCAAGTTTCTGATCTGCTTTGGAAGAAACTAACAGAGGAACTAGTAGCCTTGCTTGTTATGATATTATGCCAAGCAGTGGGCAGGGCTCCTCTAAGTCACGTTACATGAATGGACTGGTGAGTGGCTTCGCTGGGTCTTTTTCTTTTTTTTTAAATTGCTTTTATTTTTTAAATACATGACAGTGGAATGCATCACAATTCTTATTACGCATATAGAACACAATTTGTCTTATCTCTGTTTGTATATAAAGTATGTTCATACCAATTCATGTCTTCCGCTGGGTCTTTTTTGTTTTCCTTCCCCTTCATACTTATCTCCCACTGTGTTCCTTCCTATAGGGATCAAAAAGAAACTAAAATCTCAGGGTTATTGTAGATTCTTTCTATCTCCCATTTAGACTATGTGATTAGGCCCATGATCCTCAGGAACTGAATTCTTCTTTGGGCCTACTTAATTTATAAAATAATCTTATATTCTTTGAAAACAACCTAATGATTTCTTTTAAGAAAATGACTTTTGTCAAGCACAATGGCATATGCCTGTAATTCCAGCCTCTCGGGAGGCTGAAGTAGGAGGATCACAAGTTTAAGGCTGGTCTCAAACTTGCGATCTTCCTACCTCAGCCTCCTGAGTTGCTAGGATTACAGGCATATGCCACCATGCCAGCAAGTTTATATCATTTTTTAAGATGACTTTGTTGTCCATTCATCTTTAGTACATTCTTTTTGTCTTTTTTTAAGTTGTAGACAAACACATGCCTTTTATTTTATTTATTTATTTTATGTGGTCCTGAGGATCAACATACTCATCATACATGCTAGGCACATGCTTTACCACTGAGCAACAACCTCAGCAACCTCGGCCCCTTTAGTACATTCTTTTTTTTTTTTTTTTAATATTTTTTAGTTGTCAGTGAACCTTTATTTTACTTATTTATATGAGGTGCTGAGAATTGAACCCAGTGCCTCACACATGCTAGGCAAGTGCTCTACCACTGAGCCACCACCCCAGACCCTTTTAGTATATTCTTAAAGCTGAGATGCCATCTCTCTCCCCGATAAAACTGTTTCTTTTTCACAGGTAATGTTTGTCTCTTAGAGTTGCTACTTAATCATCTTTCTTCATCCAGTCTTATTCTGTAAAGCAGAATATATCCCGAAAAACCTTTGCTAATTTCCTGCACTTTAAAGGAGTTTAAGATTCTTGTGACTTAATCAGTGTTTCTGTGACTTAAAAAAAAAAAATGTCAGGCATGGTCGTGCACCACACCAGTAATTCTAACTATATAATAGGCTAAGGCAGGAGGATTGTAAATTCAAGGGCAGCCTGGACTACATGGTGATACTCCATTTCAGAAAAATAAACAATCCCCCATAAATGTAGCAACTAATTGTAGATAGCAAAAATTATTGTTGATACATATATTATTCAATATTATGGTTTAAAAAAAAGGATATGTTCTAATTAATGTAGGAGTTGTCAATTTCATCATACCTTCTTGTTCTATAGAACTGTCTGAATTGGTTAACTCAATTAACATGTGGTAAGGAGGTCAGGATCACAGGTAGGACTATTACACTGATAAAAACAAGTGTCTGTATGTGATAGGGCACTCAGTTGTTTAGTTGGACTGGCTGTTTAGCTGCAGTTTGAATTACCAACAATTTAGCACACAGGGGGAATTGGTCTTATAAGGTGACTGATAGAATGTAGAAGGCTGCATGCCATGTAGCCTATCTGGGAGGGAAAACACATCAGAATGTTCATATCCTAGCAAAAATTGGTCAATATTGTGATCTTTGTTCTTGAAGGACATTATATACACATTTGTCAAAGGAAAGTGATAGAAAAGAAAGGACCTGGTTTTGGACCAAACATTTTATTACTAACATTGAGCTAGCTAAACCTCTGAAGCTGCCTCTCTATCTATATCTGGAAGTCATACTCACCTCACAAATTCTTTGAAGATTAAATAGTTTATGTATATGGTACTTCATATCCTACACTACCTAGATTGCCCACTACTTAGATGGAACAATTATTAATATGATCTCATATTTACTTAATCTCTTCTCTCTAATTTTTCTTCTCTCCCTCTCCCTATTATCCTTTTTGTCCCTCTATATTTTGTTATGACTGACATATTAACATTTTTCTCTTTTGGCTATAGATATTATTTATGTCTTCAGCTTCGACAGGACATTGTTGCAGGACGTCTGCCCTGTTCCTTTGCAACCTTAGCATTATTGGGTTCTTACACCATCCAGTCTGAGCTGGGAGACTACGATCCAGAACTCCATGGTGTGGATTATGTTAGTGATTTTCATCTGGCCCCAAATCAGACCAAGGAACTTGAAGAGAAGGTCATGGAACTGCATAAATCATACAGGTGAGTGGGTCTCCAGAGTTTATTCTGTCTGTTTGATAATAAGTTTAAACCCTTGACCTGGTATTGAATCAGTGTTTGCCTAAAAGGGAGCATGCTGCCACAGAAAGAGTTGGTGAAGAGCTAATTTCCCTCTACTGTTTGACTTTGAGCAAGTCCCTTTAAGTCCTCTGAACCTCAGTTTTCTTACTATAGTAATGGGCATTGTATTGCAGAATGAAAACTAAATGAGGTAACATAGGTAAAGCACTTAGCACAGAGCTAGATGTGTAGTAGGTACTCAATAAATGGTAGCTATTAGTCTTACAAGTGTTTTTTCTTTTTCCTTCAGATTTTAACTTATCATGCTGTAGTAGCTCCTTAGAGCAAGAGTTTTAAACTTGGAATGTATGTATGTGGATAGATTGTGGAGGGCCCATGAAACTCCTGCAGTTATCTTTAAAAGTCTTCGTTGAATTCACCAACTATTCTACTATTTATTTTTTCATGAAAATAATGTGTAACATTGGGAAGTACTGTAGCATAGTGCTCAAAAGCAAGGCCATATAGTTCATCTGAGCTAGGTTGAAATTATTTGCCTAGTGAGTATCAGGCCCTCGGTTCAATCCCTGGTATCATTAAAAAAAAATTGCAAAAAAGTGCTATTGTGAGTTTTAATATACCATAAAAGAAGAATTTTAAATTCTCAATCCTTCATTATCATTTTTCACAAAGGTTATTAATGGTAAAAGTAATGGACTTACTATTCTTTAGACATTTAATAAAAATTTTGTAATATAATTTGTAATAGTTAATACTGATAGATATAAGCACATAAAGAATAGTATTTCAGAGTCCTTAATAATTAAGAGAGTAAAGAGTTATTAATGCCAAAAAAGTTTGAGAACCACTGAGTTGGACTGTAGAGCACATAGTTAAAATCACTAGCTCTGGAGTGAGCCTGTTTTACTTTGGATTCGGATTCCATTCCTTATCAGCTTTATGACTCTTGGTAAGTTACTTAAGCCTTCTAAGCTTCAGTTTTCTCATCTGAAACCAGGATGATAATAGAAATTTTATAATTGTTTAAATCAGAAAAGTCATGAGAAGTACTCAGCACAGTGATTAGTAGACCTCTCATGTCATATATTTGCTAGGATAATAAAAATAATAATCCTTATCCCCATTTTACAAGCAATGTGCATCTGGGTTTGGAGAACCACTCACAGAACTTAATAGAATTTTAAACTCAAATAGATGGAACAGTCTCACTGGACAGGTGGATATGATCAGTTGATGTTCAGTTAGGTATATGACAAAAAGTCCTGGAATTTACTTGCTCCTTTTTGGAAATTTTTGTAGCCCTCACAAGCAGAAACACAAATGAGAAATTTAATTATGTCCAGCAACATGGTGCTTTAACCACTCCAAAGAAACTTCTGCTGAGACATAAGCACTTTACTGTGTATTGAAGCAATTACCAGCCTGCTCCTCAGACAAGGAGAAGAAGGCCTTGTAAGTGGAACCTGTAGTAGTGGCCCTTTGCCCAGACAGGGATTTTAAAGCTATAATTAACTCTTTAAATTAACACTAGCAAATCAAGCTTTAAAATTAATTGTCTTCCACTTCATTGTCCCCACTTAATTATTTGAAATCATAATACTTAATTAGGAGATGCAACAAACATTATCAAAAGACTGTCACTTAACATCAGAACTTACTGCATGACTCTCCTGACCCCACTTGCTTGAAATAAATAAATACAGGGAAACTGTGCTGAAACTTCTCTTTGTAATGAGCAAGAGCTAATCTTTTTTAAAGTGCCAGAGCACCCTGGGTAGGTACTTTAAGCTGAAGTACTCATAAGTAATAACTTGTTAGGTGGTACTGAATAACTCTGGACAATACTTTTTTTAAAGTGGGGTGGAAGGGGGTAATGGTACTGGGATCGAACGTGGGCACTTGTGCACTCTACCACTCAGCTATACCTGTTGCCATTTTTATTTTTAATTTTCAGAAAGGGTTTTGCTAAGTTGCCCAGGCTGGCCTGGAATTTGTGATCCTCCTGTCTCAGCCTTCTGAGTAGCTGGGATAGGCATGTACCACTGAACTCAGCTGGACAGTACTCAATCTGTTCCCAGCTTGTTATGATTTTCAAAGGTCTTAGGGAATCCATGTGTGAAGCAGGCCAGAATGGGGAATTCTGTCCAGACAGAATTAGGGGTGCATCTATAAGGGGAAGGGGTTACTGACAGCAATGAGAGTTGATAAAAGGAAATACAAATTATGAAAAGAGAGAAATTAAACTGAACCCTGGGGTATTGTGAATATAGGGAAGGTTTTTGTCATGATTGCTTCATTTAATGTTTAAAATTGATCTTCAACTTTAACTGATCCAAATTATTTCTCTCAATTTAATTTTATAATCCATGTAGAGATGGGATACTATACTATTAGAAAATTAAGGTTGCAAAATTTAATAATAAATAAATAGATTACAAAGCAGTTTCACAGCCATTATCTTATTTAATTCTAATAGTCACATTTATTTATCTAGCAAAATTAATGTGATTCTTACCTTATAGAGGAGATTGAGGGAGACAATGGCTCACCACCCATAAGTTCAGGAACCAGGATTCTAGCCCAAGTAGTGTGACTTGAGTCGTGACTTAAGCCTGCTGCTTCAAACCAAGTGTTTCAGCCTATTCATGATCATGCAATCCTTCAGGGTCTGTTTTCTTTATCAGCAAAATGAAAATGTTGAACTCATTACCTTCAAGTTCCTTTCCAGCTTCAAACTCCTAAAATTCACCCCATTAGTATTAATAACAACAGTAAAATATAAAACAACTGGGAGTAACCTTAACTAGAAAAGTGTATCACTTATATGGAAAAGTAATTTACAATTACAAAACTTTCCTGAGATATTTTGAATTACTTGAATATATAGACTTTTATATGGGTTAATTTTCCCATTTTTCTTCCTTTTTTTTTTTTTTCTTTTTAATCTTCAACTTTAGGTCTATTAGTAAACAGAATTAGGTAAGATGCTTTAGAGCTTGTAGAAAAAAGTTTATTTAGGGAGGCTGAGTTAGAACAAGTTTGCATCCTTCTCTCCTGTGTGTTTTCTTTTTTGGTTGTTGTTGTTCCAAGGAATCCTTTGTTCTTTTTAATGAGGGTAAAGACAGATGGGTTTGGAAGAGACTTTTCCTTGTTAAATGAAGAGACCCCTGCTGCTCTCTATAGCTTGAGGCAGTCTTATGGGAAACTGGCATTTTCTTTTCTTTTTTTTTTTTTTTGAGATGTGACTTCATTATTGTTACTAAGAAGTTACTCTTGATTGGTCTGAATTGTGCAGGGTTGGGAATGATATCTTTGTCTTCAAATATCATTGAGCACTTTCCAAAAGCAAAGAAACTTCTAGAGAAGGAAAGACAGACACAGTGAATGTTTAGACAGTGAGACTGATTGTTTTCAAACAAATCTAATTCATTATTTGCCTGGTAATGAAGACATCTTAATAACAGAAAACAGTCCCATTATCTGTGTGCTTCTATTAACCAATTTATTTTGTTTAGATCAGTGGGCAGAACACCATCTGTTACCAGAAATTTTCTTTTCATCAAACCTGGCCCCATTAAGAGTCCCAGTTAAGTAACATCAGCTGCCCTCTTGTTTAATTTCCATAATAACTCAATTCAGGGGTATAGAGGGAAAAAAAGGCAGCTAAGAGGATCTTGTAAATTGTCCCATGCCCCTTGAGGATTTAATTTGGTCATCTCCTTGGCAAGAAAATTAGTGGAAGGAATTTATGTATGGGATAGAAAAAGGATGAAGAGAGGGAGGACGGAGCTAATGATGGATGAGGTCATTTGAAGGAAATTGTAGGGAGTTTTAAATTTTTTTTCCAGTAGTTTCTTAGTGTCTTTTTGTTTTCTCAAGATATCGTTTTCTTTATGATAACATTTCTATTCTATAATAATTCACTTATGGACTATAAAATTTATTTTGTATACATATTGGTCGACATGTGTATGATTGTGTTTATATGAAGTGTCATGAAGATACAACTGTGATTACTGTAAATGTGGATACTATGACACTGAATTTTTATTTTTATTTTATCAAAGGTCCATGACTCCAGCTCAGGCTGACTTGGAATTTCTTGAGAATGCCAAAAAGTTGTCTATGTATGGTGTCGATCTGCATAAAGCAAAGGTAATGTATTTCTGGCCTTTATTAATATGCACTAGATGATGGAGGTTTGCTATGTGTAAATTGCACTTGTGTCACGTGCTACTTTTCACCAGCATTTATCTGGGCTATTTTAAAACATTCAAAATAAATAGTAATTTTTTTTGAGTTGTTGATAAACCTTTATTTTATTTATTTATATGCAGTGCTGAGAATTTAACCCAGTGCCTCACACATGCCTGGCAAGTGCGCTACCGCTCAGCCCCAGCCCCAGCCCCAAATAGTAATTCTTTTTGAATTTTAAGTATATCAGTTGAATTGCCACTTGGCAATCCACTGTCAGAATAAAGTTTTACAACTAAGCCTCTGTAAAAAATAAAAAAATACAACCTAGAGAAAAAGAAATTATATTTTCCTAAAATGAATTTACATTTGAAAATCATAGTGGCAGCAAGGTTTTTCTCACAGCCAACATCACCTAAATCACTTGAGGTGTCTACTAATATACAGATTCCAGAGCTCCTCCCAGATTTACTGACTTATTTCAGAGGACAGGCTCTAGAACCTCAAGATTTAATGAGCATTCCAAATGAATCTAATGCAAACTTGAACCTGAGAACCACTGGCCTAGGGTAATGGTTCTCAAAGTGTGGTCCCTGAGTCAGCAGCATTTAGCATCGCAGACGCATTTTTCAGGTTCCATCCCAGAAGCTGAGGTGGAGATTCTAATGTACACTGAATGCACTACAGTGGTTCGTTGAGAACCCCTAGGTTAGGGCATTGGAAACTTAAGCTTTAATCCTACTTCTGCCTAATACAGCCTAACAGAGGGATTACTTAAGGCAATTGCTTGGCTTCCCTCATCTTCAAATGGCTGGAGAGGTTGAGTATATCACGAGGGAGAGAGCTCAAAGGGATGCTCAGATGCTCCTTTGGAGGAACTTAAATAGTGTGCATGATCAGGAGACTCTAAACCATGTCTAATGAAAAACAAAGGAACAAGGATATTAATCCTACAAAAGAGAAAGTTCTGGGGAGACATAATATCTACCTTCCTGTTAATTTAAAGGAGTGGTGTGTAAAATAGATTTAACTATGGCTTTAAGATATAAGCCTAGAGATAGTAAAATGTAAACTATAGGGAAATATGTTGTCAGCTCAGTTTGACAAATTATCTAGCAGAGCTTTTCAAAGATGAGATGGGGGCTGGGGATGTGGCTCAAGTGGTAGCGCGCTCTCCTGGCATGCGTGCGGCCCGGGTTCGATTCTCAGCACCACGTACAAAGATGTTGTGTCCGCCTATAACTAAAAAATAAATATTAAAAAGTTTCTCTCTCTCTCTCTCTCTCTCTCTCTCTCTCTCTCTCTCTCTCCTCTCTCACTCTCTCTTTTAAAAAAAAAAAAAGATGAGATGAATTGGGCTACCTCAAAGAGTGATGAGCTCCCTGTCACTGAAGTTATTCCAGGATAGGCCAAATAATCACTTGGTAGGAATTAAGAAAAGAGACAGACATCTGGTCTGTGATTTGACTAGACTAATCTTTCATGATTTTCTCAACCTGAATATCTGATAGTTTCTTAAGTTCAATTACTTCTAATTTCAAATTCAGATGTTGTCCTGGGTTTTTGGGGGCTGGGTACTATAACTTCTGTGAATTTCTAAAATAGATGATAGAGATATCAGTATTTCAAATAAGGTATATTTCCAGAACTTCTCATTTCTTGCAAAAGGTTTATGTCAGTCAGCAAGGTGTGAAGAAGTCAGGCAGCAAATTCCTTTTCCAAATGTTGTAAAGCAAATTGTTTCTGTAAAGTGTGTCATTAAAAGAGAGAGAGGGCTGGGGCTGGGGCTCAGCGGTAGCGCACATGCCTGGCATGTGTGAGGCACTGGGTTTGATTCTCAGCACTGCATATACATAAATAAAATAAAAGTCTATCAACAACTAAAAAAATATTTTTTAAAAAAAAGAGATAGAGAGAGAGAGAAAGATAGTTGTACCTCCAGGCTTTAAAAACTTTAGAGGGCATCTTGAGGTAAATTTTCAGTCACATAGTCATTGAATTAAAACTATATTCAATTTCTACATCTCTGTTATGCTTGTACATAACACATGTAGGCACTAACATTTTTCTCTATACTCATTGTAGGAAAAAGAGGAGTCAAAAAGCTTTAACTCTGGCCAGGCGCAGTGGCTCACGCCTGTAATCCCAGCGGCTTGAGAGGCCGAGGCAGGAGCATCACGAGTTCGAAAGCCAGCCTCAGCAAAAGTGAGGCGCTAAGCAACTCAGTGAGACCCTGTCTCCAAATAAAATACAAAAATAGGGCTGGGAATGTGGCTCAGTGATTGAGTGCCCCTGAGTTCAATGCCCGGTACCCCTACCCGCACCCTTCAAAAGAATTTAACCCTGGGTTTTGATTATTTAGCTAAATATAGCCATCTGTAGAAATTAACTCAGATGAAATTCATTTTCCTTGAATTACATTGATTATTAATATTTAAAAATTTTTCTTTAATAAAGAGACATGAAAACATGACTTCATTTTGCCTTAATGTTCTTTCTAGCCTTAGGGATAACATTTATAATTTAATATACTTAACATCAGTTATTTTAAGAAGCTGAGATTTTCGTATGTTGAGTTTATACAGGAATAGAGTCAAATCTTAACTTGATTTTCTGGAGGGATTACCACTGTATCATTTCAAAAGAGAATTAGAATTGTGCAAACATGTCGTTAAAAGAGAGAGAGAGAGTTATATCCCCAGGTGGTACACGTAGCCCTAAACTCTGGCCTCTGGGAACTCTTATCTGTCAATGTGGATTATGATTGTCAGGTTACACTTTATTTTCCATGATTTGTTTCATAACTGTTTCTGGTTGCTGATATCTTCAGATTATCTGATAATAGTTAATGATGTGTTGAACACTTTGCTTGAGACTGAATGCTGACACTTTTCTTTTTCAGGACTTGGAGGGAGTGGATATCATCCTAGGTGTCTGCTCTAGTGGCCTTTTGGTTTACAAAGATAAGTTGAGAATTAACCGTTTTCCTTGGCCCAAAGTACTGAAGATTTCTTATAAACGCAGCAGCTTTTTCATCAAGATCCGGCCTGGAGAGGTACAGAATTCATGTTTTTTCTTCCTAAACCAAACATCTCCTCATTGCCATTTTCCATGTTATGCCATCTGAGTAGTCTCTGTCTAACTAACTAGTCGGGGGCCAATATTTCTGTTTTCTTAAATTGTTAAGTCCTGTAATCTTCTCTTCTTATTACTGGTTTTCCAGACATTCCTATTCCTGTAAGTAAATATTCCATTGCCAAAAGTAAAACCTGGATTGGTAAACTTGTTTCTTGTTTACTCCAGGTAAGAACTTCATGGGAAACTATTTATAAATTCTGTAGCTTGAGATTCTAAAATTACTTTGTGGAGTTAAATGTTTTATATCCTACCTTCTACAATTACAATTTATTTGTGTATATATACGTATGTTACTATATGTTCCAGGGTCAAGTTCTAGATTATATTTATTTACTACTAGGGATTGAACCCAGGGCCTGATGCATAAGTCCTAGATTTTTAATAGAGTTGTATGTTCAGCTTAATACTGGATCAACTTAGTTAATAATAGGTAGCCAAAATTCAGGATGTACTGATTGGTGCAGGCCAATTTTAAATTGTAAAAGAGCTATCATGGTGCAATAGCAAATTGTTTAAGTAGGAATTAAATTTTTTTTAAAAAAGTTCTAGTTCCTTCTCTTCCATTTGCTTAACCAAACACCCTGGATAAATCTAAAGCTCTTTCCTTATCATCCAAGAAGGATAATACTTCCTCAGTCCCAGTTTATTTGAACATCAAATGAGATAACAACAGTGAAAACTCAACACAGAAAAGGACCAGCCTGACATAAGGTCGCTTTTTGTATGTTTATATATCACCATCTGCTGGCGAAAAATGGCTCACTCTTTGAGCCTGGAAATTGTAGACAAGCAGCCTTAAAAATCTTGGGTAGAGATTATCATTTATTATAATTATTTATCTGTGTTATAATTATTATAATTATTTATCTGTGCCTAACACAAAGCAGCCAGTGTCTTCCCTTGAAGTTTCAAATCCAAGAGTCAGTCAACCAACAAATATTTATTGAGGCTTTCTTTGCAATTTAATGGTAAATAAGACAACATTCTTGTATCTTAATGTGGGAAAACAAAACTAAATACACACACATATTAATAAATATGATAATAGGAAGGCCTCAGTCTCTGTCAACTATGTGCTAAAAATGCAGAATTCCTATTTAAGAAAGCAATCAGGAAAAACGGGATTCTGGAAGTGAAATATAATTATTGTTGACTTAGAAGTGACATTCTGGTTTTGCCATTTAATAACTATGAGACTGAGCAAATTACTTCTCTGAACTCAGTTTCTTCAGTGTAAAAATTGATCCTGTCTAATCATAGTGTTATTGGCAGTGATAGGCACTGAAAACAAATTTCACTTTCCTTTTCTGTCTAATAAAGTATGCTTAAGGGAGAAACAGAGAAGTAAGAGACCAATAACATGTTTCTTATAGCCCTGGTAGGATATGGTTTGCTTCAGTTAGAGGTCAGAAAAAAGGAAAAAGAATAAACATTTAATAATTAGAGAATCTGGAGAATAAGCTTAAGAGTCCAATTATACAACATAATCATTATAGTTCAGTGTATTATCTTCTTGAAAATTGCTAAGAGATGACTAGCATGCATGAAACCCTGGGTTCAATACCCAGCACAAACAAAAAAATTAAAATATTGTTAATAGATTAGATTTTAAGGGTTCTCATCACAAAAAATTATGTGAGTTAATTCATATGTTGATAGCGTGATTTAGCATGTTCAATATTTGCATACTGAACACAATAAATATATACAATTTTTATTTGCCAATTCTAAAATTTAATTAATTTTTAAAAATTAATCTGATTTGAGCCAAATCTTTAGTTATTATTACTAATTATTATTGTGTAATAATATTGATTGATGGAAGAATTATTTTATATCTCATTCCCTTATCTTTGAATAATCTAACATCCCAAATACAGATAATAACTAAGGAAAAGCAATGTCTAGACAATCAAAATGTGACTTAATTATGTCTCAGAAAAATGCCCTGTGTTTGTGTGTATATGCATGCATGTGTGTTTTCTGAACAAAAATAAAATGCATGAATAATATGCATTTCTTGGCTTCCTTGCTTTGGAAAAGGACATCCTCAGGAGTGACTTTCTTCTGGTGAGTAGGAAAACATTTCAAATGATATTTTATGTCCTTAAATTGATAACATTATTTGTATTTACAATGATCTCGTTGGTGGCACCATATTTCTCTGGTGCTGTATTACTATAGTCAAATGATACTTTATGTTCCATGTTTGTGTTTCTATAGCAAGAACAATACGAAAGTACCATTGGATTCAAACTTCCCAGTTACCGAGCAGCTAAGAAATTATGGAAAGTCTGTGTAGAACATCACACATTTTTCAGGTATTGTTCTCACTTAAGTATTTTTCAAGGATAAATTATGTATGTGTGTTTCTATTTTAAGTCTGCTATTGAAATTCTCTCCTTTATATGACTGGCACTTTTGTTTAGCTTTAGTGAGATCATCTTAAGCAAGACAAAATGAATCCACTTTCCCTGCTCTGGGTTGAAAAGCGTGCCTCAACATTTCCAAAGCACCTTTCTTTGTGTGGTAGGAGGAGGAGGGAAGTGGAGAATAGGATCCTGTGTTCACTGGGTGCTCTATGATTGCCCTAACTGTAGCTAACAGTCCTGGGCTTGGCCTTTGTTACTGCCCAGTCCCTTAACAGATATGTGACCTTATACATATAACTTCCTTTGGGTGGTTCGGTTTCCTGTATCTATAAAATGATGACAATATTACAAAGATATAGTGAAAGTATTGCAGTGAAAACCATAAGGCCCTATCTATAGAGATATTATAAGATGATATTAATGAAGGCAACAACTAAATATCTGATTGCTTTGAGACGTGACATGGAACTGAAATAATGATTGCATGATTTGAAATCTCCTAATAACTATAATTATATCTTAAAATTGAGAAACATTTTTTATTCTTGATCTTATTTTTAATTGTACAGTTTCAGAATGAGATAATTTATATAATATGTGATTGTTATGATTTTTCTCTCAGACTGACATCTACAGACACCATTCCCAAAAGCAAATTTCTTGCCCTGGGATCCAAATTTCGATATAGCGGCCGGACTCAAGCTCAGACCAGGCAAGCTAGTGCTCTGATTGACAGGCCTGCCCCACACTTTGAGCGCACAGCAAGCAAACGGGCATCCCGGAGTCTCGATGGAGGTCTGTATTGAATACTAATGATTTCTTGTGATCCTAGTTCCTTAGAGATAAAGGAAGCACAGTTATCTATAAGAGAACCAAATTATCTCAGATGCGCACAAATTCTTAGTGGTGGAATGGAAGGTATCCTACTAATCGTCTAATTCAGTGGACGAATCTTAAGAAAAGGGGACTGCGGTTCAGAGAGAATAGTGACTAGATCAGGATCTCACTGCTAGGTAGTGATGGATGCGGTACCACTAGAGTGGGTGAAGGCAGGGAGGACTGAGGACCTATTTCAAATTGGGCAGTCCAATCTACATTTAGAAGGTTCCCCTGAAGAGTATCATTGGAGACCTGAATTATGAGAAGTAGCCAGCCCGCCCAAAATCTAGAGGAAGAGCATTCCACAAAAAGGAGAGGTAAGTACAAAGTGCTGCAAGTAGGAATGAGGCTGGTGTGTCTAGATCAGTGATGCCCCCACAGAATTTTTCTTGCTGGTGAAAATTCTATTAATCACCTTTCTGTCCCTGTGACAAAACACCTGACAGAGAAGCTAAGGTATATTTTGGCTCAGGTTTCAGTCCAAGGGTGGGCTGGCTCCATTACTTTGGGCCTGAGGTGAGGCAAACTGTCATGGTGGTGAGAAGGTGTGGCCTTGCTCGCCTCATGGCAGCCTGGAGCAGAGAGAAGGGAGCCTGGGAAAAAATATAGCTTTCAAAGGCATGCCCCACTGACCCACCTCCTCCAACCTAGGTCCTACCTTCTGAAGTTTCTATCACCTTCCATTAGTACCAACCAGCAGGAGACCAGAGCTTCAACACCTGGGCCTTTGGGGGACATTCCCGATATAAAGCATAACAGATATCTTCTATTTTGTGATGTCCAACGTGGCCATCAAGAACTTGAAATGTGGGGCGAAGGTTGTGGCCCAGTGGTAGAGCGCTCACCTAGCACATGTGAGGCGCTGGGTTCGATTCTCAGCACATTAAAAATAAATAAATAAATAAAATAAAGGTACTATGTCCAACTACAACTCAAAAAAAAATGTGTGTGTATATGTATATGTATATATATATCTATATATAAAATATATATGAACTTGAAATGTGACTATGCAACTGAGGAATCAAATTTTAATTAGATATAAATTTAAACAGCCACATGTGGTTAGTAGCTCTCGTATTGGAAGCACAGGTCTAGATTCTAGTAAACAAAGGGAAAAGGAATAGAAGATAAGAATAGTCAGAGAAGTAGGCATGGGCCACACACAGTAGGAGTTTCGATTTTATTTTACTTGGAGAAGGAAGCTTCCAGAGGGAGTGTTATAATTTGAAATCCTTTTTGAACAAGATTACTCAGAACTTGGGGTGAAGACTCCATGGAAGTGAGGGTAGATCCAGAAGCAGGGTGAATGCTGATGCAGGATCTAGGTGAGAAGTTGAGAGCTTGGCCCTGGTACTGGGAGCAAAGACAGAAAAGTGGTCAGGGATACATCTTGGAGGCAGGGCTGACAGAATTGCTGATTAAATGCTTGATGTGGTAAGGAAAAGAAAATTGAGTTTTATTCCTGGGCTTGATCATTTAATGGAATGGGACACACTGGTAGAGGAGCAGAGTCGGGAATGTAGAAATCCAAGATTTCTGGTTTGGAGTCACTCAGTCTTGGTGTCTTTGCCATACTCATCTAACACCATCAAGCATCTCCTTCCTTGTCAAGTAAGTCACCTTGTCCAATATTTTCTTCTAATACTTATGCTGTTTGCATTTCATATTTAGATAAACAATCTATCTGGAATCTGCTTTTAATTTCTTTAATTGCTTTGTTGCTAGCTAGGACAGCCAACGTAATGCTGAATAAAACTGTTAGTGATTAGCATTCTTGT
The DNA here is from genome assembly GCF_048772815.1 of Callospermophilus lateralis. Lineage (NCBI taxonomy): Eukaryota > Metazoa > Chordata > Mammalia > Rodentia > Sciuridae > Callospermophilus > Callospermophilus lateralis. Next base: position 123,540,840 of record NC_135311.1, on the reverse strand, counting down.
CTCATTCTTAACCTCAGGGAGAGAGCTGCAGTATTTCATCACTGAGTATGATGTTTGCTCTAGGTTTTGAGTAGCTATACTCTATCACATAAGGAAGTTTTTTTTTTTTTTTCATTCCTAGTTTTCTAAAAGTTTTTACCATGAATTAGTATTGACTTTTACCAGATACTTTTTACTTAATTGATATAATAAAGTGTTTTTTTTTCCTTTTTATGTTATATGTGGATTGCCTTGATTGACTTTCAGTTTTTAAACCCACCAAGCATTCTTGATTTAAACTCAATTTGGGGGGCTGCTCAAGTAGTAACGCGCTCGCCTAGCATGCGTGAGGCACTGGGTTCGATCCTCAGCACCACATAAAAATAAAATAAAGATATTGTGTCCACCTAAAGCTAAAAAATAAATATTTTTTTAAAAATAAGCTCAATTTGGTCATGATGTGGTTTTTATATCATTTTAGAATTTTTACAATTGTAATCAGCTCTCCATACCTTCAGGTTCTGCATCTGTGAAATTATTTGGGAAAAAACCAAAAACAACTTTTTGTCTAAGCTGAATGTATTACAGATTTTTCCTTATTATTCCCTAAACAGTACAGTATATATTACATAATACTTACATTGTATTATGTATTTTAAATAATGTAGGGATGATTTAAAGAATATGGGGGAAATATGTATAGGTTACATGCAAATAGTAGGCCATTTTAAGGGACTTGAGCTCCTTAAATTTTTGTATCCTAGGAGAGTCCTGGAATCAATTTCATATGGATGTTAAGAGATAATAATATTTTCAAAAGAGAAATGGGCATATAATTTTCCTTTCTTATAATGTTATGACCAGGTTTTTTTATTTTTATTTTTTAGAATGCCTTTATTGTATTTGTTTTTTATTTTTTATGTGGTACTGAGGATAGAACCTATTGCCTCATGCATGCTAGGCAAAGTGCTCTGCCACTGAGCTACAGCCCTAGCCCATGATCAGGTTTTAATATCACTTTTATGCTGGCCTCATAAAATAAACTGAGGATGGATTCCCACTTTTCCTATTCTCTGGAAGAGTTTGTGTAAGATTGGCGTTATTTCTTCTTTAATATTTGGAAGAATTCACCAATGAAGCTATATAGTCCTAGTCCTTTACGTATCTTTTTAAGTATCTGAATTGCATATAAACAGAGTAGAGAAAAATTTTATAGTTCTGTTTTCTTTTTCTCTGTCTGGGAGGGTTCTTTACTGACAGATTTAGTGTCTTTATATTAGATAAGAGACTATTACAATGTTCTGGTTCTTATTTCAGTTTTGGTAAATTGTGTTTTTCTAGGGATTATCTATTCCATCTAATTTTCAAATTTATTGACACAAAGTTGAATATCTTTAATATCTATATGACCTGTAGCAGTGTTTTTGCATTCTAGATATTAGAAAGTTATGCTCCTTTTTTCTCTCCACTTCCCCCACAGTCTTGCTAGAGATTCGTTAATTTTGTTAATCTTTTCAAAGAATTAACATTAGGTTTTATTTCAGTGTGTATTTTAAGTTTAATTTATGCCAGCTCATACCTTTATTATTTGCATTACGTTTTCATTGAGCTGTTCTTTCTCTAATCTCTTGAAATACTTATCTGTTGATGTTTGTTGTTCTTACAACTTAACCTGAGAATTTAAGTGACTTGTCTAAGGTCACAAAGATAGAACTAGAAGTAGGAGCTAGGACTATTCTCCCAAACATGTGCTTTTTACTCTTTCACTATGGTGACTTTTTCTTTTAAGAAAGGAGAAAGTGGGCTGGGATTGCAGCTAAGTGGAAGAGCACTTGCCTAGCATGTGCGAGGCCCTGGGTTGGACTCTCAGGACAACATATAAAATAATCAAAATAAAGCCCATCAATGACTAAAAAATATTAAAAAGAAAGGAAGAAAGGAGAAAGTAAGTAGTTGTTAATAGTATTCATTGAGAATTCAGTATGTTATGGGCACTATTTTAAGCACTTTACATATCTTGTAAGTATCTGAACTGCATATAAACAGTAGAGAAAAAAAATTTAAATTTTTTTAGTTGTAGATTGACACAATACCTTTATTTTATTTATTTTTTATGTGGTGCTGAGGATCGAACCCAGTGCCTCATGCATGCTAGGCAAGTGCTCTACCACTGAGCAATAACCCCAACCTTACAGAAAAATTTTATAGTTCTATTTTCATAGATATTCTTTTTCTCTGAGCTATCTTCTTGGAAACTGTTTTGAAACTATTTTTCACAGCTTTTCCGAGATCTTTCTCCATCTTCCTTAAAATTTTTTTCCTATTGGGTCCACCCTCCTTTAAAAAAAGTGATATAACCCTTGATAGTAAAAACATTATATTAGGGAAACATTCAGAAGAATTACTTTATAAGGGGCCTCAATTTATGATACAAATGAGCACTCTTTCTCTTCTGTTTTGTCTGGTACTCAGAGCATCTACTTCACCAGCTGGAGAACAAAACTGGTTCAGATCCCAGTTTTAAGATAGAGTATTAAGTCATAAAGATAGCTAATAATACGACAAGGATTTTTCAGCTTGTTGCACTTTTTGCTTTTCCAACCATTTCCATGTATTCCTATTTAATATTAGCAACCCAGTGAACAAGAGATATTTAGGAACTCTTGTTTTATTCATGAGAAAACTAGAGCACCAAAAAGTTATGTAACTTACTAGGGTCACACCACCAGATAGTTCATTCTTGCCAAGTGGTACTTGCCAGGGAAGTACATTCTTTTCATCTTTGGTACTTTAGTACAAAATATATGTCCAAGCCTCTCTGTTGAATGACCAGTCTGTTTGCAGTGGACCTGAGTATCAGCTGGTTTTTTGTTTGTTGTTCAAGATCTATAGATGATTCATGTGGGCCCTCTGATAATGGAACCATTGATCCCCTGTACACCTGCTGAACCTGTATCATACTGGCAGAAATTGTGCCAGTAAGTAGCAGCTAGAAGCTTCCATTTACTCCATGTGATGGTTTTGAGTTTTACTTTTTATTGCTCTGGTATATAACCAAGTTTCTATTGTTCTCAGCCAAGAGCAATATAATAACTGAAGTTAGCGGGTCTGTAAGAGTATTGCCATCGTACTTTTTCTTTGTCTAGACCTTCAGAAATGGGAACTATTGAATATTTTAATTTAAGGGTTTTCTCGGGGTGAATGTTTTCTCTGGTAAGTGAATGCTAATTACAATGGGGAGGGGAACTTGGGATGAGTGGATAACTTTGGATGGGACAAAGGAGGAGGGGAGAGGGCAATGGGGGTAGGAAAGATGGTGGAATGAGGTGGATATCATTATCCTAGGTACATGTATAATTGCATGAATGGAGTTACTCCACTTCATGTACAACCAGAGAGGTTAAAAATTCTGCTCCATTTGTGTACAGTGAATCCAAGAGCTTTCTACACTCATATATAAACTGATTAGAACTAATAGAAATAGAAAAAAATAAAATTGGGCCTGGGATGTGGCTCAAGCCGTAGGGTGCTCGCCTGGCATGCGTGCAGCCCGGGTTTGATCCTCAGCACCACATACAAACAAAGATGTTGTGTCCGCTGAAAACTAAAAAATAAATATTAAAAAAAAAATTCTCTCTCAAAAAAAAAAAAAAGAAAGAAAAAAATAAAATTAAGGGTTTTCTGTATATGTACCAAAATTTTGTAATAGCTAACAAATTAATTAATAAAACTGAAGAGCTAAAACATCTTCTTTTTTTTTTTTTTTCCCTCTCCAGTGCTGGGGATTGAACCTAGGGCCTTACACATGCTGGGCAAGAACTTTACTGAGCTGTATCCCTAGTCTCACACCAAAACATCTCAATAAAGCTGTTTTAAAAATCACCACTATGATATTTTATCATGATCCATAGTTTGCAATCTTCTTATTGAGAAAATGAAAGAAATTTGCTTCTCTTCAGGACTCCCAGGTGATATCTTTCCTTTGAATTTCACATCAGTATGTGCATAGTTTTTGCCCAACTTACTCTTAAGACATTAACCCATGACAAGAGAAATATAAGGACAAGTATAATATTAGAAGTTATTAATATTTAGAGTTCATAAAATGTATTTGTAGCCCTTGAGTACCCCTTCCCCAACTAACCTATAGAGTTAATATCTTCCACATTTTACAAATGCTAATACTAAGGTTTGAAAAATTAGGCTTCTTGCACTAGGTCACATTACTGTGTGTGACTAACATAAGTTTGGGCTGAAGACTCATGATTTGGTCTTTGCCTTATTCCATACCTCCTTTTCACAATCAGTGCTGTTCATTGTAATGCTTCTATTTTTCCTATCTCTTAACTGTTTCCCCCTTTGTTTCTAACCCTCAGTCTTTACATTTATACCTACACTTCCACATACAGTACAGATTTCCAAGGCTAGGAATGCTAAAGACATAAATCATTTGGCTCTACAATATTAGTATTGGATTAAAACCAAATTCAAGTGGCAAAATAACACATGGTGAGAGCATGGGCTATGTTTCTGTGATGCCAAGCAGAGTTGAATTAATTCTTTGAGAGGAGGTGTGAATACACATGTATAATGATACTTTAACACAACTGCGAGCAAAATATTTTGACACATTCCCCTGTTTTGTTAGGCTTGGTCTGCCATCTGCCATTCTTGCGTTGACTGACTTAGAGTACCCGTGTGTATCAGAGACTTGCAAAAGGCCACAGTTTGTTCATTGAGTAATAAGCATTTCTTTCTTGGTGTTGTATATACGAAGTAATTGTAAATTTCAATTTATTAATTCATTCTGGTTTAAGGAAGTCCTTTTTTTCCCTTAAATTTTGCATCTTATAAAACTAAATGTGTTAAAATAGGTTATATACAGTATAGTCAGTTTAAAAAGGAAAGAAAATGTGTGATAAACATTTTAAGATTTCCATGAAAAATAAAATTTAAAAGTTTCAGTATAAGAAAGAATAATGAGGGCTGGGATTGTGGCAGAGTGCTTGCCTAACACGTATGAGGTTTGATCCTCAGCACCACATAAAAATAAGTAAATAAATAAAAGTATTGTGTCCATCTACAATTAAAAAAATTTTTTTAAAGAATAATGATATTATTAGACTATTAAATCATAGCTGGGCTCAATGGTGCATGCCTATAATTCCAGCTACTTAGGCTGAAACAAGAGAATCTCAAAATAAAATTAAATAAAGGGCTGGGGATATAGCTCAGCGGAGGTGGAACACTCACCTAAATGTGAGAGGTCCTGGGTTCAATCCCCAGTACTACAAAAGAACAAATATTAAATCATGTGAACAAATACCTTCATTCCTAGACAATGTCAGATTAGTAAGGTTTATGTAACATGCAGAGATATTTTGTTTTAATCCTTAAAAGAATGAAAATAAAAACCACAAATAGTATATGAATGACTATTTCTTTATTTCTTTTCTTTCTCTCCCTGGGGATTGAACCCAGGGGCAAATGCTCTACCACTGAGCTCCATCCCCAACCCCAAGTGATTGCTCTGAAGTAAGTTAGAGTCCAAACCAAAACAACAGAAGATCAAGCGTTTGTCATTAACTTATATTGTTTTTTCTCTCTAAAACAATCTATACGACTTTTCCCTAAATCAAGGTTTCTCAACCTTGGCCTCTATACACTACATGTCAGTACCTACTTTCTCTGCTCTCCCCAGTTGTAAAAACCTAGAATGTCTGCAAACATTGCCAGATGTTCTCTGGGGACAAAATAACCCCTGGTTGAGAGCCACTGCTCTAAATATTTTAGAGAATAGAAGCTGTAGCACACATTGATAGGACTCTGGGATGGGGTGGGACAGAATGCAAAAGGTGTTTGTTTTGTTTTTATGACTGAAGACCATACATTTTGAATCAATATTATTTTAGTCAAATGATTTATTATTAAAAGGGAAAGCATCTAGTTCAAAGAGTTGCCCTTTCAAGTATCAAAAAGTAGTAATGTCTTATCAGAAGAGCCATTTATCATTACAGGGAAACTTCACAGAAAAAATCAGACACAATATTTTTTCCTAGACACAATTTTTTTTAGGTTCCTGAAACTACCTAAAAATAAACAGAATTTTTAAAAGGCTTCATAGAGGAAATAGACTTAATCCTTTTTTTTCTCCTCCATAGACAACATTGAAGATTAACAGGTTTTCCATTTCTTTTCTTACTTTATCTTTTTCCTTTTTGAATTTAGCTTTTGTGAAACATGATGGTGAATACATTTTCAAATTTCTGGTGAGGGTATCTTCAGCTATCTTGTTGCCCTCAGAACAAGATATGATTGTTTGCCTTCTGTGCAGTAGGTCACTGGACTGTAACATTCACACACTGTGTCCTGGATGCGGAGTTATTTGGCCTGGTGTCCTTAAAGTAGTATAGTGGCTCTGGCCTCACTTGTTCTTCCCTTTTCCCCTCTCACACAGCAGCAGCTGCTGATTCAGCAGACCGAAGTCCTCGGCCCACCTCTGCACCAGCCATTGCTCAGAGTCAGGTCACTGAGGGCAACGGCCCAGAGGCATCTGCCAAAAAAACACCGAAGGAAACAGTGAAGGTTGAAGTGAAAAGAGAAGAGGAGCCACCGGAGCAAGCTGAGCCAGAGCCCACAGAAGCATGGAAGGTACGTCAATCCACATATCAAGCCAATTCACTTTCTGATTTAGAGGTCTCAGCTCCTTAACCAGGAAAGTTTTCAAAGAAACCAAGTCTTGTACAGTCGCAACCAAGTTATTACTTCCTCATTCTTTCTGAAAGATGTCATCTCCCATGAACCTATGACATATTTTCCTAAATTATGTTATAAAGACTATAAGTTATCCCAGAAGTTTTCAGGTGACCCACCCCTTGACCCAATTTAATATTACAAAATTGGGATTATAAAACGCACCAGCTTGGTTGATTGCTTTTTAAAATATTTTCCACTCACTCAAAAGGAATCTCTAACTTGCTTAGGAGTGAGCTCTGCTATTGTAATTAAAATACAATTTGATTTCCTAAGATGGATGTATGTGCAACATTTCAAAAGACTGGGTGTTACAGAAAGCACATTTATGTGATTGTTTAAATTGTAAGCAGCTAATAAGAAGGGGAACATCCATTATGTGGGAGAGGTCAGGCTGCTAGTTGCTTCGATTCTGAGTTGATTGTACCCACCATAGTCAGTGCACCAAGTTGAAAAATCAACAATTTAATTAGCAATTTTCCCAGAAGTAATAGTTACTGGGCTTTAAAAATATATACATGTTTATAAGTTTTTAAACATATTTAAGCAGTGATGGAGTTGAAGTGCTAGTTCAGGTTTCTAAAATTAAATGTGACCAACAAAAATTATGAGAAGCAGTCTCATAAGAAAAATGTCATTCATGAGAAGAATTACATTTTAGATATTGTTTAAAAATTTAAAACTAAGATTTCAGTGATTGCATATGGATTAATCCTGTTCTTTTGGAGCCAGATCAATATCTAATTTATCTATATAACAGTGGGCAATCTGGTTCTGTTTCAACTATATTAAAAAAAAACAAACAAATATGACATACAGCTTTACTGTCCTTTTGAGACTATCCTCAGTTCAGAGAGAATAAAAACTCTAGTGAAGGGTGAGTGTTGTCATTTTTGTAGCTAGCCAAATGTCCATGACATTATTGGTCATTAGGTTCTATGTAAACAATGCTTTTATAATGTTAGCCTACCTGCTCAGTTTTTAATGTTAGGGTATATCACCTGGCACTGTTCACTATGCCTCTGTTCTTATATTAACTAGAACCTGTTGGGTTGTGGGAGTGGTCAGGGGTCTCTTCCATCTGGCTAACAGTTCTCTGGCTCTCTGCTGACCTGCTGTTCTCCTTTTGTCTGTAAGAGAGACAAGTTATCTTTAAAAATAGGTTTTCTTTTTGAAGGATCAGATATCATAAAGACATAGGGAAGATCAGTGGAGCAGAAGAAGGAACAGGAATGGGGAGGAAATGTGGAAGGAATTTAACAAAATCACATTATATACATATATACTCACACACAGGGAATTTCACCCTTAGGTATATGTAGAAAGCACCAATCAAAAATAAACCAATGAAGACTGGGATTGTGGCTCAGTGGCAGAGCACTTGCCTGGCATGTGTGAGGCACTGGGTTTGAGCCTCAGTACCACATAAAAATAAATGAATAAAATAAAGGTATTATGTCAATTTACAACTAAAATAAAAAGATAAATGAGTAAAAGGAAGATAGTAGAGTAGAGGAAAGAGAAGAGGGAAAGGGAAGAGAACTGGAGGGAATGGAGACTGAAATGTAGTAAATCAAATTCTATGAATATATAAAGTGATATATATAACTCCTATGATGGTATAACTCCTATGCATAACTATAATGCTTTAATTAAAAAAAAAAAAAAAAAAAAAAAACAGGTTCCTGTTGCTCTTGGGACCTCCAGTAAAATGACAAAACACTTTAAGTGCTAAAGGCTGGGGCGAGGGGGGTCTTATTTCCACTTAATTCTATATAAATATGTGTTTTGAAATGCTCGTGTGGAATGTTGAAATGAAACTGAAAACCACTTCTAATAGTCTATTACTGCAGTACTAGCGGCAGAATCAAGGGTGAATCTGAGCTGATTTCATTTATAGCAGTTAGAAAATAATTATGGCAGTTACTTGAAGACATGTATTATATAAAGCAGCAATAATAATAAAGTAATTTTAAAATTGTGAAAATTTCATTATCTAACACTAGTTTGTTGCCAGACAGCACTAACTTTTTATCATTTCCAGTCTTTCCACAAAGTCTGTTCTGCAGTTGTGGAAGCAGTTCCTCTCCCCCATGTATATCTCTATCTCATTTAATGTTCCCCATAGGGTTATGAGTAGAACTACTGTTGCTACTTGGTCTCAATTCTTTTTCTGATGTTGCCCAGGCTAGCCTGAAACTCCTGGGCTCAGGTTGATCCTTCTGCCAGCCTCCTGAGTAGCTGGGACTACAGGTTGTCCCACTGCTCCTAGTTTTTTGACCTCAATTCTTAAACTGAAGTAGATGCTTTCAATTTCCTGCTGTTGGATTGCTGAGAACACAAAAAGATATTTAAACGAGGAATTTATGCTTTATAAAACAATTAATACTGCTATTTTGCTAAGTGTATATAATTCTATGAAAACATTATCTTCATTTTTTCAATAAGATAACTTTAAGTTCAGACAAGTGAAATAACTTGTTGACAGCCACATAGCAAGTTGTGCTGAAATTCAGAGTAGAAAGAATCCAATTGTTAATTACCCCTAGTAATTTAAAAGTGCTGTAGCTGGATGTGCTTGTGATTTGACAATGTTTCAAAGTATGGTATTCTTATGATTTTTAAATTTAGTCCTAGAGGAAGTAGCACAGTGACATTGTATTCCAAGGTAATGCTGCTTAGCATGATTAAAAAGAATATATAAAACCACAGGTTGGTGAGGTTGTGTAAAGAATTTAATGACACGGCTGGGCTCTGTGGTGCACACCCGCGATCCCAGCCATCCAGGAGGCAGGAGGATAGAAACGTTGAGGCCAACCTGGACACCTTGCAAGACCCTTTCTCAAAAATAATAAAGGATTGGCAGTGTAGCTCAGGTAGGGGGTGGTAGGTGAAGAAGAAGAAAGAAAATAATTTAATGATACAAAATGATTAACTTAACTTTTAATTAAAAATCCATTTTCTAATTTTGAAATGTTCAATGTTTTAGGCAGTTCTCACTCTATTATGTTTCTTTTTAATAATGTATCTGTGTTTATTTTTAATAAGTACTTCATTTTCTGTGTATAAAATGACTGTTACTAAAGGTATTTCAAAGCTACATAGGAGACCTTCACTATTCTTTTCACAATTGAGGATGAATCTTGCCCTTCCCCCAAACACATGAGCTATAACCCCCTAGAGAGGAGCTGGTGGAGAGCTGAGTGTTGCTGCTGAGTCCTGTGTGTGTTATTTATAAAACAACCCTGGAAGTAATTGCATGTGTCAGTTACAATTTGGATGTTTGTTTTGATGTTTTGTGGTATAATAAACTGAAGAGTGAAATTGCCTCCTTAAATATTTTGATCAACTAACAAAATCCTTCATATTACCTGTTCAGTATCATGTTATTACATGTGTTTTAACTATAAAAATTTTATTTCTATCATGTATAAAATGATATTTTTATTTGTAAATTTATTTTTTAATCATAAAAAAGGCAAAACAAAAACATGACTATAGTATCAAATGAGCCTAAGTTATTTTTAGTGAGTAGTTTTTTTTTTTAATAAATAGTACAAAAATGTTTTCTTCATTGATAGGGTGAGTACCTGCATTTTCTCTTTTGGTGATGTGGTTGATTGTCCATGTGGCCTGGTCAGCTTTACAGCTGTGGTGGTGAACTAACACGTTGCCACCACCAGGAAGACGTGCCCCTAACACCCGCCCTGAGACTGCATCATCCTGTGTCTAACCAGCTTAGCGATGCAGCTTGTTTGGAAGCAATGCTATTCATGGAAACCTACTAACCTATACTGTTTTTACCACTTTATTTCTTAAATGTAGGTGGAAAAAACCCACATCGAGGTCACAGTACCCACCTCAAATGGTGACCAAACACAGGTTTGTGCCAACAGGCCACTTGTTCCTTTTTCCCTCCACTCCCTCAGTTTTTTCTTCTCCCTCACTCCCTTTTCCTTAAAAATAAAATAGATTGACGGTTCAAACAAACTTCAATGAACCAATATTTTGTTATTTTTTTTCTTTTTTGAATTATGGCAAAACAGAAGCTTGCAGAAAAACCTGAAGATCTGATAAGAATGAGGAAGGTTAGCCATGTTCACCTTCACAAAGCTACATTGCCATTTCACTCGTGCTGACTTACAATGCATTAAAAAGACAGTGATCCATTCTTTTCATTGATTTCTCTTAATCAGAAGTTACTTTAAAAGGACAGTTATAACCCAGTGTAGTGACACACCCTGTAGTCCCCTTGGCTTGGGAGGTTGAGGCAGGAGGACCACAAGTTTGCAGGCAGCCTCAGCAACTTAGTGAAGCCCTAAACAACTTAGCGATGATACCTTGTCTCAAAGTACAAAATAAAAAGAACACACACCCACCAAAGAAATTATAATCTTATACTATTTTTTTTTTTAAGATTTTGTTGGTCCAGTGTAGTGGTGCACACCTGTAATCCCAGCTATTTACAAGGCTGAGGCAGGATTATGGTAAATTCAACCCAGCCTGGGCAATTTAGCAAGATCCTGTCTCAAAAAATAAAAAGGGGTAGGGATGTGGCTCAGTGGTAGAGTATCCCTGCGTTCAATCCCAGTATAAGGAAAAAAAAATTTGTTCAACTTAAAATATTTTTTTTCTTTTTAACAAAATGAAATAACCAGTGAGGTTATTTCATAAAACCTATCTTTTACATTCAAACTTTGTAAGAACTATGCTACAATGGCATCACATTTTTTGGAATCATTTGTGATATTTTATACATATTTATCATGAAAAGCATCATAGCAGCAGCTCCCAGAGTTGTTAATAGCTACATGTTTGACTTTTTGTGTGCCTCATTCCTCCCTGCTGCAGAGGAGATGAATCAGTTCTTACTGAATATATTGGCTGATTATAAAATGCCCTTAGATCTTTTTTTTATAAAAGATATTAGAGATCTAGATGCTACAGTATTACTAAGTATGAAATACCCCCAAAAAGCTAAACAATGTTTTAGATCATTTCTCCACTCTCTAGTACCTGAAATTTCAAAGCTTTTCAAAGTCATATATTGTTTTAGGGTAATGTTCAAACAGTTCAGTTTCAAAAATGAACATATAACAGCTTATTACCCAAGAAGCCAATGAAGCTAGGAACACTGTCTATTTAAATAACGTCATCACAGTCTCTCATCATTCATCAATAAGATCATCCATCTCCCAGCGGTAATCATGTTCTCCGTGTGTCCTTGTGGTTCTGTGACCATTTCATGTTGGCATATGCTGTGCTGCGGACATTTAATTTATGTATTTTTTTTTTTTTTTGGTTTGCCAATTTGCAGTTTTTCCTGCAAGAACAACTTTTTAATTTTTTATGCTTTTCTGTTTTTCCCCCCCTTTCATTTTCACAGAAAAAGAGAGAGAGACTAGATGGTGAAAACATTTATATCAGACATAGCAATTTAATGTTGGAGGTTTGTATGAACTTGAAGCTTATTTCAGTTGGTTGCCTGGAACTTCTGCATTCTTTACTGACCCCCTTTTCTTCATTCTGTGCTGCATTTGGTTTTGCATGCCATTGCATGAAGTGATTTTAGGTTTAAAATGCTTTTGCATGTTGGTAAACATGAAGATATGCAACCATCTCTCCTGGTTATTTTTAGTTTCCATCTTTCATGCTATCAAAAAAAAAATATATGATTGGGACTACCTCTGGTAGTCATGGTTCCATTATTTTACCCATATTTCATAAAGTTCTACATCACTGCTTAAAGTTCCTTGAATTTTCCAAGAGTATAAATTTCTATATATTCCAAGAAGCAAATTGCAGTTTTCATTTTCTGAACCAAGGCAGTGTGAAAAAGTAAGAAAAATTATCACAATTCAGAATGGACTTGAAATATTGGGAATGTAGCTCAGTGGCAGAGCACTTAGCTAGCATGAGTGAGGCTCTAGGTTCAATCTCCAGCACCGAAACAAAAAAAAAAATAATGAAGATGGGATGGGCCAGGGATGTAGGTGGAGGAGTAAAATATAAGAACGACAGAAGGGAGCCTAACATTTAATGTAGTTACTATAAGATGGTTTCATCATGAAAACAAGACTGGAAGTGTGAGATTTTTATTTTAAGATGTGAAAACAAGGGGCTAGGGTTGTGACTCAGTGGTAGAGTGCTCGCCTAGCATGCATGAAGCACTAGGTTCGATCCTCAGCACCACATGAATATAAAATATATTGTGTCCACCTAGAAAACTAAAAAATATAAATATTTTTTAAAATAAATAAATAAATAAAGATGTGAAAACAAGCATAGCTGAATTGGAAAAGGTAGGATCTGAATTGGGGATTACACAATTATTAAATTGCACTATTTAATTCCTGTCTGCTACAGGAATTATAAGGTCATTTTCCTACTATGTTTGACATTGGCCAGATTTTTACCAGACCTGTATTATTATACTTTATCTAGTTTGGGGCTCCATGTTGGATAGGAAAATGTAAAACTAATTAGGTAAAGGAAAGTTTTTGAGAAAAAAGTTAGAAAACTAGATTGTTCCATGTGGAAAAACCTGAAATCAAGTTAGTTTATACTTCAGAATAATTCTTGTATAGATGACCAGATTATTCTACAGCTCCACTCAGTGCAGAACCATAAGAGATGAGTGTGAACTCTTACATCAGGGGTATTTAACTTAACTATAAAGGAACTATAAATTATAGGAAGATGAATAAACATGATTCCTGTCTTCAGGAAGCTTATAATGTGTAAACTGGTGAGGAAAGAAACAAAAAAGTTAGTAAATAGCAATAAGTGATTATAAGTTATTGTAGAATCTGCATAGGAAATAAACAGTACCCTGTGCTAACAAAGGAACAATGGACAGGGTGGGTCTCTCTAAAGGTAATATTTTAATTGGGACCCAAAAGATGAACAAAAATGTAAATATTATTAAACTGGAAGTTTTAAGTAACTTTAAAAGATCTCTGTTTAATATATGGGATTCTAATAATTATTTAATCTCACTTTTTGCCAGTACCTGTATTTTGATATAGCACCTGCTATTTATAAGGTACTCTGATTAAAGTAATGAAAATTATGGTCAGCCTTCATTCATCATATACTGTGTGGTAGGCATAGTACCGAGTGCTTTACATACATTTGTCTCTTACAACATGAATTTTTCCAAGGACTCTTGGATATTTCAGACTTGGAAACTAGATCATTTTGTTTTAGCCCATATCTGAGACTAGACCTGAAACATTCTGTCTTCTGAGATTAGGAAGGAAAATAAATGACGGTTGCTGTCCTTTACTCAGCAATGTGACATCTCCAGACCCTAAATATATTTCCTGACTAGTCCATCTTCGGTGCTTCCTCTTAACTGGAACCTACAGTACCAATCATATATTTGTCAACTATTCCATCAGGTGTGTTATGGCTTCTGAGACTCATGAAGTCCCTGTGTGTGGTGTGCTTTTTCCCCTGGCATTTCACTGACAGCCATGAGAGGGGATTTATAAATAAGTGTGTGTTTGAAAATTAAACTACTAACTGACTTTGGAGAACATTTTATATTTAATGAAATGTTTGGTTTGATTGCTACTAAAATGATAAGATGATAGGCATCAAAAATCGTCTAACCTAAACACAGCCAAAATACTTTGACTGACCATCATTGTTTAGTTATTGTAAAAAGTGCCTCCCCACAAGGAAGGTCTCTCAAGTTATCTGTCACCTTAGCATTTTTTTTTTTTTTGTAAGCATCCCTCTTCCCCCCTTCTCCTCCCCCACCCCCACTAATGCTTTGTTCTGGCACAAATAAGGTCGAGTTCATTTTTAGATCTACCGCCTCCTCCTCCATCTCCCAGAGAGAACCTGTAGCAAATATCTATGACAGGTTCTATTTGGAACAGGTCCCTTTGAGATCTTAATTTTATACTTCTGTGCCCCCACAGGTTTTCAGCAAAGCCAGCTAAGAAGGATGGAGAATGCTTCCTCAGAAGCTCCTGGTTTTATAAAAAAATTATTTTCTCAGGTTCCAAGCCAATCAAAAGCTAGGCAAGAAGATTAACAAATCACCAGTCACTCATATTAAGAGCTAGCTCAGAGAGTTGTGATTTTACCATCGCATCTCTTGCTCATTTTTATTTTGCTCCATTCTCACGTTTAACCCCTCGAATGTGTTGAGTTTTTCTTGGCCCAAACAGATTTAATTTCCACTCAGGAGCCAGGACCCAGGGCCCAACCCTGATATTTGAGTGAGCTTGTTTAATCTTTTCTTTAGCTAGTGAACACTCTTTCCTTCCTTTCAGCTAGAGCAAAAGTGCAAACTACTGTTTCCCCTTAGTGCAACCCAGATTCACACAATAGACTCTCATTTCATCCCAGTAAGCAAGAGATCGCTCTACAGGGAAACTACGGGTTGCCTTTTTTGTGTAGTTTTTTCTTTGGCTCATCTCAAAGCAAATATACATAGGTCATTCTTGCAAAAATAAGGAACTAGAAAATGAATTTTTTGAATGAATACATCCAGAATCAAAATTGTCATGTGGGCTGGGAGTGTAGCACAGTGGTGGAGTGCTTACCTGGCATATCCGAGGCCATTTGTTCAATCCCCAGCACCACCAAAATAGTTTTCTTAGGACTGGAGATATACCACAGTGGTACAGAGCACCCCTGCATTCCAACCTCAGTACTATAAACAAACAAAAATTGTTTTCATGTGTCTCAGTGGTTCTTTTTCCTATGCTATTTTTTTCCTCTTATATTGCTTTTGAAAAAAGTTTTATTTAGTTGAAGCACATATTGCCCTTAGAAAGAACTTTTTAAAACTAATTTTTATTTAAATTAGTTTTCTTTTTTCTTTCTTTTAGAATGAAGCTGTCTCCAACAGAGCCAAAAAAAGAAAGACTAATCCCAAAATTCATACAGCATATTAGGAGATATATTTAGCATTATACTTTCCTTGGATACAGAACTGCCCTGATAAACACAGGATTTTTTACAGTCATAAAGTGATGGGCTCCAAATATTGTGATCTCAAGCTCAAACTATTGAGGTTTTTTGGACAAAGAACATTTGAGTCTTTGTCTTCAATTTATATTTACCAACCTATTTTTGGTGAAGTGTCCTTTTTGAAAGTTATCATATACTTATTTTAAATAAATCTGAATATTTCTAGCCCATGCTTTATTAACATTAGTTTTGATCATTTCTTCCTGGAATATTCCTTTAAAGAGCTTGCCTCTACCTCTAGTTGCCCAGTATCCAAATCTGCTGGAACAGTTGAATTATTTTAAATTGTCAAGGAGATATGTAAGGTATTTGACAAACTCTTATGGTCCTTTCCAATCCAGTGAAAGTTATTGGAAGAAAGTTTTTTTGTGTGTGTATGTATGGTATTAAGGATCAAACCCAGGACCTTGCACATGCCTGGCAAGTGCCCTATCACTGAGCTTATGTCCTCAGCCCTAGAATGTCTCTATTTCAAATCATACTAAGGATTGATGTGAAACTGTTAGAAACTGGAAACATAAGGGCCGGAGCTGTAGCCTAGTGGCAGAGCACTTGCCTGGCATGTGTGAGGCACTGGGTTAGATCCTTAGCACCACATAAAAAATAAGCAAAATTTTTTTTAAAAGGCATGCTATCCATCTACAACTACAAAAAATAAAAATAATAATAAAAAAGAAACTGGAAACATGATATTCTTTTTTATTTTTTATTTTTTAGATGGACACAACACAATGCCTTTATTTTTTTTATGTGGTGCTGAGGATTGAACCCGGGTCCTGCCCGTGCTAGGCAAGTGCTCTACCACTGAGCCACAATCCCAGCCCCAATATTCTTTATAATATTCATAAAGAAGAAAAACCATTATGCTCATACTCCTGAGCAATTTTTTAGAGGTAGTAACAATCGATTTTGGAAGCTTTAACTAGGAATATTAGTAATAAATTCTTATATTTAAAAAGGGCTATTCCTGTTTATCAAAAAGAAAGAACAGCTTCTTAGTAGTATAGTAGTAAAACTATCTCCATTATAAATAGGATACTATTCGATGGTAACTCACCAGGGCACAGTTGTTAGTGGGAAGTGGAATCTTTCACCTTGTCCTTCATTTAGCAGTTTATCTGTTGCTATCTCCATCCTGCCTGAGCTGAGCCTAAATCATTTCTTATCAAGCTGAGGCTAGCTGAATTGTGGGATTACCTTCTTGGGATGAGGAGCTGGAGATCTGGTTTTACATCATGTTAGGAAGAAGAGTCATAAAATGAAGGAGTGAACTCTTGGGGTTATGTAATAGCTAAAGCTGTAGGGTTGTGATGCTTCACTGCTTCTAAGAAAAGCACCTTGCTTTTAAATTAAAAAAAAAAAATCAAGCAAATATACCATGTTGTATATTTACAATTTGAATGTCATTTGTGGGTTAGTAACATCTATCCTGGATGTGGTGTGTTTTCTACCAGCGCCCAATCTCTGTTGGGTTGCCTTTGGTGTGTTTTTTTGTCCCAGTTATTTATTGTTTTGCATCTTTGTCCTTCCTGCTGTAGGATTTGGACAAAAGTCAAGAAGAGATCAAAAAACATCATGCCAGCATTAGTGAGCTGAAAAAGAATTTCATGGAGTCTGTGCCAGAACCACGGCCCAGCGAATGGGATAAACGCTTGTCTACTCATTCCCCGTTCCGGACGCTTAACATCAACGGGCAAATCCCCACAGGAGAAGGAGTGAGTACTGTGTCTACATGACTGACTGTGAGAACGAATGGAGTAAGGTTTTCATGTGTTAGTGGTCTGCATCTGAAAGTCTAGAGCTGAAATTTAGCTTTGGTGCCTCAACAGTTCATTTTAGTTTTAAAGCATTCGCAATCAGACATTTATTTTTTAAGTCATGAAGCCAACCCAGTTCAATTGTGGAAGTCATTTAGATTTACTAGTAGATGATTAGGCTCTGAGAATGATCTCTGCAGCTGCATGCTTCTGACTAGTGTGTGTTTATAAATTGACCATAAGCCAATAAAGCCTTGTGTATATTCAGAATGTACCTCCCAAGACCAGAAAGTTTACTAAATTTAGTAAAGTCAAAATTGGAAAGGGATTAGCGTTTTTTTAAAACTTTATTTGACCATTTGTACAACTTAAAAATGTCTGGAATGATTGCCCACAATTATATAATAAGCCAAGGAGGCCTTTAAGCCAGAGAATGCAAAACACCAAGTATCAATGATTGTATTTCAATTTTAGAAGAATAACTGATGATTTATTTTATCTTTACGAGTAACATCAAACTTTTAATATGCTTTATAAGATAGTGTTAATTAGAAGAAGTCAGAGATGCCGTTCAGGGGATTTTCTTTCTCTGTTATTATTGTTGTTACTTTTGAACTCCTCCACCTGAAAAAAAAAATGTATTTGTTTAATGAAAAGATCTTGCAAATTACCTTGGGCATATCTCCAAAAAAATTTTTATCTCCAGCCAGTACACATTAGGTATTTATATAATGAGTGTTGAACTATTCTTAAATTATGTGCTTTCTTCCCCGCGAACAATAGCAATTCTAGTAAGAACTGTAAATTTGTCCTAATTAAAAACTTGCAGTTCAGCAAGCTGCAGTGGTGTGAACTATAGTCTCAGCTACTTGGGCTGAGGCAAGAGAGTGCTTGAGTCCAGAAGTTTGAGGCAGGTCTTTGCAACATAGTAAGACCCTGTCTCAAAAACCAAATAAACAAACAAAAAACCCAAGAGAGAGAGAGAGAGAGAAAAGGAAAAAAAACCTGGGTTTTTCTAATTTTCAGAATTCTTGGTTTTATTGTTTAGTTTCTGGAACTGGAGAAGGAGAGAAAAGTTGATCCACAAAGGGGATACTTTTTGTATTTTTCAAAATGTGATTAAAATTGACTAACAATTCTCCAAACAGTTTTACAAGTAAGACTAGAGAATACTTGAATAATGAACAGTCAAAGTAGAGTTTCCAAGGATGATAGCACAGTGGTATTCCTACTCATTGTCCCCTCAGCTCCACTCCCTAATCTAAAGGGACATTAGTCATATTCTGAATCTAGGGCATATATCCTAAACTGGGACAATAACCCTGCTTTCTGGGTGAGACTACCCTTCTCAGTGTTAGATATTTCATTTAGATATATTCCTAATAATAAGAATCATAAATGTCCAGCAGGAATTGTGGCTTGATTTGATTGAGAGGTTCTGGCCAACTGAAGCCTAACTGATTTTGAACAATTCATTTATCTTGCTGGGCCCCCATTTATGGAGTAGGTGATCTGTAATGTCCTTGTAACTCTAAAATCTTACGAATGAGAAAATGGCTTGTTGCTATCTTACCTACTAACCCTAGCTGAAAACCAAAACTGCACATTTTCCAGAAGTTTTATTTTTGACTTTGTACAGTTCAACTACTTTGAAAAAATAATTTGGTGCTGTCTTCCATAATATTGGGTAAATTTGTATCAGTCTCCATTTCCAGAAAATATCTTAAGTCTTTTAATAGAAACCCTTTAGAAATTATCTTAGGACTGGTTTGGGAATGGCAATGTCATTCTGTGGACTTTAAAGAAGTGACTTTTTATAAAATAAATGAGGCCCATGAGAAATACTTGAATAATTTTGGCTCTATGCTTACGTGTATTTACCTCTCTAAATGAGTAATGGAATGAATAAGAATGGTATCATAACTTTTTATATTAGGATAATTCCATTTTCTGGAATATCTTACTTTTTCTTTCATAATTAGGATAGTATTTATATCTCTGGGCTTACCTCTTCCACCTTTGATAGCATGGTTGTTGCATTGCAAAGCAACTGAATTCTATATAATTTGTGTATGACCAGGTGAAGAAAACCTCTGTCCTCCCCTCGGAAAGAAAGGTTGGTGGGCCAGAGGTAAAGCTGCTGTTACAACTTATGCTTCTCAATCAGAATTTGCTCTTGTCATGGCATTAAGCAGAAAATCCCCCCAGAACTGAACAACAGCTGCTGGATAATTTTTTCTTTTGGCTATTCTAGTAAATTCACACCCACAGCCTTCGGCCTAACACATTACACTTTCACTGCTGCCGCATTCGCAGCTTTCAATTTGCTTATTTCGGCGCATGGCTGGTTGAAAAGCTGCATGAAGATATAAATATGTATTCAGAGAGAAAATGAATTTAATTATACCCTATTCTTTTTATGTTGTCTTTCTTCTCCCACTTTATTTTCTTTTAAAAATCATTATAATTTTGCATCCTTTCTTTTCCGTTTTTTCTTTTTGCTGACCAGTCCCCTAGCTACTTTCTCCCTGATACATGTCACTTAGGGGTGTGCAAAGAACCAGTGCTGAACTTCCAAACTGATCAGAGAAGGCTAGCCCAACTGAAAGAACTTAGAGCCAAGTTTTTCCTTTCATAGATAAGAACCATCTTGATTGTGGATAGCAGAGGACAAAAATTGCTAGGGAGGAAAATTCTCAATTGGACAATTGGGGCAAAGAACTTTCCTTAAAATTGTCAAAAGTGTTTGCTTACACCTTCATCATGGTCACTATTTTTTTTCGTCGTGATTCTAACTGTGCAATTGTTGAGATTTTGTGGGTTTAAATTTTTTTTTTCTTTGATTTTTTTTTAGAAGACCCTGGAGGTACATTATAAAGTTTTATACTTTGTTTTTATTTTGAAATCTTTAAAATGTATAAGACTTTTATTCCCTTGAGCAAAAGCTAATTATCATATTGAGCAATTGCAATTTTTAAAGACTATGTAAAGAGATACGAGGATCACTTTTATATTCTGCCATTTTACTTGTAATAAGAATAACTCTTCTCCTGGTAAGAAGGATGCTTTATTATTGGCATTGCTCAGTTTATTGGTGATGGACAGTACTGAAGCAATGAAAAATGGCCAAAATTCACATGTGAAAAAAAATTATATGTGAATATCCTCAAAGGAGGACTAAATAATATAAGTAAGGAAAAGTATTGATTCCTTGCATTACTAGAATTAGGCATTCTAATATTCATTTATTCAAACAATTAGAGCACTCTACTGTGTTCTAGAAACTTTGCTAGGATAAATTGCCAAAGTAAATCTCAAAGAGTGTCCAAAAGGTCTTTTCAAATCCTTTGCACATCCCCAAGTATCATTTTTGAGCACTTTCCATCTGTCATTTTGTTCATCTTTCTCTGTCTTTCTTGATCTTCTACCGTGAAAGCAGACACAGGAACGTGCTCTGTTAGTACAGGATGAAGAGAAAATTAAAAGGCAAGAGAGATCTGCTGAAAGAGCCTTACCCCAGCAAGAAAATGAAGAAATTCTTCCCAAGGTTTCTATTCCAATCCCTGAGGATCACAAGTCTCTCAAAAAGTGCCACCTCTACTCTAGTACTTTTCCATCTCCCCGTATTCCCTTCATGATGTCTTTTCTTGTGGTCCTTGCATTAGCTGTTTGGTGGTTGGTCTTTCTGTGATCGGAAAACAGGGTGCTCATCTGAAATGTCAAGACTAATACCAGTGAACTTTTGTCCTTGACTTCAAATGTTTTATCACCTATATGATGCCTCTGATAGTTCACTGTCCTAGGGAAGCTCTTGTGATCATTTTTCTGTCAATAAAATGTTACTTTGTAGAATATGTATTGTGGGATAAAAGGAGTAGCAATGGATTGATTACCCAAGCCAGTTTTTCTGAACTGAAGTTAACAAATTTAGACAAATCAGATTTAAGCACATGGCAAGTTGGTACTTTTCCCAAAAGCTTTAAGTCTTTTATCCTGCATGTTCTCACTGTTGACTGTTGCTGTGTCCTCACCAGTGTCTCACACAAACCAGGAGACTCTCTAGAAACATTTCCAGGGAACTTTCCCAGGCTCCTGTAGTCATTTGTGTGGCATGGGCTCTGTAGTTTAAGAAAAAAAAAAAAAAAAAATTGACTTGCTAACCTTTCAAAAGCCTTAAAATGATAAAGTTTTAATCTATAAATCCATAACCACTCCTTTTCTTAGAGTATCAAGCCGGTATATACAAAGGCCTTTTTCTGGAAAAGGGCTTTTGACATCTGTGGCCTTTTTATGAGTATTTCTGAGCTGTACAGGGACAGATGACTTTATCCTGCTGGTGTATAGAAAAGATCTGCAAAGGCTACATGCTGTCTTTTCATAAGCAGAGTGTTGATTTAGTTTAAAGAAAATGGTGCTGGTGTCCCCTGGCCTCTGGCCAGGGCTGAATATCTCAGATTACTCTATCTATCTTTAAATGTCCTGGAATACAGATTTATTTCAGATCTGTACATAAACAGCCCCTTCTCTGAATTAAAATACTGTGTTACTTTGTTATAGTTTAAATAATTACATTGCTATAGAAGCAATATTTAGCCATTATGATAAGCTTAACATATATTGAGAGATATATAGATATAGATATACTTTGTTCTCCTAATATACTTCGGACCTGTTTGTTCCTATACCCGTGTTGAAAATCGATTGTTTTTAATCACTGGGCTTGTGAGCTAAAGTTCTGTTGTGATAAGTTATATGTCTCCTGTTTGCATGTTAATTTATAAGGCTTCCCTGAAGTAAATACGAGCACTCTCTCCTCAGAACACAACTTGGATGCCTAACTTGTTGTTTTTTTTAACCTCAGTATTAATGAAACTTTGCATGTAGCTTGTTTTTTTTGGCACTGGAATGTACCAATATGTGTGATTTGGTTAATGTCTCAAATATTGTTTTGAACTTTGCGTTTATAGCGTTATCAAACTGGGATTATTGCACTTGGTGTAACTTCTCAGTGCTTTTCAGTTGATGAAACTTCTAAACAAGACTTTGATTTTGAAAAGCTGGCCTCTTAGACCAAAAAAAAAAAAAAAAAAGAGCAGTAAAGCCAAGAATCTTGTCCTTCAACATCCACAAGTATTATCTTACTGTCTCTAGAGACATGTGGACATAATTCTCTCTGCTATTTCTTGAAAACTGCTACTATCATAATAGTGGGAAAAGAAGCAAGGACCAGGCAAGGTTAAAAAAAAAAATTGATGTGCTTGTATATCTTTCATGTCACAAGCTATTTCTGTTTATAACAAATATTTTATAAACAAGCATATTTATTGATTCATAATAAGAAAAGAGAGCTCTCAAATCAACCTGAAATACTGCAAAGCTATTTTATAATACACAAAGTGATAATCATGAGTACCCACCTTTATTTGTGAAATAAGATATAAGTGTCTGCTTAGTGAAATAACAAATGAAACTATCGCATTGGTTATATTATTAAGTCTTTTTTAAAAAAAAGGAAATAATCTTAGAATTTTATTGATACTTTTATAACTGTTTCAGATTATATTTCCTGAAGTTCTAGTTTTCATCCTTGTACACAGCTTTTTATTAATTACTATTATAAACGTAACCCTGAATTTTG
This sequence comes from Callospermophilus lateralis, assembly GCF_048772815.1. NCBI lineage: Eukaryota > Metazoa > Chordata > Mammalia > Rodentia > Sciuridae > Callospermophilus > Callospermophilus lateralis. Next base: position 123,517,722 of record NC_135311.1, on the reverse strand, counting down.
TTTCTTTTTGTATTGGAGTTATTTCAAGTCCATTAGAAGTCTAGTGTGAGCCAACAGTAATTTTCAGTTTTCTGAAGTACAAGAGTCCTCAGAGACTCTTATTGACAAAGGAAAAGCCATTTCTTCCGTAAATAGGTTAAGAATGGTTGAGAGGAGACTGGCCAAGCCCTTGTATTGGACAAAGCTGGCTAATGCAGTCTCAAAAGATAGACCCATCGTAGTTATCACAGGAAAAATATTGGACATTCCAGCTTTGTATTGCCTAAAGTTAATGCTGCCAATATTTGTAACATGAAGCTATAAATAGTGTTGGCTTCTTTCCCCCAACATCATTCCATTCTCAGTACCAGAAGCATTTCCATATAACTGTGTTGGCTTTACCCTGGTTCAGCTTCTTAATGGTGGGTAGAGATGTAAAGAACAATGTGGGGGCTGAGGCCCTGGGTTGAATCCCTGGCACTGCAAACAAACAAAATATATTTGGATTAAATTAATCAATACAGACCAATGTAAAGTTGTGGGATTTTACCTTAGTTTTGTCATTGATCATTTCCAGGGTAATTCCAAGAAGTTCATTTGACTACTTGGTGCCCAGATTTCCACCTAGTAATGTGGAGACAAACCTACCTCATGAGAATGAGTCTAGTGTTTACTTCAGCAGCACATATACTAAAATTGCAGTGATACAGAGAAGATTAGCAAAAAAGAAATAAAGAAAAGAAAAAGAATGAATCTATAGCTCTTTCCTGGAACCAGAAGCTCGAGTTTTTTAATTCTTGGTCTTTGAAGGACTGGGAAGATGGAAATTAAGAAATAAACAGGCATGCATTAACTTCTTGGAATTTTCTAATTTGGCAGAATTAGAAAATAGCTATCTTTATTTCCATCTATTCCTTTTGACATTTTACCAAGCATCTAAAACTACTAAAGTTAAAATCTCTTTCCAAAACCTGTAGTCCCAGCTGCTCAGGTGGCTGAGGCAGGAGAGGACCCTATAAGTTAACAAATTCAAGACCAACCTAAGCAACATAGTGTAATTTTAATGTCTTTCCAAATTTATCCTATTCTTAATAAACTCATCTTTATCCAAGTGATATTCCGAGTAACATGTACTTAAAAATAAAACCAACATCTATATTTTGACCTGTCTTTTAGCCACTTTCTTATATGTAGACACTTGGAATATGCAGGAGATTCTATTTCCATGGGTCAATTCTATTACTTATTTACAACTTCAGTAAAAAAAAAGAAATTTAAAGAGAGGAGATACTTACTTTGTTGATTAAAACTAGACTTGAGATTATCTGCGGAGGAGATTTTCAGTTGTCATCCTAGAACCTAGTAAGCTTCTTTCTATTAAATACTATTAAAAATATTACCCTGAAATTTCTTTGAATATAATCCAATTCACTTTATTCTATTTTCCAAAGTCATTTCTGAAATAATTCCTATGAATCAACCTATAGGACATGCTAGGCACTAGATGTTTAATGACTTTTTTCAAAGGTATTTTCAATTAAAATTTATACTTGTGCTTCAACACAGTGGTCAGATATTCACAAAAGGAAAATAGAAAAAGTAAAAACAAAATGAAACACTTTCTCATTGTTCCCTTTCCAAGGGTCTTGAGCATAGTAAAGACACATGGAACTTCTCTACGGAGTTGCTTTCCCTCATGCTCCTCTTCATAGAAATTATAAAATCCAAGACTTCTTTACAGCATTTTCTACAGCTTTGAAAAAAGACTGTTTTATCATACATAGAAATTTCACTTTTTTTCAGTACGCTCGAACTACCCCGTTACTTGTAATTTTGGTACCAGAAACTGAGACAACTCCTTATTCTCTATCGTGCATGGCATGTGGAATTACCACGTTGGCCTCCTCTGCACCATAGTCTGTAGTATCAGAAAACCTGCTTTTCTTTCTGATGCTGTTACCCCTCATGCCTTAGGATCTTCTTTTTACTGCAGCAGAATATAATACGAAAACTTTAATAATATCCTAACTAAATGTATAGAGGACAGACTGTTGAGGAAAGATACTTTAGGAGTGCTTTTCCCATCCTCTGTGGTTGATATCTTAGAAGATCACAGTGCCCTGACCTTTACCTTGGTCAGAATCCTCTTTCAGGTGAATAATAGAATTAGGCATTCCAAAGATTAAAGGAAGGGAAAGGCACAGAGTCTGAACTCTCTCTTCTGGTCCCCAAATCAATGAAGGCATTTCAGCATCTCATTTTCTTCTCTACTGTCTCCTGTCATTTTTTAAAACAGAGTCTTCAGGCTGAAGATGTAGCTGAGTGGCAGAGTGTATGCTTAGCATTCTCAATGCCCTGGGCTCCATCCCAAGCACTACCATTTAAAAAGACAGAAAGAAAACAAAAATAAAAAATCTTCCTGTGTATAGGATTCTATCTCAACAGAAAAGGAATTACAGACATGGCGCCAGGCGTGGTGGCCCATGCCTATAATCCCAGCTGCTTGGAAGACTGAGGCAGGAGGATTGCGAATTCAAAGCCAGCCTCAGCAAAAAGTGAGGAGTTAAGGAACTCAGTGAGACCTTTCTCTAAATAAAATATAAAAATAGAGCTGGGAATGTGGCTCAGTGGTCAAGTGCCCCTGAGTTCAATCCCCAGTACAAAAAAAAAGGACATGGCCACTGCCATCCATTCATTTATTCTTTGCCTACTAGCAGGGATGCAGAGGCATAGATCCCTCTCTCCCTCTCTCCCCTCCTATGTTTGGCTCTTCTCTACAATATCATTTAGAGATTTAGAGACCATTTAGAGGCTAGTCTTGCAGCCTATGCTTACATCATCCCCCAAGATAACACATTACATCTGAGTCTGTGTATAAATCACCTTTATATTACATCAAATCAGTTTTCCTCCAGCTTTTACTTATTGATCTGAGGGCAGGGATTTTAAGGAGTTTTCTGTCTTCCACATGATAGTTCTTCACATAGGTAAAGATAATTCTCATACTGGAATTAATCCCAGTTCTTGCCCTTAGGTAACTTAGTCTTCCAGATCTATCCCAGCCTTCCTCCTAGCATGTTGTCCTTCTGCTCTCTTTCTTTCTTTTTCTAGTCTTTCTTGTTTTATCAGCCCTTTCCTCTTGGCTATGTTGCCCACAGATTGCTTCCCTGCAATTTATTAAGCTTGCTTGCCCCTCTTTCCCTACCTCCCTCTCCTTCCCTCTCTTCCTTTCTCCCTCTCTTCCTTCAGAGATTTTGAAATTCCTAGTGTTCCTAGTTTTTCATAGATAAGAATAGAGGTGGAATAGTTTAATATTCTTGGAAGCTTCTTATGGCCCAGAATCCGTTGACAGTATCACTGTTAGGTTTTGAGGAAGCACACTACCAGAGCCTGCATGCTAAGGTCTGCTTTCCCTCTTTGACAGTCTGACTACCTTGAGTGCCCCCAGGTGATTGGGTTTATACTACGGTATTATGATAAGATTATGGAAACATACTTCCTGTTTAATATTCTGATTAGGATTTAGATCCCCACCAGAAAATGTGCTATTTAATATTTGAAAAGTTAACTCATCCCTTAGTTGTGTTTCCTCAAACCTATAAGATTCTTGGGGTTCAGAGGTCTGGGTATGTTCCCTTTCTTTGCCCCATCTATCACTTTTGTATCCTGGCTACCATGTTGCCTCTTATATGGCATACATTTGTAAAAACTAAATTAAATGATTGTTAACAGATAACAATGGATAAAATCTCTTGTATTGAGACATAAATTTGTGCCAAATTAATTACCACATACCATATGACTTGTCGCCAAGAATCCTATATGATCCCTGGTTTACTTAAGGATTTTTGAATCTCTGTGTGACTATTGGTAAATGTCAGTCTTTCTTGTAATTTAGTTCAATAAAAGCCCTTATCCTTTACCACAGCTACTAATCAACTATTTTCACTCTAGAATACAAGACAGCAGGCCAGGAAGGATGATGGTGCAGACCTGAAATCCCAGCAACTTGGGAAGCTGAGGCAGAAGTTTGAGGCCAACTTGGTAACTTAGGGAGAACTTCTCTCAAAGATTAAAAAAAAAAAAAATTTTAAAGTGCTGAGGATATGGCTGAGTGGTAGAGAACTCCTGGGTTCAATCCCAGTACTACACACACATATCCACATACACAAAAAGATGGATACATGTCTGTTTAAACTCATCTTGGAATGTTTTACATGATATAAAAATATCAAATGTATCAAACTATCCTGGGTTTTGTACATCATATGGATCAGAGGTTGCAAACTTTTTCTACAAAGGACCAGATAGTAAATACTTTCAAATTTGCAGGCTGTTTTACAACTACTCAGTTTTGCATTGTAGAGAGAAAGCAGCAAAAGCTACCTAATATGAATGACCATGACTATGTTCCAAAGTTTATTTATGAACACTGAAATTTGAATTGCATATAATTTTTATGTATCACTAAATATTACTCTTCCCTATCATTTAACATTGTAAAACCATTCTTAGCTCAGAGCCATCAAAAACAAAGAGAAGGTAGAATTTGGCCTGTTGGGCATAGTTTCTGACCTCTGATTCAGATCAAGAAACTAATTAATTACATTTTTTGCCTTTGTACCTTTGAAGAGCTGAAATTGTTATCATCTTTATTCACTATCAAAGTATTCTTGTCTTATTTATGATTAGAAATGGAAACCAAAAGACAAGGCTTTCATTTCTGTTTATCTGATATTAGGGTACACCTTGAGTGGAATCTAAAATTCTATAACCACCCTAAATTTACCCTCTCTTTAGCCATGTTTTAGAGATATATAATAAATATGGTAAAGACAGTGAATAATATATATATTATTCTTAGCATGTGTTTTTTTTTTTTTAACTCTTAGTGTTCTAGAACAGATATATAAATTTAAGTTTGGGTATCTGTTAGAAACATTTTTGGAAAGGTTCCTCTTTCCCAATTATCTTCAATAACGTTTTAAAAGGTTCCTCTATATCTTACTATTTAAAAAATAAAAAGATACTTCTGTGTAGGGAATTCCCCATTTCCAAGAGTCTGTTTGGGCAATAGTGATCAGTAAATCAGGAGAAAATAAAATAAGATTCTTTTGGAAGTGGCATTGTTCCCTATTTGACATGGTTATAAAATCTGAAGAGTTACCAGGATCCTTTAGCTCTGATACTCAGTTGAACAAAATATTTATCCACTAACAGTTCAACAAGGCTTTTAAACCTACAGAAATCTTCTAAAGAACTTCTCTTTTCCAACATTTTAAAAATATTTTTCTCACATTATTGTTCTGTTAATATGTAAATTTATCATGAATAAATCTTATTACAAATCAGATTCTGTTTACTACTAATCATTAGGGAAGTAGGAGCCAGTAATGCCATGCATGCATAGCCCCACTATGGAGAAAGGAGTGGGGAGGGAAACAAACAGCTGCTTCCACTGATAAGCAGGAGATGCCCGTCAGCCAAGTTTTCTAGGAAAGTTCTCTTGCTTTTTGTGTATTTTCACTCTTCTCTGTGGTCCAGTAATTGCCTTTGCTTAGTCCTAGACAGAGACAACCTCTTTGTGTGTATTCGGTTCTCTAAATATTGTTTTAAATCCGCTTGGAACTCATTTGACTTATTTATGTCAGATTCTAAAAACAATTTTCCCTAACCAATTTAACCAGTCACTACAAACGTGTAATTGTCACATCCGTTAAAAACATTTTAATGTGCTGAATTTGCCTTTTGTGGCTTTTTAAGGCGTTGTACAAATTAGTAGTTATTAACCATCCAGTATTGCCACTCTGATCAGACTGAAGATTGAGAGTGGAGTGGGTGTGGGTATGTGGGTGCAAGGAGAGCTTGTTCCTATGATGTGGAATTCACGGAAGGTGTACTGCTTTCCCTCTCACTTCACCTCAGGTAAACCTTCTCTTGCTTTCACAGCTCCAGATGTTATTGTATTTTTCAGGCCATTACTTAAAATCAACACTCCACATTTTGAAGTGGTCTGTTTTCTAGCTTCAAGTATGTACCTTGTGGCCATGTCTGAGTAATATGAAAATGTTGTAGTGTTTCTTCAAAGCCACATTCCTTCAAGGAATTTGTTGATAACGTTAGCACAGAAAGCCTTTTTCATTAATGTAGGTTTTTTCAGGAAGAGAAGACACCGTTGATATCTAAGAATAGTTTTCTGTTGCTTTTATTTCTGTGGAATAGAGATACTGTTTTCTAGATATAGTTTTCTGTTGCTTTTATTTTTGTGGAATAGAGATACTGTTTTCTAGATATTAAATTGGGGTATAATTTTTTAAATGCTTATTAAGACTTTAATCATTTTTAGAACTGGAACTTCTGTGAAAGCTTACTGACAACTTTAATTTTGTTCCACCTGAAATAACTAGAATTTTTGTGCTGGTTATAGCTCCTTTCTCTCCATCTCCATCACTGCACCCCAGCCCTTCATAGTATTATGAAATGCAACTGACCGCCAAAGATTTCTGGTCTCCTAGACATATTCAGTATAACCTTTAATATTTGCTCAAGCACTTTGACTTCTACAGATCTGTTCAGGTGTGAGAACGTTCATTTGATCTGTGGAGTCCTTGCTGGTGAGTGCAGTGTAAAGGCAAAATTTTCTATTACCTAATAGTTAAAATTTTGCACACAGGCATGTTTTTTTTAAGCTGTTTGCTTTTACATTCACCTACTCTGGGGATAATCTAATAACAGCACATTTTAGGAAATTGTAAAATCTATAGGAGCGGGGGGTATGGCTCAGTGGTGCATCAACTTGCCTAGCATGCTCAAGGCCAGATTCCATCCCCAGCACCACAAAAACAAACAAACAAAAAAACTATGTTTGAAGGATAATCATAATTAGCAAATGACATTGGCTGGCATTCATTAAAGAAAGGCTGCATTATGGAGTTATTTTCATGTAATAAACAATTTCACCAATTCTAATAAAAGCCAGTGTCTTCCTGAGTAAGCTTCTATCCAGATTCTATCCAGATATAAGCTTTATATACTGGAGAATAGCAGTGCGCCATGAAAGTGACTCTGAGCTTCATGGAGAAACTAGTGAGCACCTGTAAGGATGTATTTCTAGCTAGGGACCAGCACATACAGATATTAAAAGGGGGGGGGATCTCCAAGAGAGAGGAAATTGGAAGAGTAAAAACATATTGTATGATTCAGAATGGCACAGTAGAAGGGAAAGACAGAATTTTGAAATCATCTTTTGCTAGCCACATGGTAACTCTGTTGTTAGTTTATCCCCATCTTGATCGTTTGTGATTCTAATGTTCTTTTTGAAACTGCTAGCCGCCTGAGTTTTCCACTGAAAAGTGTACCAAAACTATGATTTATCAAGCTTTGGGGGTGGGGGGGACCGGGAATGTTTTTCTTTTCAGTAATTTTTGTTCTTTCCTCATTTGTTTCCTTTTTTGGCTGAAGAATGGGCTACTGCTGTTTGACTTGTGCTGTTTACACATAGCTTTTACAAAAGAAGCCATTACCACATCTGATTTATCTTTTATTGCAAGTGCCCATTGAAAAGCATTTGTTTTAAATGAAATGTTTCTTTTTTAACCTCCAAGTTGATGTTCCTACTGATTATTATACAACCAATGGAAATACTGATAATATTTTTTTCAAAATAGGAAAGAAATGATAAACATTTATAAATTTATAATGTCTAGAGACATTTGTTTTGTTTTTCTATACCCTTTCCATAGGCATTTAAAACCATTCTTTCCAAACTTGCCCTGTTTTGTTAAAAGAGAATAATGTAGGAACAGAGCACTCGCAATTAACTGATCTTATCAGGATTGGATTCTACATTTTTTAGCTTGCATGTTGCAGACCATCTGGGGATATTATTTAAATACATTGTTGACAATTTAAGTGACTGTAATATTTATTGTTTACTTTAGTTAAGAACCAGGAGCTGGACTCTTCTGCTGAGTTTCTTCCTTCTGTGCTTAGCAAGATAACCTCGGTTCCTGCTGGTTCTGTGGGCATTTGCAGTGCAAAGCATTTCTTACTGGGTTTGCAAAAACAAGGGTAATGTGCTCTGTGGGTGTATGTTGTCTGTGCACTCCCCCAACCCCAATTCCACTGCCACCCCAGTTCACCCCTTTTCTCTTATTAATACTTATTTTTAGCTGGACAGTTTGGCTCAGATCTGTAATTGCAGCTATTCAGGAGGCTGAAGCAGGAGGATCTCAAGTTTGAGGTCAGCCTAGGCAACTTAATGAGACCCTGTCTCAAAATTTTAAAAACATAAAGGGCTGAGGAGATAGCCTAGTAGTAGAGTTTCCTTGGGTTCAATCCCCAGGACTGCAAAAACAAAAACAAAACTTACTTGTAAAAAATCTTATTTAAAAGTCTAACAGATCCCTTCTTCCTAAAACATAGAAACACTCATCAAACTTTCATGTGCTAACTTCCCCCGAGATATTTGTGTTTCAGCAAACCGCAAAGTCATGGCCAAGATGATGGTAATACTTCAGAGTTGATCATACCATTATACAAGGCCAGCCTTAAGTTTCTTTTTATTTGACAAAATGTAAAATAGAATGAAGCGATTATGAAAATCAGTGATAGTTTTAATAGATGTGGTAGACTTGTTTACATTGTGTAAAGTGAAAATAGAGGTGAAATTTCAAATCTCAGGCTTTCTTCTTGAGGAAAATATATTGATTTCAGGAAGTGAATATGTGGGTAATAACAAAAAAAGAAAGATACACTTCTAGGCTTAGAGCAGTGAGACTATTATGCTTTAAAGGGGTTGTAGATTTTGTGACTAACTCAGAAGTTTTCTCCCCGTTTTCTTTCTTAATAAACAGTATATTTCTCACAACTAGTCATTAAAAATAGCCTATCCAGGGCTGAGCTGTGGCTCAGTGGTAGAGCACTCCCCTAGCAAGTGCGAGACCCTGGGTTCAATCCTTAGCACCACATAAAAATAAATAAAAGAAAGGTATTGTGTCCAACTATAACTAAAAAATAAATATATTTTTAAAAATAGTCTATCCAGTATCTTTCCTGAGAATCTTGACCTAGGAATACATATTAAATATCCTCATGACTATTTTAATTCTTCTATCACAATTCTTTCTTCAAGGCTCTAGCTCCCAGTGTTCTCTAAAATATACCAAGGACAAGGGCTGGGGGTGTCGCTCTATGGTAGAGTACTTTGTAGCATGCACAAGGCCTTCAGTTCCATCCCCAGCACTAACATCAAAGAAATAAAACATACACACACTGAGGACCTGGTTAAGAACCTGCTAACAAAAGCTAAAAGGAAGACCAACCTTAGTTAAATCTGCAGTCTTGGCCCACTATTTCCATGTAGGGACTAGATGTCTTTAATGCTCTGGTTCATGCATCTTTGCCAAAAGTAATACTTTAAGAAATATAAATAGGGGCTGGGAAAGCCACTCAGAGGCTCTGGGTTCAATTCTAAGTGCACACACGTGCGCGCGCGCACACACACACACACACACACACACCTACCTCTACTTGTGTGTGTGTGTGTGTGTGTGTGTGTGTGTGTGTATGTACATATATGTGATGGATGTGAAGTAAGATAGTGTTGATCCACAGTATATGTCACTAGTCTAACATTATTTAGATCAGTGTTGGGATATTTGATCATTAATATTCAAACTCTCGGTTGCTGTCACGACTTTGGCAGGATAGTGACCATTCCCAGTACTTGTCCTCACTGTTCCAGAGGCAGACATCTAATGGGAACTATACTGAGGAATTAAATCACAGAGACAACCACATTTTAAATTCACATTTTTAAGCATACCCCTGACATCTCTAAATCAGAAAATATTAGGTAAAATATAATGAGATGCAACTTCAATTTGAGCTATTTCTTTTCCACATAGATGTATTCAGACCATCATCATTGACTTTGACTTTCAAAAACCAACTTGTGGACTGGGGTTAGTGGTAGAGCACTTGGCTAGCATGTGTGAGGCTCTGGGTTCCATCATGGCTCCAAAAAGAAAAAGAGAAAGAAAAATTAAAAAAAAAAAAAAACAACTTTGGCAAATTACTAAGGTTTGATATTGTATTTATACGATTATTTTTACACTATTTAGCAGCTGACATTTCTTATCATTCTTTCTTTTAAATTCTCTTCCTTTAGGAACCTATTAAGATTTACTTTAAACTTTACTTAAAGTACAGGACATTAAGGAATTTTCTGCACTTACTTCATAAATTGTTGACCAGTCTCTTCAGGTTTTAAAGATCAATTCACTACTAAAACCAAAATACAAGAAGTTGTATAAGAAGATAATAAGAAAACACTTATTATTTTAGTATACCTTAAGGTCTTTTACATATGTACAGTGGCACACATAGTAAAATATAATTTTTCAATTAAGCAATTTTTAATATCTTTATTTTATTTATTTTTTTATGTGGTGCTGAGGATCAAACCCAGGCTAGGCAAATGCTCTACTACTGGACTACAACCCTAGCCCAGAAAAATATTTTTTAAATGCGTGAGAAATGAAACATGGCACATTATAAGAGGAGGCTTGGTCTTTAAAGTTAGCGGGTTTTGCCTCCTTCCTCCTTCGAGACATCTAATCCTGGCCCTGAGGCGGAAGTGCTTCCCTGAGGTTTCCTGCAAGCTTGGCAGTGCTGCTGCTGCTGTTCTTCATTTGGTCCTTATCTGTCTGCCCAAGATTTTGTTATATAGAAAAAGAAAAGCAGATGGACCTTTTTTCTTCCTTTTAACAGAGAATGGAGTTGTTTTTTTTTTATCACCACCCAAACGTAAAATTGATCTTCACTAAGTGAGGAACAAGTGACCAAATGGATGTGGGGAAATTACTATACAGATTCCCCTGGAACAATCTAGATGGCTCTCGCTTAAGTAGCAAATTTTTGGAAAGGTTTTCAGGATATATTTTCACTGTGATTCTTGTAGGAGAAGGTAGTCATACAAACATAACTGTGGTTCCTTTGATAGTCTCTTCAAATGAATAAATCTCTTAATCAAAAATAACCTGAAAAGCAGTTTTAATGGAAGGACAGCAAAATACCTGTTGTTAACAGTATCTGAGATCCGTACATCAAGGAAGGGGTAATTTATAACTCGTCATGGCACGTATATACACAGGGTTTGAGGAGTTTGAGACATAAATCCCTTTGAGTAAATAGAAAGCCTTTGACAAAACAGAAAATACTGAGTTATCATGCTTAGTAGAAACCATCAGCTTTTTAAATGAAATTGAGAATCTTTAGTGTCCATGTTTAATTAAACATTTGTCTAACCTGGTGTGGTGGTGTACCCCTGTAATTCCATTAGACCTGCTTTTCATATTCTTAAAACCAACTGGGTATCACTGTAGTACCTCATATAGGTAGAAGGTCTATTATTGAAGCATCTCTCTTCCTATAGATTCCCCCCATCAGTTAGGATAAGCAATGCCTAAATTAATACCTTTGAATCACATTAAGTCTCAATTTTGCCTTTCTGTCACTGTGGATGGTTCATACACAGCCATATATCAATTGGTATTCCTGGCAAGATCCCTTTAAAGTTTCCAGGCTAATTTAGTTTATGCATTTGTGAGTCTTATGCAACCAGTGGCCCTTGCTGATGGTCATAGCCAGCAGCAAAAACTCTGTCAGTTAAAATTCTTCACTGATAATCATATACCAAATTCTGGATGTCTTATGTCAGGAGGACTTTATATCTTCTTTTGGCCAGAGTTATCTTCTGTCTTTTCAGCTTTCTCCTTATATTTAAAAATATAATAGCAGCCACTAAGAACAGACTTTGTTAAGTGGACTTTGGACAATCATTATACTTCTTGAAATTAGAGTCAGATTTGATGTGTATTCTTTTGAACATAATAGGACATTTCCTTTGGTCCTATGTGAAATGTCTTCTGCTGTCTTGGTTAGAAGATGGGCTTTAGAACTAGAAGCAGACCAGAATCCAAGCCCTAGTGCCGTCACTTCCTAGCTCTAAGTGGCTTAACTTGTGCATTTCTTTGTTTTTATAAAATTGGGGAAATGACTCCTTCATAGTGAGATTGTAGAGAATTTAAATGAGAAAACATGTTAAAGTGATTAGGGCATGGTAAACATGCGTTATATTAGTTTTTCTCTTATTTTACTGACAGAAAAGATAATACACTAGACAGTGGGGTCTGGTCAAGTGAGCCACTGTTTATGTGCTTTCTAAACATGCCTTTCTAAATGTTTCAGTTATTAAATAGCAATGAGACAAAACAGAACCTGGATTTAATATACCTTTAACAAGTTTTTACTGAATATCTGATTTGTTCCAAAAATTATATAAGAAAGATATGAAGCCAAGTTAGACATAGTAAGGTTAAGGATGTTCTTATTCCCCAAAGTCCAACGGAAAAGACAGGTGATACCAGTAATGAGGGTATATTGAGAACCGAACAGGAATGGTATCTAACTACACTGTGGACACTCAGGAAAACTCCCAGAAGAACTGATACTTGAGCTAGGCATAGACTTCCAACCAGAAGGAACAATATTCACAAAATAATGGAGGCAGAAGACAGCTCGCTGTGTACTAGAAACTGCAAATAGTTTTGAGTTAATGGAGTGAAGGCTATATGTGGATATGTAGCAGTATGAAGCTAGAGGGAGAGGTAGGGGTCAGATTTTGAAGGATTTTTCCATCTTACTAAAGTGTTTGGACTTCAACCAAAGGGCAGTGAAGATCTGCTGAAGGGTTTTAAGCTGGAAACTGGGAGGTTTCAGTGCTTCATGTTAGAAATAAACACTTTAGCAACAGAATGGAGGATATATTCAAAGGTTTGAGGTGAAAAAAAAAAAAGAAGAAAAACTGTTGAGAGTTTCCATAATAATCTGGGTGAGGCATTGTAAAAGCTTGAATGGAGGTAGCAAATGTGGTAATAAAGACAGGCAGACAGATAAGGGGAATATCAGAGTAGAATAAAGATGACTTGGTTATATAATCTCCGATGGATTGAGTAAGGAAGGCGTTGAAGATGACTCTAGGGCATGGAGCACTGGATAGATGACAGTACCATTTACCAATGTAATAGAGATAAGGAAGGTAGCTGGGGTGAGAGGCGCAGGCCGTGGTTGGATGAGTTTAGTATAGGGCATACCTTCGAGGATGGTTGGTAAATCATGGGCTCTGTTGTCTAAAAGATCCAGTCAGCAGAGCCAACTGAAAAGGTGAATTTGACCATAGGTGAGAGTGCTATAAATGGTAATCCAAACCAGCTGTTAACAGTTTTCTTTTTATTTCTAATCTAGCACATATTTGGTGCTCAGTAAATATTTGTTGAGTTGAAAGTATAATGGCTACAACCTTAACCCTGATCTCTTATATATATGCTTTGGGGGAATAAAGAGATTGATCTAGTTGTAGACAACTTTGTGGCACTTGACAACTGTGGGTCAAGTGGCTCTGGCCTAAGCAATGTAATTAATTCACAAATAGCTCCTCCTCCTCCTCCTCCTCCTCCTCCTCCTCCTTCTTCTTCTACTCCTCCTCCTCCTCCTCCTCCTCCTCCTCCTCCTCCTCCTCCTCCTCCTTCTGGCACTGGGTATTGAACTCAGGAGCACTTGACCATGGAACCACATCCCCATCCCTATTTTGTATTTTATTTAGAGACAGGGTTTCACTGAGTTGCTTAGTGCCTCACAGTTGCTGAGGCTGGCTTTGAACTCATAATCCTCCTGCTTTGGCATCCCAAGCTGGTGGATTTACAAGTGTACACCACCATGCCCGCTCACAAATAGCTTCTTGATGACAGACTGTTGCTTATCATTTGAGCAGATTGGCACCAAATTGGCTCTTATTTGATTTTCCTAGGTGTTTTTCTTATTATTAGTCAGCCTTCCCAGTTGTGACAGGTTTGGAGAAGCCTTGAAGTTCCTTTCCATGTGAGTGGGGTTGGATACCCTGTTCCACAGAGCTAGGGCTAGCCTACAGCAATCCGAGAAGGCCTATTTGTTTATTATTGGCTAATCTGTTTTTGAACAACCTCAAAAGAAATGGTGAGATAAGTGCCCTAAAAGTAGTACAGCATGCTGTGTGTCACAACAAATTAAATCTTTTGTGCTCCAGGTCCTCTTATATTAGAGGTGCCCTGCTAATCATTTGGTTAAATTAAATGAATCAGTCTGATGCATTAGAATTTACAAACAAAAAAAAATGTTTTTATGTTATTGTATTTGATCTTCAGACCTCTACAAGTCCAAGTTTTATTCTCATTTTAAGTATGAGGAAATTAATATTCTATTGGTAATATACTATTGGCAAGAATGTTTTTTGTGTCTCTGATCTGCAGACAGAAACAGCCCTGTTGTCAGTTTCTCATTTCTGTTCTTCATGTTCCAAGTCGTTTCATCCTCAGTGATTATGAAAGCACCACTTACTCTGGACTCAGCTCGTGCCTGTTGAGATGCTCTTGTGTCACATGTTTCAAGAGGGTGGAGGAGTGAAGTTGGCCCAGAGTTCCTGGGCAGGGCGTCTTTTCTTGCCTTAATAGAGCACTGGTTTATATTCACCACAAGTAGGCTGGCTCACAGAGTTAGGAGTAGCAGTAATTTTTAAAAATATAATAAACACATGTAACATGGTTTGAGCACTAAAATATGTACACTGGTTCAAGCTTAGTCATTGATTCCAGGAATACTTTCTTAAAAGAGTCCCTTTCTATTATTAGGTTCCTCTGTGGCATGTAATATGGTAAAGTGACCTTACCAGAAATTAAGGCCTTAAGTGGCTTCTTTACATATGCACATTTCAAGCGAGCACGTGCAGACTGTTGCTTGCCACTGCCTTTGGCTTCACTTAGATTGTTCATTTTTCCAAAGGTTCATATTCCTGCAGATGGGAATTCCTCCTTCTCCTCCTCCACTTAGAGCACTTGATGTTTCTTTAAACCTATAGGAATAGGTGCATCTTCTGTAGTGCTATCATCTTCTCCCCGTACTTTTTTAAAACTATTTTTTTTCTGTGATGAGAAGCATTTAGCCCAGGAGGAAACTGTGTTTCCAGAATTTATCTCTCTCATAAACTGAAGTGTTTTGTCATTCATCTGTGAAGAAACACATCTCAGCTGCTGGTCATTTGTATTGTTTTCAGAGAAACATTTCACTATTTTGGATAGCACGTCTGATGTTGTGACCATGATTAGAGTGTCTGCTACCTGTGTCTCTCTCTTCCTGCCAATCTAATCTAGATTTTAGCTTCTCTGTTTGGAGTTAGCATGATGATGCCTGAATCTCGGAGATATTTTTCAACCTGATCAGCTTCTCAAGAACCTGTTATGATTGACTCATAAATTGTACTGTGTCTTGTGTATAGTAAGGAGTTAGGTATTTAGGAATGACAAAGTGACTTCTGTAAGTATTCTCCTGAAGAGAATATGTTATACAGCCAAGATCATAAGACTACAAAGTGCTAGGTACTGTATGAGGCACATGGGAATTAATTCTCAGATTAACAGTGTTACAGAAATATGACCAAAATGATTTGGAGTTGCTTAAGCTGCAGATAAATGTAGCAAATGGCAGCAGTTCTTGCTTTTGACTACCTCAGAGCCGAGATTTTTGGTTTATATTAACATTGGTGAGGCATCTTAAAAATCATTGTTGATTCTTAAAGTTCATTATGTTCCACCGCTTATTCCTAACCTTCTTGTTTTCGTATGTGTTCGTTCATTTGTAGAGTATAAATGGCATTCGCACCGAGGAGGTGGCTGTGGTGACAAAAGGGTCATCTACTAACCCTGACTCTGAATGGGAGGGCCCCAAGCAGTTGGTAGTTCCTAGTGAGAGCCAGATGACCACCCCATCGGCGTCTCCACAGAGCTTTAACCTTGGCTCCCTCTCCACAAGCAGCAAGGAGACAGAGGAGAAGGAACAGGGGGCAGCTGGCTCTCCTGATACTAAGGAGATGCCAAGAGGCCCAGGTGGGGAATGTCCAGGAGTGGAGGGACAGGCCAGTGTCTTAACACCCTCAGTAACACCAGCTTCCTGTCAGCTGCAACTTGGTGAAAAAAAGGCAGACAGTAGTGAAGAACATGTCCCACCAGGAGAGCCACTTGGAAAACAAAACGGATCATTTCTTGACTTACGTGTGGGTACCCAGTTCCCCACCCTCATTCGAAGTTTCCAGGTAGTGACTGATTGGATGACTCAGGTGTAATGACTCTCTGGGAGAGGGCCAGAATCTGTCCTATGGAGGAGGTGGTGGTGATGGTGGTGAGATAGCAGCTTCTCTTCTTTTCTTCTTCAAAATCACAAAGTAAAATTAAAGCCTTTGATTATAATAAAGAAATTAATTCAGAGGAATCAACTCTATGACTAGGTACCTTCTTCCCTGATAACTTAACAAAACTCTTGGGAATAAATTCCAGCTATTTACTTTATGAAGCTGGTGTAAGTATGTTCATCTATTAGTTGTTCAAGTAAGTAGAGGTGAAGGAAAGAGGTGAATTTTGGAGACTTCCGTGGTGAGGAACCTTCAGTGTTCTGAGACCATGTTCAAAAATTTCCAGGACTCCTCACAGGGGCAGCTGATCTTTTGATGAGATTTCAGGCCCCAATAATCGATATACTATAGCCCCACTGTGTAGCCCACCATACCCACTGACCCTACTCCTAGGGGATTCTATGATTGTAGGCACTAATTCCCTGTGCCAAGGTGGATGGTCACTTAACCCAATCACAGTCCAGTGGTAGTTTTAAGGTGACTGGGGAAGGTGAGCAGATAGACAAGAAGGTCTTTGATATTCCACTAATGTTCATTCTTCTGAAATTCTGAGATTAATCACCAGGTGGTGGTAGAACTGATTTTTTTTCTTTCCAGTTTTCCAAATTCTGCTTCTTTTCAGTGAGCCCAGTGTGAATGTCTGACATTGATTTGAGAGAAGTTAATGAATCCCAGGGTAATGCATTCCAGTGCCTCTGCTGTTTCTTGTACCATTTTGTATTTAGTGGAGGAAATGTGGCCGATTTTCTTAATTATAATGGTACAGCCACAAGGACAAATGAAAGTGATGGCTATTTGGCAAATAGTTTTATATTCAAATTCTGAAGGTCAATCTGAAGTGTTTTATAATACAAGTCATAACTGTCTGATCTTAAAGTTTTCCATTAAGCTTATGAAAGTGATTACAGTAATGCTGCTTTTTAATATCCCTCATGATGTGACACCCTGTCAGGAGGACTTTGGAATAGAGTCCAAGACTTGGGCAGAGGAAACACCTTTGGAGATTCAGCTCACCCTTTGCTTGATTCTAGCTAAAGCTTTGATCAGATCAATGTCAGAAGGTTTAGTTCTTCAAGCCTTCAGCAAGACTCTGATAACTCGGTTACTTTACTACTTCACAGCCCCCACTGGTGAAGACTCAGACTGTCACCATCTCAGATACTGCAAATGCTGTGAAAAGTGAAATCCCGACCAAAGACGTCCCCATTGTCCACACCGAGACCAAGACCATCACTTATGAGGCTGCCCAGGTAGGACACCTCATGGTGCTTCAGAACAAAGACTGGAGTAGATACGATAAATGTTCACAGGATTTCTAATCATTTTCTGCAAATAATAACAGCTTTTTTTCCTGGGCAGTTCTTTTTAGAAGGGATTACTGATCTGAGAATACCTTATTAAAAGCAAGATTGTTGTGGCTAGAGGTGTGGCTCAGTGGTAGATCGTGTGCTTGGGATGAGTGAGGCCCTAGGTTCAATCCTTAGCACCAACCAACCAACTAACAAAATTATCTTGGGTCTGACTGCTTATTTCCACCTAATTCACTTGGGAAAGTCAATCAGAGTGATGGTTAAGAATATGGGTCAGATAAACCAAGTTCAGGTCTCAGCCCCTCCATTTATCATTATTTTTTTTAATATTTATTTTTTAGTTGTAGTTGGACACGATACCTTTATTTTATTTATTTTTACGTGGTGCTGAGGATCGAACCCAGGGTGTCACATGTGCTAAGTGAGCACTCTACCGCTGAGCCACAACCCCAGCCCTCAGCATAAAATTTTTAAAAAGAGCTGGGGAGGAGCTACAGTAGTAGTTCAGTGGTAGAACACTTGCCCAGTATGTGTGATCCTCAGCACCACATAAAAGTAAGTAAAATAAAGGTTTAAAAAATATAATAACAAAAAAGTGGGGCTGGGGATGTAGGGTGGTGCTTGCCTAGCATGTGTAAGGCCCCCAGTTCAATCCCCAGTACCTAAAAAAAAAAAAGCCAGTCTTCCCAAACTTCTGTTTCTTTGGCTATAAATGGGGGATAATGTATCTACCCACTGGAAGATTTGGAGGAAGATTAGGTGAAATAAAGTCCAGAGTGTAGGATTTTAGTTTGATAAATGAGAAGTTGCTTAAAGTTCTCTGGTGGGGGTAATAAAGAAGCATAATTAAAGCAATGATCTTATAAGAGGGTTCCTAAAGCTGTGTGCTACATATGTTAAAGTTGGGGGGCTAGAGACAAAATTATAACTAGGGTGGATCTGGGAAGATGCTTATAAAGAGCTGAAGTATAACCTTAGGAGAGGAGAGGAGAGATAAATCAACCAAGATAGAGAGCCTGGCATGGCGTGCATGACGGTAATCCCAGCTGCTTGGGGGAGGCTGAGGCAGGAGGATCACAAGTTTGAGAAGCCAGCCTGGACAGTTTTCTTTCTTCTTCCTTCTTGTATTCATTCATTCATTCATTCATATATGTGTACAAATTGGGGATCCAATCTAGGGCCTCACGCATGGTATGGCCGGGCAATTTAGTGAGACCCTATTTAAACAAAAATTTTTTTAAAGGGCTCTGTGTATAACTTAATGGTAGAGAACCTGCCTAGCATGCAGGAGACTCTGGGCTCAATCCCCAATACCTCCCCCTCAAAAAAAAAAAAAAAATAAGAGAGAAAGAAAAATGAATGAGTAGGACTTGGCAATGAAGAGGACTGAGAAAAGGAAGGAATCAAAAATTAATTTAAGATTGTGTATGCTATTATGCCAGAGGATGTAGAAAATGAATTACTTACATATGGGAAGGAATCCCTTTAAACTCTCACTACCATGGAAACAACCTAAATGTCCATCAGTAGAGAGCTGGTTAAGTACATTGTGGAACATCTAATTAAGGTAATTCTATGTGGCTTCTGCATGGGAACGAGCTACGTGATAAATCTGTGAATGCTGCAGTATGGTGTGAATAACATGCTACTGTTTGTGGAAGGGAAAAGAAAAGTATATATAGCTGTGTATGGAAGAGCTATGTGTGTGGGCTTGGATAGCAGTATACTCTCTCTGAATGGATACTACAAAAAACTAAAATAAAATAACAAGAAGTGTGCTGGCCTCTGATGAATGAAAATGGAACTGTGGGACTTCTGGTCAGAAGTAGGAGGGAGACTGCCTTTTCACTTTACACCATTTTGAAGTTTTTGAAGTTTGTAGCCTATATACACCCTCCCCCCCAGAAAAAGTGATGGTTCAAACGAAATTTTTCTAAAAATTAGGGCCACACACTGCCCACAGAAGTCTATGTGGTAAGAAAGCAGTCACTTCAAAATAACCTGAGAGAGATGGGGTTGGGTGAGGGCCCCATGGCTGCCCATCCGCTGAACCCTGCTCCAGGGAGTCAGCTTGCTGAAGCTCCCAGGGAGTGGGGCCATATAAGCCCCAAGCCCAGAGCTGCATGCTGTAACTGTAGTGGCCATCTCCATGGACACAGTGTATGGCTCAGCAAGCAGCTCAACAGCACTGGATGTGTACACCGCCTCAAGGGCTGCAGCAAGGCCAAACTGCTTGCAGTATGCTTGGGCAGCATGACCAAGGTCTACAGCTTGTAAGGGTCTGGATTCCTAGCTGTGTCTTCATGGAGGACTTGGCCCAGATGTTTGGGGGACTACTTGCTCTTACCAGTATCCCCTCAGCTCTAACGTGGTTGATTTATCTATGCCTAGAAAGCTTAGGCTCATTCATCCAGGCTGTGCCCTGGAAAGCACACAGCCATCCTCGAACAGAAGTACAGGCTGCTCCCCTCACAGGGGTCCTGCCTATGAAATTTGGAAGGACCCAAGGACAGTGCTGATACCGTGACCATCTACTGGTTGTTTGCAAGGCCTCATTTGTAGAGGCCACTGGAGTCACATCACAAGCCCTACCTTTAGGCGGTGCATCTTTTCTGAACACTAGACCAGAAGCTGCTGGTTTAGTCTCATACTGTGGGGGAAGGTTATATTTGTTCTGTAGTTGCATATATCAGCCAAAAGCTGGAAAAAAAGAGATTAAGAACATTCCCAGGGTGGTCTTAATTCTGATCAGTTTCTTCTTTCCCTCCCTCTCTCTCTCTCTCTTTGAAATTGAAAAGTCAGCTGGGCACAGTGGGGCAAGCCTGTAATTCCAAGAATTTGGCAGACTGAGGCAGGAGGATCACAAATTCAAGGCCAGCCTTAGCAACCTAGGGAGGCCCTAAGCAACTTTGTGAGACTGTCTCTCTCAAAATTTTTAAAAAGGCGGGAATGTAGTTCAATGGTAAAGCATCCCTGGGTACAATCCTCAGTACCTCAAAAAAATTTTTTTAATTGAAAAATAATTTAAAAGATTTAGAATCTAATGAGAGCAATGTCTCTGGGTGGTAGCATTTTAAGTTCAAGCCAACTGGAAATGCTGGTGCAGTTTAAAAGTCAGGTGACCAAAGACAGTTCCTCAAGCTGGAACCAGATTATAGAACCACATGCCAAAAACATTCATAGGAGAAAAGAGAGCCTTTTAAACAAATGGTACTGGGAAAACTGGTTATCCATATAGAGAGAATGAAACTAGACCCTTATATTTCAACTTGCATAAAAATCGACTGAAAATGAATCAAAGACCTAAGAATTAGGCTGTGTGCTGTGGTGCATGCCTTAATCCCAGTGGCACTAGGCAGAGGCAGGAGGATCACAAATTCAAAGCTAGACCCAGCAAAATCAAGGCACCAAGAAGCTCAGTGAGACCCCGTCTCTAAATAAAATACAAAATAGGGCTGAAGATGTGGCTCAGTGGTCGAGTGCCCCTGAGTTCAATCCACGGTACCAAAAAGAAAAGAAAACGGAAAAAAAGATCTAGGAATTAGACCAGAAACTAACACTCCAGTGTGTAAGCACAGGCAATAACTTTTTCAATAGAACCCATAAAACTTGGGAAATAAAGCCAAGAGTTAATAAGTGGGTTGGCATCAAATTAAAAAGTTTTTGCACATCAGAGGAAACAATTAAGAATGTGAAGAGAGAACCTATAGAATGGGAGAAAAATCTTTGCTAGCTATTCTTCTGACAGAGGATTAATATCTAGAATATATAAAGAACTCAAAAATTTAATGCCAAAAAATCAAGTAACCCAATTAATAATGGGCAAATGAGTTAAACAAATACTTCTCAAAAAAAGAAAGAAAGAAAGAAAGAAATACAAAAGGCCAACAAATTAAATATGTTCAATATTATTAGCAATTAGGTAAATGCAAATCAAAACTACACTGCGATTTTATCTCACACCCGTCAGAATGGCAGGCATCAAGAGTTCAAGTAACAACTGCTGGAGAGGATGTGGAGAAAAGGAACACCTTGACACTATTGTTGGGATTGTAAATTAGTACAACTACTATGAGAATTTGGAGGTTCCTCAAAAAACTAGGCATGGCCACCATATGACCCTGCTATACCACTCCTCAGTATTTATCCTGAAGAATTGAAGTCATCATACTACCGTGATACATGCATACCCACGTTTATAGCAGCTCAGTTCACTATGAAACCAGCCTAGGTATCCGCAAACAGATGAATAGATAAAGAAAATGTGGTCTGTATACCCAATCAAGTTTTATTCAGTCATAAAGAAAAACGAAATTTTGTCATTTGCAGGAAAATGGATGGAACTAGAGACCATGTACTAAGTGAAATAAGTCAAACTTAGAAGGTTAAGGGATGTATGTTTTCTCTCATATGCTACAGAAGCTAGAGAGGAAAAAGGAAGAGAAAGGTAGGAAAAAGGAAGAGAAAGGTGGGAACAGGTCTCATGAAAATCAAAGGGAGATCAGTAGATGAAAGGGACCAAGGGGTAGCGGGAGGGGAGAAAGAGGGAAGTGTCTGGGAGTGACAGTGTCTAAATTATATTGTTATATTGTGTGCACGTGCAAATATGCAACAACAAATCCTGTCCTGTGTACAGTTATAATGCATCAATTTAAAAAATGGCGGGGGGGGGGGGCAGGGGATTTTAGAACCACACACCAAACATTTCCCTCCAAACCTGTGGGGCCAGTGATGTGGTTGGTTGTGATTACCTGGTGGGGATAATTATCATTTTGGTCTAATGGTGGAGATTTGCTGGGGGCATCCAAATTAAACAATTTTGGAAACAAAAATCCTTTCAGCCAGGGACTTTTTCTTATTTATTCATGAAATAAGTTATAGCTAATTGTATGTATGATGTCTTTATTTAACTGTAGTGTTTACTCAGCACCTTTTATCTTTATTCATATGTATGCCAAATGTTAAACATAATTAATGTTGGACATTTGAATTTTTTTTTAACCATAAAAAATGCTATTAGCCAGACGCAAGTGGCACATGCCTGTAATCCCAGCAGCTCACGAGGCTGAGGCAGGAGGATCTCGAGTTCAAAGCCAGCCTCAGCAAAGGCGAGGCCCCAGGCAACTCAGTAAGACCCTGTCTCTAAATAAAATACAAAACAGGGCTGGGGATGTGGCTCAGTAGTTGAGTGCCCCTGAGTTCAATCCCTAGTACCCGCCACTCCCCCAAAAGAAAAATGCAGTTTAACATATTTTTAAATGGTTTTAAAAAATAATGTAAGAAATATAAAGTGAGCAAGATGCCTGGACAAATTACACCAGCTTTGGAATTAGGGATACTTAGTTTCAACACTTACTAATTTTTTTTTGTTTGTTTGTTTAATATTTATTTTTTAGTTTTTTTGGTGAACACAACATCTTTATTTTATGTGGTGCTGAGGATCGAACACAGCGCCCCGCGCATGCCAGGCAAGCGCGCTACCACTTGAGCCACATCCCCAGCCCACTTGCTAGTTTTTTGACCTTGGGCAAATCATTTAACCTTTTTGAACCTTAGTTTTCTCTTCTGGAAATTACTTTTTATAGAGATATTGAAATAAATATCATGTTTGCTTGAGACATATATAGTAACTATTCAAAAATGGTAGTTCTTAGCATATTGCATTTTATACATTGATCCTATTTTGTTTTAGCCTTGCATAACAGTCAGCTAAGATACAAATTGCTTTTTAGGATTCATGTTAGACAGTGATGTGCAGTGGGAAAGAGTGTTGCCCATAGAGTCAGATTTCCTAGGTTTGAACCTGTTTCATCATTTCCTACCTAGTGTGTAGTCAGGTTACTAACTTGCTCTGCGCCTCAGTTTCCTTGTTTGTAAAATGTGACTAATAATTCTAGCTCACAGCACTGTTATGAAGAATAAATTAATATATGTAACATGCTTCCAAAGTGTCTGGCACATAATAATCACCAGGTATCTATTTGCTGCTGTTCTCATTTACTGTAACCATTTCTGCTGCTTTTTTTTTTATGGTCTTGCTTGACAAGTAAGCACAAGTTTCATTTTTTTTTATTTGTTCACAATCTCCACTCTTTGGAACAGGTGGTGAAATGAGATAGGGAGATGGGGTAGGTTTTTTATTTATGCCCACAGTGTGCATTTGTGGTAAAATTTACATACTTTGTCTGGCTTCTTTGAGTGTTGTGTTTCTTAGATTCATCTGTGTTACATGAATCCATAGTTCATGCTTATCTATGGCTGAATAGTACTCCATTGTATTAATATATCTCAATTTTTTTATCCTTTCATTTGGTAATGAACAAGTGGGTTAGTCCCAGCTTGGGGTAAATATGAATCAAACTGCTGTGAATATTCATGTACAAGTCTTTGTGTGGACATATCTTGGGTGAACACCTCAGAGTAGAATTCCTGGGTTATAGGGTAAGTGGGTGTCTATAAGCTGTTGTCAAAGCCACAGTATCATTTTTTTTTCTTAGTTGTAGATGGACACAATACCTTTATTTTGTTTATTTAATTTGTTTATGTAGTGCTGGGGATCAACCCAGTGCCTCATGCATGCTAGGCAAGTGCTGTACGAATGAGCCACAACCCCAGCCTCAAAGCCACAGTATCATTTTGAGAAACATTGGTTAGAGGCTCAAGAAAGGAAGAGGCCCCATGTGGGAAGAATGAAAATAGTCAGCTGTAACAGTGTCGCCTCCATTTCCACCTTCTTCAGAGAGAGAGTAGAAGAGTGGGTGGGAGGTGGGGACAGTGACAGATTTATAGAGGAGAAGCTCTGCACAAAGCTTCAGCAGTCCTTGCATGAAAATTTATATTCTTACACTAGTTTATAAAGAACTTCTAGTTCTATGATTTCTTTTGATTTTCACAACAGTGATATGGTATCTGCAGAGCACATATTACAGTATAATGTGTGAAAACTGTAAATGAGAAAACTAGGGCTCAGGAAAGGCAAACGACTTTCCCCGTCCCACAGCTACTCCAGTCTTCACACAAGAAGTCTCTTGCCTGGTCTGCATCCTAGTTCAAACACCTACTAGGTTCTACGGTAGAACCTTGGACAAACTATTTGACCTCTCTGGGTCATACATTTCTTAACTGCATAGTGAATATAATAATAGTATCTTCTCATGATGTTGAGAAGCATCATTGAGACAACAGTTGCATGATGTGCTTGACACATAGTAGAAATGCAGTAAATGTTAGTTGAATCTGAATCTGGGCTAAAGAAAATGTTATTGAACTAATTCTATACCTGGTATGACTTAGGGGTCACAGTGTCTCTCTCTTTAATTTTTATCCAGATGCCCACCTGTAGAGGAACCCAACCAAGGACTCTGTTCCTTCCTTATTCTCTTCTCCTCCATCTGTCCTCCTCAATATCTCAGGGCTTTTGGGTAAATTAAATGTGGTCCTGTTCTTAAATATAATGCCAAGTAGTGGCACACACCTGTAGTCCCAGCTATTCTGAAGGCTGAGGCAGGAGGATCATCCAAGATCAAAATTCAGAACTAGCCAGGGCAACATAGCAATACCACATCTCAAAAGAAAAATAAAGCTGACAGCCTTTAAACAAATATACTTTTTAAAAAAACTACTTACAGGGCTGGGAGTGTAGCCCAGTTAGAGGGCTTGCCTGCATATGTGAGGTCCTGGGTTCAATTCCCAGCAAAAAAAAAAAAAAAAAAAAAAAAAGTTGTGGAAGTCATTTGTGAACTATAAAATGTACCTGTGACCTATGTACAGTATGTCACTCTTGTTGAACCTGTGACTGCACTCCTGCTTCCTCTTTCTGATCCACTCCTATCCTTGACATGCTAAGAAAACCATATACATTTGACATTGTTAGAGGTGCCTTCTTCCCTGGGATTTATTCTATTTGTTAATTAAGAGTTCTCTGTAGAACTAGGATGTAGCTTAGTGGTAGGACACTTGCCTTGTCTTGAGGCCTTGGGTTCAATCTCCAGTAAAACACATACACACCACAAAAGGTCACTATAAGGGAATTTGATTATTGCATTAGAATGTACCATTGAAGAGCACAGTTGCAGCCGGCAAATATTTGCCAAGCTTCCTGAGAGGCATGATGATGAGTTGTACTTTCTTCTGCAGACTGAGGACAGCAATGGGGACTTGGACCCGGGAGTCTTGCTGACAGCCCAGACCATCACATCTGAGACCACAAGCAGTACCACCACAACTCAGATTACCAAGGTAACAGGCCAGCTAGAGCTTCCCTAGGGAATCCAGTGGCCTGTCAAGCTTGCTGTTGGCCCTGGGGAAGGAGGACCCTATTCCTATGGAACCAAATTATTCCAAGTGTTCCAGATAGAAAGACCCTGTTGCTTTCCCTGGCAGTAAATCAAGGAAGGCCCTGAGTGTATCCCAGCCCACTTGGTACTCTCACAAAGTCACATGTCGTCACTCTTTACAAATCTGTCTGTCTTTCCAGCTGTGCAGGTGCAGGTAAATTTAAAAATCAGCTTGGGCTGAGGGTATAGCTCTGTGGCAGAGTGTTTACCTACCATACTCAAGGCCCTGGGTTCCGTCCTCAGCAAACACACACACACACACACACACACACACACACACACAAAAGTCAGTTTAAAGGCAGGAATTGTTGATTTAATAGTGTGATCATATTTTATTTCTAAGCCAAAAATCAGAACTCTGGGTCTAACAAAGAATTTTTATGTCATGTCCAGGGTTAGGGTCAGGGGAGCTATAGTTTGAGAGCTGAAATATTAAACTTACTAGGATATGGTCTATAGGAAACAATAGAGACAAAACATCTAAAATTGGAACTACCCTCAGAAAATCAGAGGTTGCTATAGTACTAGAGGAAAATGCATTTTCTCATGGGTAATAAATTCAGGTTCTTGACCAAGCTCTGTCATTAATACAGATGACTGATCTCAGTTTCCTCATCTGTCATGGAAACCTACCAGCCTTCAGGAGATTATCTGAAATATCTTTTGACATCAATAACATGAAAGTAATTTTAAAATAAAAAATCCCAATTTCAAACTGTGACATTTTTATTCATAGTGTATTCTGATTTTTTTTCCTCCTAAAAGTAATCAAATGGAAATATATAGAAGAACAAAAAGAGACACTTGTTTTGTTTACTTGCTGAATTTCTCTGGTGTTTTGGAGGAAGAAAAAAGGAGATAGTAAATGGAGAACCGTGGTTTTCTGTTCAGCTTATTAAAGATCTCAATGAGCTCCAGGGTGGAGATGTGCTCATCTTAATAGGTTCTGCCAAGATTTGGGACATGTGGGTAAGAGGCTGTCCTATGCAGGAGCCAGCTGCAGGTTAAAATTTGGAGCACAGCTTTCAGAATAATCGTTGCTATTTTGTTTTTTCTTTCTTGTTACATTGCTGATCTCCTATGACCATTTTCCTTTGGTTACAGACTGTAAAAGGTGGAATATCAGAGACCCGGATTGAGAAGAGAATTGTGATCACAGGAGATGCTGATATTGACCATGACCAGGTAGGAATGCAGGGAAATTTTGAAATTGGGAGGGCAGGAAGATCAATGGACACGAGAGTGCTGTGTTCAAAGGGTATCTCTGCCAACTTCATTTCCAAAAAGCTTCACAGCCATAGATTTTGAGAAGAAGAACAGGACTGAGAAGGTAGAGGCCTGTGGGTGCAGAAGGGGAGCTAGGAGGTGCAGTGGAGGAGCTTGGGCTGTGCGTGGACCTAAGAATTGGGCTCAGATGCTGGCTCTCATTGTATTTCAGCCCTCAACTCCCCAGGCCTCTGATTCTTCACCTGTCAGCCAGGGATGATGGTGCCCTCTCTCAAGGTTGCCTGCAGATCTAGTGAGATGCTGGATGTGCAGCCTGAGAACCATGGTGGGCTCCATGTTATGAAGGAGGAATAATGTCCTAAATCTGTGCTAGATTATATTGCAACAATAGAAAGGCTTGGTCCCTGCCCCAGGGCACTGTAATAGCTGAGGAGAGAACCGGGTGAGTGAGCGCAGTGGGCAAGACACCAGAAGGCTGGGACTTGGTTTCTGTCCTAGATCTAACACTAACTTGCTGTGTAACACTGGGCAATTCACTGCACCCCTGTTTTACCTCTCCTAAAAGAGAAGAGGTTGATCCAAATAATTTCTGGGCCCCTTCCTGGTGCTAAAATTCTATGTTTTTATGTTAATTAGGTGCTAATTGTGTGCTACAAGCAATTAGCAAATAATAAGGTCAGGATTAATGTTCCCATTTCTCTTCTGGATGAAGTTAGAACAGTAAAGCTGCAGAGGAGAGGGGGTGGAAGAGACTGCATACAAATGCTTCTGGAATCATTGACAGGATTGCTAGAGCAGTAATTCTGTGGCCTTTATGCTGATATGCTGACTGCCTGAAGAAGAAGAAAAAAAGAACTGAGCTGCAGTGCTGGCAGTTCCTTCGACAGCAAGGTTGAGACTTAAAGCAGGGAAACTAAGCTCAAGGTCCCAGAAACAAGACTGCAAATCCCAGTGGAATATACACTTGTATGTAGATGGCATGAAGACCCCCAGTACTATGTATCATTATAATGCACCAATTGAAAAAAAGCCCTTCGGGAGACCTTGCAGGCCGTGTGCCCAACTCTGTGGGCCCTGCCTTCCCCAGCCTGCAGCTGGGTGATTTGAGCCTCACTGTGCTGGGTCTGTGCTGGACAGTAAGCATGAGAAAGAAGGCGATCATGGTGTGCAGGAAGACAAACCGTGCTGCATCCTGGCTCTCAACTTACCAGTGCCCTGGAGCAACTTACAGTAATTACTTCTGTGAGCTGTAGTTTGACCATCCCTGGAATAAGGATCATCACGGGTTTCTTTAGGGTCATTGAAAAAAGGGGAGCAAGCACACCTGAGAGCTCAGAGAGACGCTCCGATGAACCAATGTCAGAACAGCATTGCTTCTAGGAACTGAGGACTGTGTGGAAGGAGTACGACGTGGTCTCTGACTGGGGAGGGAGGGCTTTAGGCAAGGAAAGCAGCATGGCACAGCCTTTCAGGGAGGGGGGAGGCAGAGTCACAAGGACAGGGCTTGCGCGGGTCTGAAGTATGAGCAGATGGGTTAGAAAAGCAGAAATGGTGAGCAGGGGCCTGTGGAGGTGGCAGGTCTAAGAATGGCTTTGATGGAGCCAAGAGACCAGGAGAGAATTTTGCTCTTTTTCTCCCTGAGATGGTCCTTAGGATCTAGGGTGAGCATGAGCAGTCAGCTGGTCAGTTCTAGCCAGAGTCCCTTTTTTGTTGCTGTTGTTGTAGATGAACAGCATGCCTTTATTTTATTTTTATGTGGTACCGAGAATCGAACCCAGTGCCTCACACATGCGAGGCAAGCACTCTGTCACTGAGCTACAGCCCCAGCCCCCAGAGTCCTTTCTGATACGGGATCTGCTCAGAGGCTGGCAGCCAGGAGGGGTACTACTGCCCTCCTTTGACTTTCTCTCTTTTCAGCTTTTCTATGGTAATACAAACTCTTCCGGGTGCTTAAACAGGGTCCCCTCAGAAACTAAAAGACAAGGTGGTAAACTTAAAACTTCCCGTTGCATTACTTATTACCTATGAAACAATTAGCATTTTATTTAACCTTTAGCTTCCCATTCTATAAAACACAAATAATGATACTATCCTAATTTTCTCACTTTGAGAAGATCAAGTAAACAATAGCAGGGCCTGATAGCACACACCTATAATCTTAGTGACTCAGGAGTCTGAGGCAAGAGGACCAAAAGTTTGAGGCCAGTCTCAGCAACTTGGTGATACCCTAAACAACTTAGCAAAACCTGTCTCTAAATAAAAAGGGCTGGGAAAGCCTGGCATGGTGGTGCACGACTGTAATCCCAGCTGGTTTGGAGGCTAAAGCAGGAGGATTGTGAGTTCAAAGCCAGCCTCAGCAACTTAGTGAGGCCCTAAGCAACTTAGTGAGACCCTGTGTCAAGATCAGACATAAAAAGGGCTGGGAATGTGACTCAGAGGTAAAGCACCCCTGGGTTCAGTTCCCAGTACAAACAAAAAGATTAAATAATAATTAATGGGCTCAGGCTAGTGTTCGGTGCATCATGGGCCATCCGCTGGTCCTTTCTGTCTTCTACTTCAGCCCTGACATTTCTTCCTTTTTTTATCACACACTTCTTTCCTTTCCTGTCCTGAACTTCCTGGTTACCCTCTTGGGTGGGAGAAGGTCAGGAATTTGGGGATAGGACATTTCCTAGAGGGAAGAAGGAAGCACATTGTTAAATCCTGCAAAGGAGAAAGCTGTGTTGAACAGATTTTGTCCTGTAGATTCCCTGCTTGCTCCTCTGAGACCCACCCGGGTAGGTGTGATCACCCCTGAGGTCCCTCTCTGATGCTCTGAAGACAATTCTTGCCTTCCCTTTCTTGTCCTGTTGGTCCAGGAGCCTCCCTGGGCAGGAGAGGGTGGGAAGATGGTCATCAGCTTAGCTTATGCCGCCATGGTGCAGCCTGAGCTGGGTCAGCTCTGGCCCTTGCCGGCCTTCACAAGCCAGCCTGTTTTTTCCTGATGGGCATTGTTTCTTTTATAGGTCCTTGTACAAGCCATCAAGGAGGCAAAGGAACAGCACCCAGACATGTCTGTGACCAAGGTGGTTGTCCATCAGGAGACTGAGATCGCTGAGGACTGAGCTCAGGTAATAGGTGTTCCTGTTGGGGTTGAAGATGCCACTGTCCCAGCCTGAGAGCTCTGGCAGGAACTCTGGAACCCACTCTGGGAACCCATCACTCCAGAGGGTGTCCACACTGGGACTTGATAAAGGAAAGGCAGAGGAGATAGTGAATTATTTTACTGTAACCAAAGCAGGCTGCTGGGGCTGAGGTTGTAGCTCAGTGGTGGAGTGCTTGCCTACCATGTGTGAA
The DNA here is from genome assembly GCF_048772815.1 of Callospermophilus lateralis. Lineage (NCBI taxonomy): Eukaryota > Metazoa > Chordata > Mammalia > Rodentia > Sciuridae > Callospermophilus > Callospermophilus lateralis. The sequence continues at coordinate 123,487,255 of NC_135311.1, read as the reverse complement.
GCACTGGGGTTGAGCCTCAGCACCACAGATAACTACATACATACATACATACATATATTCACACATAAATATATTGTGTCTGTCTCCAACTAAAAAAAGTATATAAAAAAAAAAAAATTCACAGTGCCAAAGCAAACTGCTGTTGTGTCCTGTCCTGAACAGTACCAGCAGTTTGGGGTAGGAAGAGGGACACCAAATTTGGATATAACCTCCCACCTCCTGATTCCTCCTGCCCCCCTGCTTCTCCACTTCAACTCACCCTCTTTTGCTCTGCTCTTTGTGGCACTGGCATCTCTGGAATCTCCAAACCCAAGCCTGGAAGGATCAGAGAACTGTCCAAAGAGCCAGATCAGGGTGTCTATAAGTGTACGGATTTGGGACAGGTGGGAAAAGACAGTGACACTCTGGGGCCAGACTCAAAAACTAGAAGCAGGAAGCTACTTTGGGGAGCCAAATAACATAGTTTACAAAGGATTTGAGAAAACTATCAATCCCAAGGAAGGATATGCCCAGTGCTCAGGTCCTGATTGTCACTTAGGGCCACAAGAACTTGGCAGTGGGACTGGGAAGCTGTCTCCTTCACAGAATTAACAATGTGCTTCTTTCCTTCCTCTAGGAACTGTCCTGCCCCCAACTCCCTACCCTTCTCCCATCCAAGAAAAACCAGCAATGATACAGAGCCAACCTGCAATAGTCAGACTTCAGACTTTCAAGATTACTTTAAACCACCAGGAAGTTTTCATTTTCTATTTGGAGTTTATACCAAAAGATTCTTCTAGCTATCACTGATCCTTTTGAAGACCTTTTTCTATATTGTGATACCAGAAATTGCTCAGCTTTTCACTCTATGGACTATTTCTAAAGAGTTTTTTACGAGGTGGTTTGTAACCCCCCCAACCTAGCCTCTCCCCATTTATTTCCAGCCCAGATACTAACAGGGTCCACAGGATTCTTCAGGAAATCCTCCAGAGACCCTGTCAGCTGTGTTGGAGGCCAAAGTCAGCTCAGTGGGACTCCCCGCTCCTGCCCTACTTTTACGCCCTCTGGATGACAGCGAAACTTCATGAACCAGCTCTTTCTCAGAGCTAAGATGCCACTTTACCAGAATGTCAGGCAGCATGACTGCCCTGATCCACAGACCCCAGAAAAATGTCCTGTCCCTCTGTTAGAGTGTTTTTGGTGAGGCAGAGACCTCCGCTGAGAATGTAGTGCTGTTCTCCCTCCCTCCTCCCTCCCTCCCGCGCGCTGTTTCGGAGCTTCTTTTGGTCAGAGACATAAGAAGTTGCTTCAGGTAGATCTGATACTGTGAATGTTTGAACATACCCGTGGCCTTCACCTCCCCAGTTGCCCCTGTACCTCAGCAGCAGCGGTGGCTCTGCCAAGCACTCCCCTAGGCTCCCGTCTCAGGAGACCAAAACTCACGGAGAAGTAGGCACCTTTGGCCAAAAGCTCTAATGGAATGTTTTCAGTGGCGGTTTGGGGAAGAAGAGTTAATGAGGTTTTTAGAATAAGGTGTTCTAGTTCTGGGAGTGCGCACTTCTTGCTGAGGAGTGGCGCTTACCTCAGTCTACTAAGGAGTGTTTCAGGTAACCAGGTCTGGGCCTTTCTTTTATTGTCACAAGGGATGTAGCTCAGAGAGGAGGCTGTGTTCTCTGACCTTCCTCCTGAGAGGCACCTGCCTGAGGACATCCTTCTGGAGCAAGGGGATTATCGGCTTCTAGGGACCATCCCTCCCACAGGACATCACATGACTGGAATAAGCCCTAGGGCTGCTCATCCCCCCTCACCACCTGAGGTCTGTCAGGTTTTGTGGGCTTGATTTTGTGGTGGGTTTTGGATTTAGGTTTTTTATTTGCCTTGGTTTTGAAAGTGAGGACTGATGTCCCCAATTCCTGGTAAGGATTTGGGGCATTTTTATTCAATAGGGCTTCTCTAATCCTCCAGCTTGCTTCCCACAACAGATCTGCCTGGAAGCTTCTTAGAATCCTAATTCTAGGCTAGAAGCGAACTTCATGAGATTAGTCAGTGAGTCACTGACAGCCATCACCGGGGCTCAAGGACACTGAGCGTGAGCACAGTCTGAAGCCAGCAGCACGTGTCCAAAGTCTCTACTAGCCGGGTGTTACTTAGACAAACTCAGCTGATCTGAACTGACTGCAAGTGTGTGCGTTTTTTTCTTTTAGTTCTCACATGAGACCACTATTGCCAACAGGCAGCTCAGGAGGGAGGGGAGAGTCGGGGGAGTTATGACAGGCTGGGGGGCAGCGGGTTGTTCTGTCTCAGGAGCAGATGTACAGGCTGTGGCATAGGGTCTGGCGTGATGAGGCTTTCTGGGGGCCCAAGCCAGGACTGTGTTGCTAAGAGTGGTGTCAGGTTTGAACCCCTGTCCCATCAAACAGACGGATAATGAGCTTACTTCCAAGTGGCCAGCTGTCCTGCTGAAGGAGCTACCAGTGCTCACGATGCTGAAACCTAGAGCTAGGCACAGTGGTAGCACCCAGGATCCCGGCTGCTTGGGAGGCTGAGGCAGGAGTTTTGTAAGTTTGTATCCAGCCTTAGCAACAGAGCAAGACCCTATCTCCAAAACAAACAAAAACTGGAGACCTGTGGGAGGAAGAGGATGGGCGAAGGGAGGGGCGCATGCATGTCTCTTCAGCATCCCCAATGTTCTGTGCTATCCAGATCAGTATGGCAGCCTTCATAGCACAGAACCTCGCATCTGGGGACCTAAGCTTTCCTCAGCTCTGCCGCCAGCTCCCTCCTCCTCTGTCAATTGAACCAGAATTACACTAACTTCCTCCCAGGCCGCTTCTCCTTCCTCCCATTCTGGCAACAGATCTTGGAGTTTGGCAATTGTTTGGATTTTTTTTTTTTTCTTTTCTTTCATTCTGCAATTGTGTGTATGTGTGTGAGAAGAAAAAAACAGACGGTCCAGGTAGAAATGGTAAAGCTTGGGGAGGAGAGTCACATTTCCAGGGTCCCAGACAGCGATTCCTAAAGTGACTCAGACACACCACAGTAACAACTCTCACTGCCATTTTATTTTTACTTCAGAACTAAAGATTTCCTTCAAACCACAGGAGAGCTCTGCCACCTACCCACAAAGCAAGGTCTGCACTCACAACCAAGGGCCCAGGAAGCCTAACTGCAGGGGACATCATTCCCCGCCCCCACTGGGGCCATCACTATATTCTGGGGGAACCTTGAGCAGCCGGGGGTGAGGAGACCACCATCTACCTTGGGAAATGGAGCCGGAGCTATGGCTTGACCAACACCCCTTGATGCTCATGGGAAACCCCTGCCCAGGAGCTCAGCCCCAGGCTGGTTGTTTTTACAAATCTCTCTCAAATGTATTATTTTGGTGACAAAAATGAAGGAGCTTTGTAAATTTTTTTAAAAAATTATGAATCATATCAAGTAGTTGTTTACATTTCTTGACAAAATAGGAACCATGGCAGCAGAATCAAATTGGCAAAATCCCTAGATTAAATAGGCAATAATTAGGTCTGCTGTTTTGGCCTTTTGTAGTAGGAGAAGTGGTTGTAGTGTTTAGATATGTATTTGGTCTTGCTTCTTGTATTGCATTTTTCAATAAACTTCAAAAAAAAAAAAAAAGCCCACTGACTCTAAGGATTGATCTACTTTTGTATTTCTCTTCTATCAGTAACTTGGGGAAAATTAAAGCTGGATGAGGGAGACCTAACCTGAAAACATTTTCTAAAGTAAGCTCCCCACATTGGCCCAAATGCAGCTTCAGTGTTGTACAAAGGGGTTTCTGAGAACTGGCAAATGCTTTTTGCCGGCTGAAGGGAGACTGCGGCACAGGCCACAATAAAAAAAATAAGAAATAAAAAGAGGAGGGCTTCTCAGACCTCTCTGGGGAGTGGTCAGACCTCAGTATGAAGACACTGGCAGTAGTTAGCCCTAGTGGGATATACCCTGCATGGCTGAAGAAAGAAAGGGTTTGAGGTGATGGGAGCTAAAGGTTCGGTCCCCATCCCAGATGGCACTGGAGGGTCTCAGCACCTTCCCATGGCCCATCTTCCCAGAAGCCCAAGCTCTAGCCCTACTCTGGAGAGGGCCTGTCTGTCCCAGCCTGCAACATCCCAACCTACCTTCCAAGTCTTAGAGGTCCTTGCCCACCACTTTGGGTTTTTTAAGACACCAGGTGCATCTCCCCATCACCTTTGGCCTGGACCTCCAGTCCCCTCAGGTACCTGTCCAGGGCTAAGGCCACATATGGAGGCTGAAGAAATTCCTGAGGCCGAGGCATGCTGGTCTCCACACTCCAATTTAAAGCACTCCTGCTGGCTCACCAAGCCTTAGTGCAGCTACCACACACAGGTAGGATGCCTTAACAGCTGCTGTGGTTGGAGGTCCATCCCAACCTGAGATGTGCCTGAAGCAGCTATGGTCTCTGGTCCTGTTATCATGGTCCTTGCTGCAGCCTCATAGCGGGTTGTCCCCCTACTCCTCAGACCCGGGCCCCCAAATTCTCTCCTCCCAATTTGGCATACCCCCCCAGACTGAGACGGTCCAGCCGTGGCCAGCTTCTGTGAGCACAGTCACGAGCAGCTGGGGTCCCAAGGAGGAGCTCCCCAAGGCCCAGATCCAGAGACTTGGAATGTTCAATGCAGGAGCCAGAGGGCTGCACTGTGATGATCACGTGGCCAGTCTGGGTTCGTGGAGCCCAGGGAGGGGCCAGCCCTGGACCCTTCAGCGGGTAACTGTTGAGGAGGGCAGGTAACCCGAGGCGAGGATTAGCAGGCTCTGAACGCAGACTCCGCACTGACGGGACGGGTGAGGTACCCCGACGCGGGGACAGGTCCCAACTTTCTGGCTCCGCGCAGCCTATGGCTAGGGGAGTCCTTGGGCCAGGGCTGGGAAGGAGAGCGCAGTCCCAGCTGGGGCCGTCGGGGGGCCGGAGGGCCTGGTCCCGTAGCACCCCCTGGCGGAGTCGTCGCGTCTCCAAGTCTCGGTTCTCATAGAGAAGCGTGTTGGCACAGATGAATACAAACAAGCCGACGCCCATGATCACTGGCCCTAGCAGCCGTAGCCGCTCGTGCGGGCCATGACCCCGGCCCGCGCCGCGACCCTCGCGTCGCAGCTCACTGACAGGGGGTGAGCTGGCATTGGCAGCCCGGGGCCCCGGGGCCCCGGCACGGTGCGGCCAGTAGCCGGCCACGGCGATGCCCATGCCCACCAGCACCACGAGCGCCCCCAGGGCCGCGAACGCCCCCGACGGCGAGCGCAGCCGCAGCCGCGCCCGCACCCGCAGAGGCTCGGGCGGAGAGCGCGGGCGCCGGCGGCGGCCCAGGCGGCGGCCCAGGCGCGAGACGCGGCCCTCGGGGCTCCTCCGCATCTCCCCGCAGTCTCCCGGGCTCCCGGCTGTCATCTCGCTGTCGTCCGGGCGCTCTGCGGAGAGAAGACAGGAGGCGGGGACTGAACCGACGGGCCTAAGTTCGGGGCTCCGGGTTCGGGGTCCAAATCCGGGATGGGAGCTCGGGCCGCCTCGCCCTGGCCGCTTGGAGATCCCTGGCGGCCACCCCCGGATTTTCCCGGGCTGCGAGGCAGGGAGCCGCCCCCGCTCGGGTTTTCCGCAGCGGAGCTCGGAGCCAGGGACGCGCGGCAGAAGCCCGAGTTGGCCCGGCCCGCGGGCGGAGAGGAGGGCGGGGGCTGCGGGCTGCTCCCTGGCGCAGGCCGGGTCGCGGGGCTCCGGCAGCCTGCGCCCTCTCTGCCTGCCCGCGGGTCCCGGGCCTCGGAAGGCAGCCGCGTCTCGGGGGTAAGTACCGCCGGGGTCGACCCCACCCCCGCACGTGGCTGCGCCGTAGTAACGGAGGGAGGGGGCGCTCAGACAGCTGGGTCCGCAGGGGTCGCTCGCGCGCTCCACCCCCCCCCCCACTGCGCTTTACATACCGCAGCGTGGGAAGGAGGGGGTGTCACCGACTCCAGCCTCTCCTTGCCCGCCCCCTCCTTCCAGACTTCCTCAGTCAGCACCGGAGCTGTAGCAGGAGAGACTTGAGATAGACTCCGGGAAAACCGCTCTGGTCAAGACCAGCCAGTCAGAGGAGGCGGCGGCGGACTTTGCCCAGGATCTCTTTCAACTCCTCCAGAAGAGGCCTCCCCCTCCCCCAGTAGCCCGGCTGGGACCTTGGCCGGAGGCAGGGGGCTGCCAGTGCTGGGCGCAGGGCCTCACCGGACAGACTCTGCTCTCGGCTCTCCCGTCGGCCCAGGCAAGGCTATTCCTAGGTTGCGGCGTTTCCGATTCGGGCTGCTCGGGATGAATCATCCCCCTTTCCCGCCGCCTGGCCTCCTTTTCAGCCTCCTCCGCCCGAGGCCTCAGTGGACCGCGTCCCAGCCAGAGCAGCAACGCCCAGAGCCCCAGGGTGCGGGCTGCACAGCTTAAACCCCTCCCAGCTACGGGAGGTGCTGGGCCTGCGACCTGAGGACCAGATCCCGGCCGGGACAGGAGCAGCAGGGCTATAGGTGATGTGGGCCCCACCGAAGGGAGGGCGCGGAACGACACGCAGCCCCCATCCAGGCCCCAAAAGAGGAGAGTTAGGACTCGCCGTCCTGGAGTGCGTCCGTACTCCCCCACTCTGATTTCTAAGCAGCTGCAGCCCTGAAGGCATAGCCAAGCCTCAGGGAGGAGGATTTGCCACCCTGCCCACGCCCCAGTCGCACCCCGAAGCCCAAAACAGGACACCATTCCTGCCTCGGGCAGCACTGCCCCACGTCCGAGGCCTAGATAGAGTCGTAGCGTCCACCGCGTCCAAAGGCTGGTTTTCATAGATGGAAACTGCGGCCTGACGGGGTCACACCGCCACACGAGGCGGGGGCTCCTCTCGGCCGACGCCGGGCTCCCTGACCCTACCCCTGGGCATGGCACACCTCTGGGCATAGCCACAGGCGCGTCCATTACCCCCGTATCCCTGGGTATGGAACCCTTTTCCCGGTCCAAGACAGCAGTGACCACCTCTTCTCAAGCTAGAGCTGGCGCCCCAACCCCAACTCCTGAAAGGCCGCTCCTGAGCCCGGGCCAGTCCCTGCCAGGAGGCGAAAGCATGCAAATCAGAGACTCATGGACACGTTCAGAGACCCCAAGACTGGTGGGCTTAGGACGACGCTGAGGACCCCATGGAGGCGGAAACTAGAGTCACCGCTGGACGATCCCCAGGCGCGGGAAGTTGTTCACACCCCCATACTCCGGGGTCCCGCCACCGCCCGCGTAGCCACTCCGGCCTGGGGGAAAGGAAGGACCAGGATCCCGCCCCTGTACCTCTCCCGAGGGAGGAGCCAAAGAAAGTTAGGGAAAGTGGGTGGCGAGCCCGTGGCTCCGGTCCTGCTCACCTGGAGCGGCCGCACCAGAGTAGGTCCGGGTCCGAGTCCGCGCGCCGCGGTTCCCGGCGCCTCCTAGATCTCCACGGAGCCCCGCCCCGGCCCCGCCCCACGCCGCTCGGCCCCGCCCCGCCGGCCCCGGAGCCCCCCGAACCGTCCGACCCGCGCGGTGCTGCAGGAAGGCGCAGTTTGGGTCTGAGGGCGGCAGGTAAGCGCTGTGTGCGCGCCTGGCGACTCCGAGGGCCCGCGCCCGACTCCCCCACCCTGGCTCCAGCTCCTGCAGCACGCAGGGACCTGGAGGGTGCCCCTACCCCACCGGAGCCTCTGCCCAGACCCTCAGCCCGGGGAGTCCACGCCCGCCCCTCCTGCCCCCAGAGCCCTCCTTTCTTCGCCCGGAGGCGGCCCGAGCCCGACCCGCGGCCCTTCCGCCGTGCGAACCTCTCTCCTTCGTCTGCCAAACAGGCACCACGTCGTCTGCCTTTCAAGGCATCGAGAGGCGACAATCAGAAGTTGGGGGCAGGGCCCACCACCCAGGGCGCAGCCTGGGCCACCCGAGCCCTCGATGGACATCAGCCACGGTGGCCGCAGCGGGGACAGCCGGGCTGGGAAGGAGAAAATCAAGCGGGGTGTCGAGGGTCCGGCCTCCGACGCGCCCACTTCTCGCCGGGAGCTGCGCTGGCCCCGCTGAGGAGGCAGTGCTGAGGGCCGCGGCCACCCGCCGACGACGCGCCGGGGCCCGGCTCCTTGCCCGCCCGCCCGGAGGAAGAACGCGGAGCGGAGCGGCGGGGGCCGGGCGGGCGGCCAGTTTCCATGATGCGCGGGGCGGGCTCCAGGAGGGGCGCTGCGGGCTGGCTTCCAGGCCCAGCGGCCCGGCCGGGCCCCTCGGGAAGAATTTCCGGCCTGGGATTGATTATAACCCGCCCCTCTCCTGGCCGCGGGACCCCCCGGCTCGCGGGGCCGAGGCGAGGGGGATGGGCAATAATGAGACCCGGCTGTGCGCCCCAGCCCGGGACACGACTCGAGGAAATGATGAGGAGGGGCCGGGTCCCCGAGCCGCTCAGCCCGGCCAGCCTCGAACCGGGCCTCTGGCTTTGTGCAGCCGACCGAAAGCATCAGCGCCCCCGAAGGCCTTTCCGAGCCCCCGGGAACCAGGCATCCTCGGGAGGGACCCGGGCCAACCCCGGACGGAGGTTCCTCCCGAGGACCGAGGGAGCACCAGCAGCCCCCAGGTGGCCACCGGGCGTGAGGCCGAATCCCGCTTCCCCGGCTTCGCCCTGCGGCTCTAAGAGCCAGGTTAGGGTCCGGTCCCTGCCTCCTGAGGACTGAGTTGCGAAGAGCTCTCTGGCTTGCTCCCAGAGGCGCGGCCTCCCTCCTGCCTCCTGCCTCCTCCCGACTCTCATCTCCTTCGCTTTCCTTTGCTCTGGGCCACCCCCAGCGACCCACTCCCCACACACTGCCTCCACCACGCCCCCACTCCTGCCTCCGCACACGCGGCCCTGTCAGGGCTCACTGCTCTTCCTAGGGACGCCAGTTCTGGGGGAAAGCCTGGACCGTCTCCCGCCCTTGCTGACTTCTCCTCTGGTGATGGCTGTACCACTTACTCCTCCACCCGCTCCTGGGGGCTCGCCCTTGGCTGGTTTCCTCTCTCCCTGGTGGTGGGAATCTTCCACCTGGGCCACAAGCCCAGCTTCACTCTCAGCAGCTAGTCACCTCTCTGGACCCTTGACCATCCCCTGTCCCACTCCTTCCCTGTCTCCCCTTCACAAAGTCCCACTGTCACCAGAGTACACTGGTACACTAGGTCACCTTAGGCTGCTGCTGTTTTGTTTAGTTTTCAATTATTATTGCTGTTTTTCCATGTACATGACAACAGAGTGTGTTCTGACATATTAGATCACTTATTCCTATTAGAATCAGGCTGCTTCTCCCCCACCCCTTCATCCAGCAGTCCGACTGCATCAAGTCTTGGAGACTGCCCTTTTCATCTGGAATCAACCTCTTATCCCTTCCCCATGGCCATGCTCCTAGTCCAGGCCACCCATCTGGTCCAGGCCATCAACCTCCTCTGCCTGGAGAAGGCATAGTCTTGCCACCTCCTAATCCCTTCTACCTTCTGCAGACAGGCACCCAGCCTCTTTCTACCCTGAATCTGACCCTGTAATTACCTACTTAAAACCCTCAGTGGCTCCCTGTGTTGTCCAGATACAGTTTAAAATTCCTTCTTGTCTCACAAACTGGCTTTGGACCTCTCACACTGCTCCCTCCTGGGTGGCTGAGCTTCTTTCTGCCTGTCCCCAGACCCTCTGTGCTCTGGCCTCCAGGCCTGGCAGGTTTCTGGCCGCCAGGAGCATCTATTTCCCTCGCTGCCACCTCCTCCTCCTTCAGAGCTATGGGCCTTCTCCTAGCCCCCAGGCCAAGCCAGCCCCTCCTTCACCCTTCATGACATGTCCTCATGTACCAGAAACTTCCCTGTGCACAGCACAGATGAACTGAAACCATCGTTTTCAATTGAGTCCATTTGTTGTCTGTGTCCCAAGTGGCCATGACAGGGTTGGTCCTGCTTATCTCTGAAGCCTGTGCCCAGCATGGTGTCTGCTCACCGCTGGCCCTCTCCCCCCTTGTTAGAGGAATGTGTGCAAGGCCTGTCTCTCTTACCCTGGGACCCTTTCCTACTCTCCACCCCTAGGGCCCTGACCCAGGAGCAGAAGGAAAGGGTTCTGCAGAAGCTCAATTTCTTCATCTTTAAAAGGACAAGGAACTATTTCCCTCCTGGTATTGTTTTGAAGGCTGAATAAGAGTACATGCTCTGTGCCTGGCGCAGACGGGTAGCAGCCAACAGCCCCTCCTTCCTATAACCATGGGGTTTCAGACACAGAGGCCAGTGCGTGGGGTTGTTCAGGGTGGCGGGGGTGGGGGGTGGGGGAAGGGGTTCCTTTCCCCAGATACAACCTTGTTTAATTCTGTTGAGAACTCTGGGAGGTCAATGTTATGCCCAGTTTTTGGATGAGAAACTGTGGCAGACAGACTTACCCACAGACCCAGCCAAACTAAGTCTCTCCCACTGTGGAGGGGCCTCCCAGGGCCTGCCTGGCTTAACCCTGTGGACGTGTCGCAGCCTCAGTACTGGGACCATGTCCCCAGGAGGCCTGGTTCACTCTCAGATCTTCCCTGGCCTCTGTGTGACCTGGACTCCCAGGAGGGCCCTCGATGAGATGTCCCCTGGAGACCAGGGCGATGAACATTTCCTCTTCCAAGCTTCTCTGTGGGATCAAGGAACCTGACAGAGTGACTCAAGGCTCCACGTCCTCTTCAGAATCCACCCTCGGGAGAAAGCCCAACAGCTGTCACCTCCTGCATGCACAACCTCACCCTGAGCCACAGAAATTCAGCAGGGCCTCAAAATTTACCTTTTCTAAGAACAATGTGCTGGCCTCATCTGGACAGCCTCTGATTTCCTCCTGCTGCCCCCGTTGATGCCGGTGTGTCCTAGGCACAACGTCCCCTTATGGCTCTTGCCCAGAGAGACCTCAGCCTCTCTGGCACAGAGGGGAGCACATGGCCTGGGTCCCCGCTTTGCCGGGACTGCTCAGTAATTCCCAGAGTGGCCTTGGAAGTGTCACACAGTTCCCTCTGCTCCTGCCTCTGTAACGTGTTCTCTGCAGGCAGGACTGGTGTCTGGATGTGATGAGGAATGTTTGGCAAATAGAATACAGGATCCCAATCCCAGTGCTCCAACACCCAGATGGGGTCAGTGTCTGATCCAGAGTGACCCAGCTAATGCATGGCAGAGCTGGGCATCAGGACCTACAATCCCAAGTCCCAGTCAACGCTCAGGTTAAGAACCCTAAATCCATCTCTTCCCATCCTGTGGGACTTCTGTGCTGGGCAGCTCTGGGCTTCTTCCCAGGTGTCTCTGTGCTGCGGGCAAGGCCACAGGGAGAGTGAGCTCCCCCTCTGCATTACTCTCTGAGCCCAGAAAAGAGAAGGAAGCAGAGCCTGGGTGAAGCTGGGACAGTCAAGGGAATGAGACCCTCGTGGGGAACAAGGCAAGGCCAGGTCCCTGCCAGTCCTTAGAGGGACAGCAGCTGGCATGTTACCATCTTACAGAGCTGTGCCCAACTACCAGCCCCTGTATATACCCTGACTTAATGCCCGTGAGGCGAGCTCTCTCCTGGGCCACTCTTGTGGAGACCAGCTTCTGTGAGTTCCAGCCTGCAGCTGACCAATGGCAGAGCCAGAGTCAGAACCAGGCTCTAAGTAGCTCTGTGACTGTGGGCAAGTCAGGTCACCTCTTCAGGCCTGTTCCCTGCTCTGCAAAACAGAGACAATGGTAATAACAATGTCACAAAAGTGCTGCAATGAGGATCCAGCCCCTCAGCCTGGAGCACAGTGAACGCGGAGCACAGCGGTGCAGTGGTTTTCTGGCCTTCAGCTGGTGCTTGCCCATCCGTTCCCTCACCTATAAAATGTGAAATGGAGGCTGATAATTTCAGCCTTTTAGCCATCTTCTCTGAGCTAGCTATTGGGGACCAGGGAGGGGCCAGTCAGGCCTCATCCAGAGGCTTTAGGGGTTGGCAGGAACAGACATGTCCACCAAAAGTTATGACAATTGGCAGCAGCAGACATGGGGAGTCATGCCCAGATAGCCCCAGGGCAGTCGATTCACCCCAGAATCTGTTTCTTCATTAAACAGCGTGCCAGTCACCTACCTTGGAGGGTCATCAAAAGCCTTGCCTGGAAGGACCCAGTAAAACTTAGCTGCTGTTATTGTTCTACTGCTGTTGACCCCGCTCCTATGTTCTAGCTCATTTCTGCATCCTGTTTCTTATTTTTGAACATTCCAATCTGCCCATCTTGAATCAGGCTTTTTCCCCTGGTTCAATTAACTGGGGAACAGAGGGAGGGGACAGGGTTAGGAAGTCCAAAGGCATAAGGACAGGCAATGTGGATTCTCTCAGAGCCTGGGAGGGATGACAGGTCTCAACAAGGAACTACAGCCTTGGGGGGAGGGCAGGTTGGACCTTGGGAACTGAGTGATCTAACAAGGGCTTGGAGTAGGACTACTGGCTGGAAAAGTGACCACGGGCACATGCCTGCCACTTATGGTCTCAGCTACAACATGCGTGTCCCTTGAGGGGCTGAGACTGGAGGGTCACTGTGAAGATTTGCCTCTCCCTCATCTATGGGTGCTCATGGATGACAGGTCACAGGAAGAAAAACCTCAACAGATAAATTATATATTTTTGATCCGGGCGCACAAGTGCTACCAGCTACTCAGGACACTGAGGCAGGAGGATTGTGAATTCAAAGCTAGCCTCAGCAATTTAGCAAGGCCCTAAGCAACTAATGGAGACTCTGTTTCAAAATAAGACAGGGGGCTGGGGACATAGCTCAGTTGGTAGAGTTCTTTCCTGGCATGCACAAGGCCTTGGGTTCAATCCCCAGCACCACCCCCCCCACACAAACACACAAGATATAGCAGTGGTTAAGTGGCATCAATAAATAAATAGGGCTGGGGGTGTGACTCAATGGTAAAGTGGCACCAATAAATAAATAAATAGGGCTTGGGGTGTGATTCAATGGTAAAGTATCCCAGGTTCAGTCCCCAGTACCAAAAAATGAAAAATAAAATACAAAGAGAGGAGAGAAAATTACATATTTTGAGAATGTCTACAAGTTTCTCTTTCCTCTGCACTTCTGTGCAGAGAGGCCTGCCTTAGGAAGGCGCAGGACTACAATCAGCCCACAGTGACAGCCCTTAACACCTAGAAGTCTGGGTTTGCTGTAGACCAGGAGATGGGAGTAATTTGTTACAGCAGCACAACCCACTGAAACCTGATTAATACACCTGCGGTGATAAGCACTGGTTAAATAATAATTAATCATGTGATTGCTTTATTTCAGGTTCAGAACAATGGGCCTGGTTGATGTTGCCACCACAGAGTTTAAAAACAGTGATCTGCAGAAGAGACAGCATGAAAGGTACTTCTCTTTCATTTACAGCTGTACGGGGTGGACAGGGAGCCCCCTCCCCTGCATTATTGTGGTTTCTCCACCATCCCTGGGGCGTGGCACCCCCCTTGTCTTTATGGTTAAAGATGCCGCGTTGTTCCCTCCCCACCCAGCACCAGCACGCATACCTTCCCTGAGAATGGGCTGGCAGTGCACACATCTAGAATGTTCATTCCCCAGTTTGTCAGACTGAGTCACGTGTCTTTTAACTGGCTCCCAGGGAGGCCGAGGTGGGGGGTGGCTCCTGGGAGACAGCTTAGGAGTCCACATTGATACCACTGGATGTGGCACCTCCATTTGGTGACAGATCACATTGCCGATGAAGCAATGAGCTCTGTGTCACTCGGGAGGAAAAGGAGAGGCTCCCCCCCACCCCCGCCCGCACCCTTCCGCGAGGGATTCAAGGTGGGGAGGCTCCAGGGCAGGCCTCAGTTCCAGCGGGCTGCCCTCTGCCTCCTGCGGAGATTACGGGGCTCTGCACCCAGCCGTGGGCGGGAGGGGCTGGGCCGGCCCGGGGATGGAGGTGCGGGGGCGCCCCCTAGCATCTGGGCCGCGCGCTTGTCCCTCGGCACCGCTATGGCTGGGCCAGCCGCCGTCCCCACAGGCTCCCCACGAAGTGACCGTGGCGCCCACCCGGAACCCAGGCCGCAGGCCTTTGGCCTCCTGTAGGAGCCCCCTTGCAAACCGCCGGGTGCCTACGACTGAAGGAGTCCCCTTGGGGAGGTGGGAGTAGAGGAGGAGGAAGACGCAAAACTTTGTGTCTGAACCAAATGGGACCCAGCTCTTCAGGGCCTGGGACGGGACTCCAGCCTGTTTTTTCTGGCCAGAGTCCCTGCTACGTGCAGTTTAACAGGATCCCTTGCGATTCCCCTAACGACCAGCGAGGGCAGTGCTACCCTCCCCCTGCGCTACAGATGGGAAAACTGAGACCCAGATACAAAATCCCTGGGCAGGTAAGCGATAGAGCTCGGTCCTAACCTAGGACTGTCTGTGTCTAAGCCCACCTTCTGGCCTTGGATTAGATGCCCCTACCCTCCACACCCCGGGGCTGCCTGGCCTGGAGTCTAGCTTGGGCATCAGCCAAGGCCGGTAGAGGTTTGCTTCTTTATCAGACAGAACACGCAGACTTTAAATTTCGTGGTGACTGTTTCACTGCTGAAAGGGGACAGGAGGCTCAGGGAGCTCCCTCATTCCTTCACCCCTGCGGGGAGGTGCAGAGGGCATCTGCATGGGTGCCTTTTTCCTAGTCGTTTTAGAGGGGGAGACCCAGGACATGGCAGGCTACGGAGGGGTTCCTCACAGGGTGCCTTCTCCCCAGTGGGAAACCCGGAGGAGGGAGATGGAAGAGGAAAGGCAGCCCAGGGGGAGGACTGGCATGGAATGGCAGGAGCAGGCAGAGCTGTCCCTCAGGAACTCCAGGCCAGCCCTGCAGGAGATGGACTTTATCTCCTGTAAGTGAAGCAGGCACAGAGCTCATTCCCTGCTTCCAGGCTCAGGGGTGAAGTGACCCCACCCCAAGTAACAGAGTATGGGAAAGTGTCAGGACTTCCAGCCAAGTCTGCCTGACTCCAAAGCCTTCTCCACTTTACAGGGGCCCAGCGAGTTTAAGTAACTTGTTCAAGGTCACACGACAAGAAGGTAGAGACTGTCACACCACTCCTAGAATTTCTTATCCTCATCTGTAAAATGTCCTTACGGGGGAACTTCCAGAACGGAGCAACTCCACTTACCGAACTTCCTCCTCTGCTCCTGGACCTGGTGAGGCACAGGCGGGATTAGATCATTTACTTGGTCTCTTTCAGATACTTTCCAGGAACTGCACGTCCCTAATCGTATTACAGCAAGAAAAGCTAGCCAAGCAGAAGAGGGGAGAGTATTCTCAGAGGGCTGGGGGTCCTTGAAGGTTTCCTTCAGAGGGACATCAGCACCTCTGATCATTAAGCAAACATGCTCCTGCCTGGAGGAGCAGCCCATGCTGCCGGGCCGCTGTTGGGTCGGGCCCAAATCTCTGGTTTGGAGGAATCACCAATAATGCCCAAGAGGTTTTTCGAACTACTTGGCTAACTCTTCTTGCCAAGAGATACTTGAGGGGGAAAATGATGAATGAAAGAGCATCGAAAGAATTACAGTTGATTTTAATGGTAGCTAACGGACAGTTGTGGATTCTTCTTCTTCTTCTTCTTCTTCTTCTTCTTCTTCTTCTTCTTCTTCTTCACATTGTAGTCACTGAAGCATGTGGTCAGGAATATATTCTGGAATGGGGATGGAATCCATCAACTCTGGTGGCTGCAAAAGGGTGCCCAGAGGGGATTGAGAAGCGGCCCTTTGGGGGCTCCACCAGTTGCTGTTGTGAAGAGCCCCAGCGTAAGCGCCTTTGTACTGCAGCACTTTCCTTTGAGTTGTCACCTCAGGATAAAGAGCCAGGAGTGGAGTACTAGGGCTCCTGCAGATCTCCCTCTGGATCCTGAGGTGACTTCCAGCCGCACCAGCAGTCTAGCAGCTCAAGTTCACAGTCAGGCCAGCTGCACTGGGTTCCTAATAGAGACCAGGTGTTAGGCAAGGCTGCAGGCTGGTTCCAATTTGCATTTCTTTAGGAATATCCCAGGGTTCTATAATCACTCTCTAAAAAACACCAACGTTGCCTGGGAAGTGTGAATTAGGATAAATATTTTATACAAAAAAGGAATTTTGATTCTTTGGAATCAGATTAAATCTCCACTTGCTTTTTGGAAGGCTGTTTTACTGTGAATTCCACACCTCCGGGAAACTGCATAAACTTGAACGTCCAGCTCCTTAAACTCATCAAACAAATGCCAGGTAGGGTCTCGACCACGCGAGGACCAGAAAGCTGCCCAGGAAGCCCCACCCACCCCCGCCCCTCTTCCCTGCACCCAAGTGTGCACTCTTCTGAGCCTAAAGCTGCAGTGTGTAAAAACAGCAACCGTTTAGTTTGGCCTGTTTTGAAGAGTTCTGTGTGTGGGGATGGAGTGTGGGCTCATTTGTTTGGCTGCTTCATATTGTGAGTTATAGAGTCTGAAGATGGCTCACTTTCAAAAAACAGTATTCAGCCTTAACTGGATCCAATTGTAGTCGTTTACACTGCAGCCCTTCCCTTTTGCCCACCCTGATTCTGAAATCAGCCAATCGCGTAGGCCGTCCGCCCGAGTCCTCCAATCAGGGCGGAGGGCCGCGCCGCCCGCGGTGGGGAACCGGGGCCGCCCGCCCACGTGCGCGTGCGGTCCGGGCTTGGGGAGCTGGGGGAGCGTCTTTCTGGCAGGAGTCGGGGTTTGCCTTGCTCACCCACCATTTTTCTTTTCTTTTTTCCCCACCCACTTTCGAGCGCGTGTTTGCTTTCCTGCGGCACCCAGTGTTTCAAACAATATTGGTGAAACTCGCCCACGTTGCTTCGCGTAGCCGTGGTAGCCGGCCCCTCCCCTCCGCAGAGCTTGGCACAGAAGCGCCGCGTGGCGGGGCCGCCCTGTGCTGGGAAGGCTTCGGTTGGTTTCCGGCTTGGGCACTAGGAATGGTGCTGTCCTGACTGTACGTGTTGTTTGACCCCCACCGGAGGCCACCCCCTCCTGGAAGGGCTCTACCAAGAGGTGCAAGTGCCAGGGTGACTCTTCTCTCTCCCCCTCCCCTTCCCCCTCCTTTCTCCCCTCCACTCCCCCCCCCCCCCCCAGTGCTGGGCATTGAATCCAGAGCCTTTCACATGCTGGACAAAGTCACTGAGTACACCCCAGCCCCCATTTTAAAAGCTGTCCTCTGTCCATCCTTCCTCCCTCCTCAGTGCTGGGGATCAAATGCAAGTCCTCACATAGGCCAGGCAAACACTCTACCACCGAGCCACATCCCCAGCCCTTTTGATTTTATTTTGAGACACCATCTTGCTAAGTTGCTGAGGCTGGCCTCAAACCTACCATCCGTCCTCCTGCCTCAGCCTCCAGCATCACTGGGTTTAGAGGTATGTACCACTGGGCCGCGTTTGGGGTGGCTTTTCTTTGACTTACCTTGCATCTTGGTGATGAAATAAGACATACTGTGTGTACCATCCTGGGATTTGATTTTGTGTAGCTGGTGTCCCTGCACCAAGCCTGAGTTAATTTATTTGGATTTTAGCATTTAAAATGAGAGACTGCAGCTTGTGAAGAAAATTGCTTCCATGTTGGTTCATCTTGGGGTCATTCTTAGAATGTGACCCCAACTTTTGCAGGTGTGTAGCAGACCTTTTGATAATTCTTCTCCCAACTTCTACTTTAGGGAGTCTGCCTTGGTGTGCTTGGGGGAGACGGTGACCCTTTTACTAAGGCTGAGGGAATTGGAGCCTGCCTCTCCAGTAGGTTGGACCCTCCTGCCCAAGGCCTGACCCCTTGCCTGCTTCCCGGCCCTCTTGAACTGCTTCCATCTGCCCATCTTCCAGGGAGAACAAAAGGAGCCCCTTCCCCAAGAACACAGTGATGACTCCGCAGGTCACTGAGCTATTACCTGCATGTCATTAAAATTCACTCCTGGGGGGCTGGGGGTGTGGCTGGGTGTAGAGCGCTTGCCTCATACACAGGAGGCCCTGAGTTCAATCCTCAGCACAACATAAAAATAAATATATAAAGTAAAGGGATTGTGTCCGCCTACAACCAAAAAAAAGTATTAAAAAAATAGGACCCTAGCCTCTGCTGCACTCGTGTTTTGGTGTGTTATGTTTATTTTACTTTTGGGGGCACTGGGGATGGAATCTAGGGGTGTCTACCAGTGAGCTATATCCCCAACCCTTTTTATTTTTATTTTGGGGTCTAAGTTGCTGAGGCCAGCCTCTAACTTGTGGTCCTCCTGCCTCAGCCTCCCAAATCACTGGGATTATGGGCGTGCCCCATTGTACCAGATTGATTAATGTTTTAAAGTGACTCTCTTTCCTTTGCCCTCATTATTGTGTGTGATGTGTGCCTAACTTTATTGTTTGATACAGGGGTTGGCAACCTTTTTGGGTAAAGATTTTAGGCTTTCAATCCCTGTTGTGGGGACTCCTCTCTGCCGCCATAGAGCGTCCCTAACAAATGAGCCTGGCCGGGGCTGTGGCACACACTGAACTGGGAACTTGATGTAATCTTTACATAGGAAACATTCTATTGATTTTTTTTCACTCATTTAAAAAAAGTTAGAACTATTCTTAGCTCAAGGGCCATAGGAAAACAGGTAGCAGGCTGGATTCAGCCCACCTGCCGTGGCTCACCGGCCCTAATTTAGTACACAGGTTGCAGAATATCAAAGTGGGATCACCGAAAGGACAGGCAGGGCAGGGGACTTTGTGAAAACTGAGGAGTCGTTAGATGGACTCCTTGCACCTTTTAAAATAAAACAATATACTTGACTTTTTTGCAGAAAAATTGAATGGGAAGGCAGAGTCCCTGCCTGTCCGCACTCTGTGCCCTGCCGGGTCCTCTTCCCGCCTCCATCTTGGTTACGGTGGTGCGTTTGTTGTCTTGGTAACTCATGTTGATGACGACATCTGGGGCTGTGACATGTGTGTCATGATGTACCACCAAAGACAGTTTCACTGCTCTCCGGCTCCCATGTTCTCTGGTCATCTCTCCCTCTCTCCCCTGGGCTCTGGTCACTGCCCATCTTTCTACAGTCTCTGTGGGTCCACAGCGGCATAGACGGGATCCTGCGGTCACTTGCCCTCAGCCAGAGCTGCTCCAAAGCAGGGCTGAGGGGCTGGGAGGCACAGCCAGTGTTGTTTGTGATGCTGGGGATGAACCCTGGACCTTGCATATGCTGGGCAGGTGCTGTGCCACCAGGCTACGTTCCCAGTCCTACAGTCAGTTGTGTGGTTTTTTTTTTTTTTTTGGGGGGGGTAGTGCCTCACCATTGCTGAGGCTGGCTTTGAACTCTCGATCCTCCTGCCTCAGCCTCCCAAGCTGCTGCTGGGATAACAGGCGTGCGACACCCAGCCTGGGCCGGCAGGTTCTAAAGCAAGAGAGGGACATGGCCAGGTTTGCGCTTTAGAATGATGGGACTGGATGAGCAGAGGTTACCGGAGCTACAACTCCCCCTCAGGCTCAGCCCACCTGAAACAGACCCGTGCCCGCCAGCTGGAAGTGTGCAGAGAAACCCCCCCAAGAGGACCTGTCCACCCTCTTGTGATCCTGTTTTCCCGCTCCCTCCCAAGGGGTTTCTCAGAGCCCCTCTTCGGTTTTCCTGGGGTCCCATCACAGACACAGCTGGTAACGGAACAACAGGCGAGGGACTTTGCTTTGGCTGTGGGCAAGGGGGACTGTGTGGGCCTCGGTGGTGGGGACTGACCGTCTCTCTGGTGCCCTCGTCTGGTCTTTTTTCAGAGCAGCATATTCTCAAAGATCAGGCGCCTACCGGGTGTGAAGGGAGAAACTGGCCTTCCACCCTGAGGTGGTGGCCGGCAGCTGAGTAGTGTTGGAGCAGGTTGGGGAACAGCCCTGATATTGGCAGAATCTTCAGCACCCCTCATTCTGCTCAAGAGTATTCCACCGCTCCCATTTCCCGTGACACACACAAAAACCAGTGCTGGGGAGGTGCATCCCACAGCAGAGCCAGACCCGGGGTTCACTTGTTTCTCCGGCCTCTCCCTTGCAGGTGAAGAGAGCCACGTCTCCCGACATGCTGAGCACGACCCATCCGAGAGCTGCTGGGACTCAGGTAAGGAGGTGAGAGACACACCTGGGTCATGGATGGATGGGACCACACTGGTGGCCCCGGGAGAAAGGTGGGGCTTGCATTGGCGCTGCGGGTGATTCATTCATTCATCTGTTCATCTGAGGACGTCTTGGTTGCTTCCAACTTTCGACAGTTGTGCATAAAGCTGCTGTTAGTATTTGAATGCATTATTGAGTACATATGTTTTCAGTTCACTCAGGTGGAGGAGATGCTGTGTGATGCTAAGAGTGTGTTTAACTTAATAAGAAACTGCCAGACTGTCTTCCAAAGCAGCTGTACCATTTTGTGTTCCCATCCTGTTTTTCCACATCTTCACCAGCATTTGGGGTGGTCAGTGTTTTGGATTTTAGCCCAAATCTAAATCCATGTATGGTGTCATCTCATTATTATTTTAATTTGCAGTTAACTAACGACACACATAATGTCGAGCTTTCCTCATATGCTTATTTGCCATCAGTTGTCTCTTCTTTAGTGTTCATTCATATTTTTGCCCATTTTTAAATTAGGATGGTCAGTTTCTTGTTGAGTTTTAGAGTTCTGCCAGGCATGGTGGTGCATGCTTGTAATCCCAGTGGCTCAGGAGGCTGAGGCAGGAGGATCGAGGATCATGAGTCAAAGCCAGCCTCAGCAGCTTATCAAGGTGCAAAGCAACTTGGTGAGACCCTGTCTCTAAATAAAATACAAAAAGGGCTGAGGATGTGTGGCTCAATGGTCAAGTGCTCCTGTGTTCAATCCCTGGTACAAAAAAAAAAGGTTTTTTTTTAATATATTTTGGATATAAATTCTTTTCAGACATGTGACTTACAAATTTTTCCCAGTTTGTGGCTTGCCTTTTTGCTCTTATCAATGTCTCTTACAAAGTAGAAATTTGTTTTAATGAAGTCTGACATCAACTTTTCTTTCATGAATTGTGTTATTGGTATTGTATCTGAGAGATTATTGCCAAACCCATTGCTGAGACTGGTCTCTAGAATCTGTCTCAAGTTCTCTAGAACTTGCCATCTCCTGCCTCAGCCTCCAAAGCAGCTGGGTGGTTCCAGGCATGCATTACTGCACCTGGGTCTTGTTTTCTTCTAATAGTTTTACAGTTTTGTGTTTTATATTTAGGTCCATGAATTTTGAGTTAAGTTTGTGAAAGGTGTAAGTTGTGCCTAGATTTGTTTTTCTACATGTCAATGTCCACGTTGTTGAAGACTTATCTTTGTCCATTGAATTGCTTTTGCTCCTTTGCCAAAGATCAGTTGGTTATTCCTGTGTGAGTTCATTTCTGAGCTTTCTGTTCTGTTCCATTGATCTATTCTTTTTTTAAAAAAAAAATATTTTATTAGTTGTTGGTGGGCCTTTATTTATTTATACATGGTGCTGAGAATCGAACCCAGTGCCTCACACGTTAGGCAAGCACTCTACCACTGAGCCACAACCCCAGCCCTCATTGATCTATTCTTTAGAAATAGGACTCTTTCTTTTTTTTTTTTTTGGCGGTAGTGGGGGTACTGACAATTGAACTCAGGGGCACTCTACCACTGAGCCACATCCCCAGCCCTATTTTGTATTTTATTTAGAGACAGGGTCTCACTGAATTGCTTAGCACCTCGCTGTTGCGCCCGCCCCCCCCCCCCCCCAGCCACTGGGATTACAGGTGTGCACCACCACGCCTGGCTAACAGAGCTCTGATTGTTACAGATTTTAGGTAAGTTTTGAGGTTGGATAGTATCAGTCCTCTGACTTCATTCTATTCCTTCAATATTGGGTTGGCAACTCTATAGATTTTTTTTTCTTTCCCTAATTTTTTTTTTTTTTTTTTTTTTTTTTTGTGGGGGGTACTGGGGATTGAACTGGGCACTCAACCTCTGGGCCACATCCCCAGCCCTTTTTTGTATTTTATTTAGAAATAGGGCCTCACTTGAGTTTCTTAGCACCTCGCCTTGCTGAGGCTGCCTCAGCCTCCAGAGCTGCTGGGATTACAGGCGTATGCCACCGTGCCTGGCCTGTCTTTCCATAAATTTTAAGATCTGTTTGCTGATAGCCACAAAATAACTTGCCAGGATTTGGATGGAGAACACATCCATTCTATAGTTCAAGTTGGAAAGAATCTTTTAACAGTAAGGAGTTTTCCTATTCATGAACATGAAAAGTCACCCTGTTTATTTAGATATTTGCTTTTTTTTTTAATCAAAGTTTTTTTTTTTAATATGGATCTTGTACATATTTCACTGGGTTTATAGATAAATTTTGGGGGTGCTAATGTGTTTTTGAGTTTAGGAATTTTAATTTCTAATTGTTAATTGCTGGCATATTAGGAAAGCAATTGACTTTTGTATGTTAACCTTATGTCCTGCAAACTTGCTGTAATATTTTATTAATTCTAGGGGGAGTGTTTTCTTTGGCATTTTCTATAAAGATGATTGATTCTGTCATCTTGTTATTTCTTCCTTTCCAATCTACATACTCTCCCCTCCTCTGTTTTTTTCTTTTTTTATTGTAGTTTGATGTTGAGTAGGAGTGGAAAGAGAGGATATCCTTACCTGATAACCTTGTTCCTAATCTTGAGTGAAAAGCATCTAGTTTCCCAATATCAAGTATATGTTAGCTGTAGTGAGAGGTTTTTTATTTTTTATTTGTTTGTGGTGCTGGGGATTGAACTCAGGCCTTTGGGTATGCAAGGGAAGCACTCTACCAATTGAGCCTATCCCCAGCCCTGTTTTTTTATTTTTAATCACGAGTGGCTGTTGGATTTTGTTTTTTGTTTGTTTGTTTTCCCCTTTGGACACAGTGTTGGGGAGAGAACCCAGGGATTTGTGCATGCTACGCCAGTGCTTTATCACAGAGCCAGCCCACATTAATTGACTTGAATGTTTAGCCAGTTTTACATGCCTGGAATAAATCTCACTTGTTCATGATGTATACCTCTTTTATATCATTGGATTGTATCTGCTGACATTTTATTCAAGATTTGTGTATGCATGTTCATCAGAGATATTCATCTGTAGTTTTTCTTTCTTGTGGTGCCTTTGCTAGTTTTGGTACCGGATAATGCCAATCTCATAGTTACTTAGGAAGAGTCCTCTGCTTCTGTTTACTGGAAGAGATTGTAAAATTGGTGTATTTCTTCCTTATCAAGGGTTTGGAAGAACCCAGTGGACCCATCTAGGTCTGGTACTGTTTGTTTATTAATTATTGCTTCATCTTATTTAACACTGACATGGGCCTGTTCAGATCATCTATTTCTTCATTGTTAATTTTGGTAAATTGTATCTATCAAAGAATTTCTCCAGCACATCTAGTATATCAAGCTTGTGGGGATACAGTTTCTCATACTCTTCCTTTATTACCCTTTCAATGTCCCTGGGATCCGTAGTGACGGCCTAACTCATTTCTGATATTAGTAATGTGTCTCCTTCCTCTCCTTTTCCTTACCAGATCAATTTTATGGATCATTTTGAAGAATCAGCTTTTGGTTTTCTCTATTGATTTCTTTTTTTCAATTTCATTAATTTTCTGCTCTTAATTTTCTTTTCTGCTTTACTTTGAATTTGTCCTTTTTGTAGTTTCTCAAAGGAAGCTTAAACTGTTCATTTTTTTTGAGTATGTGTATCCAATACTATACATTTTCCTCTACGCTCTGCTTTTGCTGCATTCCACAATTTTGTTAAGTTTTATTTTAGTTCAAAATATTTAATCTCTTGAGAATCCCCCTTTGAAAGCATGTTGTTTAATTTCCAAGTGTTCTGGAACTTTCCAGTTATCTTTGTTATTGATTTGTGGTTTAATCCCATTGCAATCTGAGGTCATCCTTTGTGTGATTTCTATTCCTTTACATTTGTTAAGGTGCATGGGGTAGAATGGTCTTGTGTATTCTGCTGTTCTATGAACTGTTTTATAAACATCAGTGAGACCCAGTTGGTTGATGGCATTATCCAGTTCAAATACATCCTTACTGATTTTCCGCCTGCTGGATCTACTGGTTTCTAATATTGGGTGACTCAAATTACCAACTAATGATGGATCTGTCTTTTTTCCCCCTTTTCCTTTGAGGCTTTGCTTTGCTGTAGGTGCACAAACACTAAGGACTTTTTTTTTTTTTTTGGTATTGGGGGTGGAACTGGAGGGGGGGTGTTTAACCACTTAACCACATCTCCAGCCCTTTTCATTTTCAGACAGGGTTGCTTAAGGGCTTGCTAAATTGCTGGGCTGACCTTGAACTTCCATCCTCCTGTTT